>NC_064282.1:5328176-5339653 GCF_019186545.1 Solanum stenotomum
ACTTTCCTTAACTGGACAGCCTAACTTCAAAAGGTCATATCTCACTCATCCGACCTCGAAACTTAGCAAACTCAGCGGCGTTGGAAAGATAATTCAAAGATCTTTCCTACGGTATCTGGTAGAACACCTAACTCATCCTGAGCTAGGAGTTATGGTCGTTTGAAGTCGACCCAAAACTCATACTTAACTTAACTTGCAAAATTCCAATTTAATTCTTTTTGGAACTCAAGGTGCTACATCTAGTGACCTTAACACTTAAGAAATTTTTAATTCCTTGGAAAAATCTCACTCACTACGAAGAAAGGTTCGGGTTTTAGTTCAAAAATTTTCTGGGGTGTTACAGTACGTTTGCTATAGCTATATTTGGGCTCAAACCAAGGCAATAGTGAGTCCTTTGAGCAAAGGATCTGTAGTCATTAGTAGGGTAAAGTAGCTATTACCAGAATACAAACGTGGGGAGGAGACACATGCAGTGAATCTCCTTATCCAAGAATCCGTAGGAAAGACGTTGACATTCCAATTACTGTTCTGTTTTTGCTTGTTCAGCTGACTTCAATTGGATGCAGAGGGTTAAGACAGCCCTTACATTAGCTCACCTGCTTAATTATCTGCATGATAGGAAATACCTCATTCGCAACTTTGCTCCATATCACATTGTGGTTGACCAGGTACAGTATTGAAATTTCATTTTGTTGTTCAATATTCTTGGTTGTCTAGATTCTATTATGTTTGTATTAAGTAATTTGAGTGACTGAAGATATTTTGCGTGTCATCTCTCCAGGATTTCACGCCAATCATGTTTGAGTTGGGTTTGTTAGTTGGAGGGGTTCTCGGTAATACAATCAATGAATCAGATTTGAGATGTGCTCCATATGGCTACATGGATGCATCCATATTTGAATATGGTACTGGTATGACTCGAGTTCTCTTCTTTTGTTTCCATCAAATATAACACTAGCGAATTAGTGTTACTTTCGTTGTTGCATCAAATGGTATGGTGGACAAAGTGCTACCCGCTACTCGGTATCTATGTGGGATTGCGGGTAGAGAAGTATCCAATGGAATAGTGGAGGAAAGCATAAGCTGGTGCGGACAACACTTTCATAAAAGAAAGAAAAAATAGTGTTATTTTATTCTCACATGATACTGAAAGTAATATTTTCTTTAGAGGTGCCCACAATTTTATGTCCTTGAGAGTTTTTTTTGAGACATTTCTCAGTAGTTTTCTTTGAGTTGTTGTTCTCCTCAATTTCCTTGTGTTCGTTTTAACAGAAGCTGACGTTATGTTTGAAATGAGGGGATGTAGAAAAAAAGAGAAGGAAAAGAGGCAAATGATTTGTGTAGTTTTGTGTTTGAAATGAATGCTTCATTGGTTGTCTACCTTGCCAGTTTGTTGCCGTTAATTTTTGTTTTCGTTCTAGCCTTTTTGGTAATGTGTTCATGTGTCAAGTGTTTATTGAAACATCTTTACCCCACAAAGGTATGGGGAGGGAGGGGATATGGTCAGCATACATCCTACCTTCCGTATATGACCCCACTTGTGGGATTAAACCGGGTATATTGTTGTTGTTGTTTTCAAATGAATCATCCTTCCCACTCCTTTCTTTTCTTCCATTCCCTTCCTCTCCACTGTAAATGAATATACCCTTGAGTTTCACAAACCAATAATAGTAGTGGTTGATCCGGTGTGAGATAATTTGCAGATGTGTAGTTGGGGAGAGCTTATAGTTATTAAAGTATTGTTTTTATATATATATATTTTTTTGTTGATTTCCATTTTTTTATGTTCCCTTTTCATTTGTGGTTTCATTTATTCTTGTAGTTTTTGATGTGCTTCATTCTTTGCATTTCCAAAAATAAAATAAAAAATCATGTGCTACTTACTTGAGAAGTCAAGACTCAAGATTGTTATTACTTTTATCTTTCCTGCTTAAGCTGCTTTTCGTTGCCCTATAACCATGTTTGTAATTTGTCAAATACTTTGCAGATACGTTCAGTGTCAAGTCTGATGTTTTTGCGTTTGGTGTTTTGCTCTTAAACTTTATAAGCAAAAGAGTTGTTGAGTATGGAAACCCCTTAGATAGGGCACTTGATTTATGGGCCTTGAAAGAGTTCAAGCCTGGATGTTCACTTGTCCACCAAAGTTTTGTGGGTGATCCAGGTTTTGATCATCTTGATGGAGTTGCAATAACAGAACTTGCAAAACATTGTGTTGAAGAGCAACCAAAGAAACGACCAAATATGAAAGAAGTTGTTGCTCGTCTGGAGGATTTACATGTCGTGTAGGAACATGGTGAAGAAATTAATGTGCATACTTCTAGAGTAAATCAACCAAATGTATGGGACAAGCTACTCTTTTGAGAAATTATTACCACTTATCTCTTACTTATATGAATATACGCGGTTGCCTGCGCGCGCACGGGCCCAATTTATATTAGGCGATAACTGTCACAAATATTGATAGGGCGAGAATTAGTTTACTTCACTGCTTATGCGTATTTACACATTTATACGAAAGTGGCAAGATAAATGGTGGTGGTCAACTGGTACGACGTTGTAGTTGACAAAATACCTGCCGTTAAAAGGACAAGTGTTTTAAGTTGTGGATGTGCAGCGTAATAAGAATGGAGTATGGATGGTTAAGCAGGAAAGAGCAGGAGTGGTGACGGAATACATATTTCATCGACAATTCAACGCTATATAATAAACCAAAATTTTACTTGTTATATTCGTGATAAAATGCCAATTTTTTCATGCTAATAAATAGCGACGGAATGCATATTTCATTGACAATTCGGCGCTATATAATAAACCAAAAATTTACTTGTTATATTCGCAATAAAATGCAATTCTTTTCACGCTAATAAATAGCGACGGAATACATATTTCATCGACAATTCGGCGCTATATAATAAACCAAAAATATTATTTGTTATATTCACGAAAAAATGCCATTTTTTTCACGCTAATAAATAGTGATGGAATACATATTTCATCAACAATTCGACGCTATTTAATAAACCAAAAGTTTACTTGTTATATTTGCTATAAAATCTTAATTTCGTACTTAATTCATCATTATTAATCCATTGCTAAACACTGTTTTTTTAGTAGTGGGTCCCAAATGGACAGATTAAAATGAGTTGAGCTAATAAATGGTGATTTATTGACTTACTCAAAATTTACTTGCACCACAAGGTGATCAATACGATTTAATCTTGTGATTTGAAATCATGAGATAAAATATCAAATTCTTCAAAAAAAAAAGATTGATTTGACAATTTCAAAAGTTACTCAAAAGATTTTTTAAAAAGTCTGATTCCCATTTCCTAAATTCCGCGTCTCCGGAAAAGAATCATGCCTCGCCGATGGGTTGCTGGTCGGTATCTTCGATCTATATCTAGTTATCTTAATGTATTTGCTTTTCTAGGGTTTTGGTGGTATCTTTGATCTTCTGTATATAGAATTACATTTCAATTTTTTGATTGTTTGCAATTCTATTTTATTTTCAATCTTTCATTGTGTGGGGAATGGAGGGAGAAATTCAAACATGGATGATGCTTTTTGGATATATACTGAATAGCTACTTTGGCAAGGATTGCAATTATTGTAGGGTATATAGCAAGAGTGTATTGCATAACACATAAAATGTAATTTGATCTAAGAATATATTACTATATACCAATAATAGTACGTAGTTAAGATGATATAGTATTATTGTTTCTAACAGAAGTTTCCCTTTCTCGCTTGTAATTTATTCACTAGTTTATTAACAGAATGCTTCTGTCTGCTTCTCATACAAAAGAAATGCCCCACTGAGAGTGATGATGAGGATGAGGATTTCATAATGGAGCACGATCATCATGTTCTCACACCAGAGGATCTGAACCAGTTTACCAGTCAATTTTCTTCCGAAAATCTTGTTGGAGTCACCGAGTTAGGAAAGCTCTATCGTGGGAAGATGCACATTGGTTCTGATGTCAAGGATGTTGCTGTCAAGATTATATATGATAATAAAAACGTGTATCACTATACAGGCGACGACACACTGGAAAGATTTGAGGTCTGTGTTTGTGTATGCTCATTCTCTTGTTTCCTTACCTTTACCAATTGTTTTCTTTGTTTAGAATGAACTGAAAATTTTGCAAGCTTCAAGGATTAGGGGAAATCCCAACATAGTGAAAGTGATTGGATATTGTCGCGGGGAAAAGACCCTGGGGATCGTTTATGATCTAAATCCACATGATACATTGGAGAACTTAATTACTCGAGGTGCACTTCTACTACTCTTATATGTATCTTAAGGAACTGTAGTCGTTAATAAGGCAAAGTAGCTATTACCGGAATACAAATGTGGGGTGGCAATGGAGACATGATATGCAGTGAATCAGTAGGAGAGATGTTGACATTCCAATTACTGTTCTGGTTTTGCTTGTTCAGGTGACTTCAATTGGATGCAGAGGATTAAGATAGCCCTTACATTAGCTCGCTTGCTTAATTATCTGCATGATAGGAAATACCTCATTCGCAACTTTGCTCCATATCACATTGTGGTTGATCAGGTACATTTTGTTGTTCAATATTTTTGGTTGTCAAGATAATTAATTCTATTATGTTGTATTCAGTAATTTGTGTGACTGAAGATATTTTGTGTTTCATATCTCCAGGATTTCACACCAATTATGTATGAGTTCGGTCTGTTAGTTGGAGGGGTTCTGCGTAATAAAATCAGTGCATCGGATTTTAGATTGGCTCCATATGGCTACATTGATGGATCCCTCGTTACACATGGTCCTGGTATGGTTCTAGTTCTTTTCTTTTGTTTCCACTAAATATAACATTAGTGTTACTTTCATTGTTGCATCAAATGGTGTGGTGGACAGAGTCCTACCTGGTACTTGGTAGTAGACAAGTACCCCAGGGAAATAGTGGAGGAACGCTGGTACAGACAACACCGTCATAAAAAAAAAACATAGTGTTATTTTCATTATTGTTGCTGTCATTGTCACATGATACTGAAAGTAATATCTTCTCTTGGAGGTGCCTACAATTTTATTTCCTTAGAAGTTTTTGGAGACATTTGATCTCAGTAGCTGTTGTTCTCCTCAATTTCCTAATGTTTGTTTTAATAGAAGTTGATGTTATGTTTGAAATGAAGGGATGTGGAAGAAAATAGAAGGAAATGAGGCAATTGATATGTATATATAGTGTTGTGTTTAAAATGAATGCTTCATTGGTTGTGTCTACCTCGCCACTTTATCGCCATTATTTTTCTTCTTTCTAGCCTATTTTGTAATTTGTCGAATACTTTGCAGATACGTTTACTGTCAGGTCTGATGTCTTTGCCTTTGGTATTTTGCTCGTAAATTTGATAAGCAAAAGAGTTGTTGTGGATACAAGAGATCGAGACGATGCAATTAATATGTGGGTTTTGAGAGAGTTCAAGTCTGGGCGTTCAGTTGTCCACCAAACTCTTGTGGGTGATCCAGGTTTTGATCCTCTCGATGGAACTATAATCACACAACTTGCAATACAGTGTATAGAAGATAAACCAAAGAAACGGCCAAACATGAAAGAAGTTATTGAGTGTCTGGAGACCTTACGTGTTGTGCAGGAGCATGACAAAGAAGTTAACTCCTTCTATAGAAACAACTCTAATTAGGAAAGCAGTTAGATAGATAGATAGTTTTATTTCATTTTGAGTTTACTGAATTTGTAGTAAGTTTTGCTATCGGGTTTTTTTATCTCGTTTTGTAGCTTTATGAACTAAACACCATATGATTGTCATATAAGGTATTAAAAATTTTCACCTCAAAAATTAAGAAGAATTTTTTGCGCATGTTTTCAAGTGTTCATTATGAGTCACATTAAACAATGTCACCTCTTGTTAATTATATACATCAGAATCAATTGGAACATGCTTGAGATTTTACAGATCTATATGTTGAAAGCTTAAAAACATATTGACCCAATCAATTTGAACAAGAGCAACTTTCACATATAGCAAACATAAAAATCATATTTGTATGCTATCTATAGTTTGCAAATTGCGCTTCATAGCAAACTTTACGTTTGCTATGACTATTAATATGTATATTTCGCTATACATATACAAAAGAAGCAATTGTATAAGAGAAACTTGCAGAAATGACTATAGTTTAAGAGTTTATGTAATTGAATAGCTATAATTATATTAATTACGCTACGTAGCTATAATTATGGTGGATATCCGATTGTATTCATTGTATAAAAGGTAAGTTTTTATTATATACTTGTATACAACTACAATTATAATGCACCAATTAAGGTGTTTTTTGTCTTTAAAATGGCAAGCACTTAAATTACATCCCTTGAACTCACAAACTTCCATTATTAGACTACCATCCAAACTTTCCATTATAATAAAGTACGGATGTATACACCAAAACATGTATCCTTAAAATTATCAAATTGCACCTAAGCTTTTCCTTCAAAATCATGAGATGTATTGTGATTTGTATGTATTTGCATGTGCTGATTCAATAGAACGATTTAATACATACTGTCTGTTTTTCTACATACATATTTATCAAAATGTATGAATTTAATTACCGTATACTTTATAGATACTTTGACAGGAAATTGAGAACTGCTATATTATGTATACATTTAGCAAATGGAAACTAAAAAATACATAGAATACAAACAATTTGATTAAACATATATTAAATACAATTATTATACCAATGAATACAACTATTAAATATACATACATGGAATACAATGAAAAAAAAATATTCATTGTTGATATCAAAATATTCATATATTAACTAATCAACAATATAAACATGTTTATACTTGAATACAAATGGATTATGCTAATGTGAATACAACTTTATTCTTATTTACCATCTTTGATTGTGTGCTTTCGGTGGGGAATGGAGGCAGAAATTCAAACATGGGAGATACTGGTAATGAAGTCTAGGCGTGTGGGGAGTGTTAAGAAGTCCACCTTGAAAAATGAATGAAAATTTATCTACTTTTATATAAAATATTTTAAAACTCTGAATTAAATTACTTAATTATTCTTATAAATAAATTATTTTTTTACAACTATATCTAAGGTTATGTTAATGGTTGTTACATTAGCTTGAGATTGTTGTTTTATTTTAAAATATAAGACCAACAAACCAGTAATATTCAGGTTTGATCTGATGTGAGATAACTTGCAGATATGTAATTGAGGAGAGCTTAAGGTTATTGAAGTATAATTTATATATTATATTTTTTTTTCTTGTTGATTTCCACATATGTTAAGTGTTAGATACGATAGTTTTTGTCTTTGTTGTTTTGCTCTTAAACTTAGTTCTTGTGTTTGTTGTTTTGCTCTTAAACTTTATAAGAAAAATAATTGTTGAGTATGAAAATCTCTAAGAGAGAGCAGTTGATTTATGGGTTTTGAAAGAGTTCAAGTCCGGTGTTCAACTTGTCCACCAAAATTTTAAGTCCGGTGTTCACCTGTCCACCAAGGTCCTTTTGATAGAGTTGTATACAACTTATAAAACATTGGGTAAAAGAGTAACAAAAAAAATGACCAAATTTGAAATAAGTTGTTGCGATTATGGAGGGCTTACGGGTTGTGCAGATGCATGGTGAAAAAAATAATTCCTTTTCCTCAGCCCGATTTCCTTGATAATCATCTCCTCAACCGTTTTTTTGCAACTGCATGTCTCTGTCTCTTCTTTTATAATTTGTCAAATACTTTACAGATACGTTTACTGTTAGGTCTGATGTCTTTGTCTTTGATATTTTGCTCGTAAATTTGATAAACATAAGAGTTGGTGTGGATACAAGAGACCGAGACGATGCAATTAATATGTGGGTTTTGAGAGAGTTCAAGTCTCGGCGTTCAATTGTCCACCAAAATCTTGTGGGTGATCCTCTCGATGGAACTATAATCACACAACTTGCAATACAGTATATAGAAGATAAACCAAAGAAACAACCAAATATGAAAAAAGTTATTGAGTGTATGGAGACCTTACGTGTTGTGCAGGAGCATGACAGAGAAGTTAATTCCTTCTATAGAAACAACTCTAATCAAGAGAGCAGTTAAATAGTTGAATAGTTTTATTTCACTTGAGTTTACTGAATTTGTAGTAAAGTTTGCTATTAGGTTTTTTGATCTCTTTTTTCTAGCTTTATTAATTAAACATCATATGATTGTCGCTAAAAGGTATTTTGAACTCTCCTTCTTCAATATGGTTTGATTTCAATTAGTATGCAATCTACTTAATTTTTCTACTCCTAGTTACGACCATTTTGGCCCATCCAAATTTAGCCCTACCTGTATGAGTAAATCAACCAAATGTCTGGGATAAACTAAATTTAGCCCTACCTGTTAATTTGTTAATGAATTTATTTAGATTATTGAACTAGGATCTTTCAATTGAGCACATGCACGTGATAAAGTGTTTATATTAAAAACTTTCACCTCAAATATTTAGAAGAATTTTTGCGCCTGTTTTCAAGTGTTTATTATGAGTCACGTTAAACAATAGAGAAAATCTCATAAATAGGAAAGAGATTAAACTTAATAAGTCTCCTTAGCTACAATTTGCTTAATTACGCTCCATACCTATAGTTTCGTTTGTTATGAGTACTTTCGTTTGTATATATCACTTGCGAATATACAAACATGGTAAGTATATACACATTACGTATCTATACATTTAGAAATTTTTTAGAACTCCATTTGTATATTTCGCTTGCCAATATATAAACATGGTAATTTATTACGATTTTTCTTTAACATATACAAATCAAATGTATCAACAAATCATATACAAATAGATAGGGTAAGAATATACAAATTATGATTTTATACAATCAGATACGCATTTTGGATTTATGCAATTAGGAACTGAATCATAAATAGTAAAATTTAAGAATTAACCGTAGCTGCGAATCATAAATATCCGAAACTATAGCTAAATTAAATAATATACCGTAAATGTTTGTCATTTCGCATAATTTTTTCCATCTTTTAAAAGGACTTGGGCCCAAGAATTTTCTTATCTTTCTTCAACTAGACTGGGCCGGGCTTGAAAATCATGTTGGGCTCAACACAAAATATAGTATAAATTATAGGAACCACATATTATAAGTACTAAATAACATTCTATCCCTTCTAGTTTTCTATTTACCAAAAATCCTTTAAAAATGATGTTTGTGGGATACATAGCATTGTGCACGGGATACATTAGTGTTTGATACATTCCACATAGCGGGATACATAGCGTTGTGCACGAGATACATTAGGTTTGATACATTCCACATTGCGGGATACGTAGTGTTGTGCACGGGATACAAGCGGGATACATAACATTGTGCACAGGATACATAGTGTTGTGCACAGGATACATAGTGTTGTGCACGGGATACATGCGAGATACATAGGTAAATAAGGGATTTTTGAAAATTTTGAAATAAGTAGGGACAAATGGATATTAAGGTAAGTAAAGGAGTGTGGTTAAATAATTTGTCCCAAAATATATGATGATGGGGAGAGTGAAGTCCATTGGAAAAAGATTAGTAACAAATATTAAGACTAATTAGTAGTTACCCTCAATATTCGAATTTAAACAAATATTGATCAAAGGCAGCTTCATGACTTTATTCTCAAAATATACATCTAGCCAGATTTAGTTTTAGGCCACAAATTTTATTAAGCCGCTTTTGATAATAGCTAGCATATCCTTTGCTTCGTATTAAAGATATTCTTGCTTAAACAAAACTCTTATGGGTTCTCCTCTTTCTTGTCTCACTAGCTTAATTCCCATGCAATTCCACCTATATATATATTTTCAATTATCCCTATCTATTTCTTCATCCTCAAATCTTGATATATTCTCCAAGAAAAAAATGAATCATTTCTCTAGATTTATTTTCTTGGTCACTTATTTTATTTACTTATCTCATATTGCATTAGCTTCTATAGTTTCTACAGGAGATTATAATAAGGATTTCTACGTAACATATTCACCTAACCATATAAACACTTCTGTTGATGGCCGTACAAGAAGCTTGATATTTGACAAGGAATCTGGTAATTATTAATTAATTCAAACGCAAATTATATATTTATTTATTTTGGCTATGAACACAATGTTAATTTGATGAATACTTTTCGTTTGATTAACAGGTACAGAGATTGCTTCAAAGGATATGTACTTATTTGGTCAATTCGACATGAAAATTAAGTTGATACCAGGAAATTCAGCAGGCACTGTTGTAGCATTCTATGTAAGCATAAAAATGATTAATTATCAAATATTTCTTAAATTTTTTGATGAATTTGGAATTACGTATATATATATGCAGTTAGCTTCGGGTCAACCGAATCGCGATGAGGTAGATTTTGAATTTCTGGGGAATGTAGCTGGAAAACCTTATACTCTTCAAACAAATGTTTATGTTGATGGATTTGACGATAGAGAACAACGAATCAATTTGTGGTTTGATCCAACACAAGACTACCACACTTATTCTATTCTATGGAACCTTCACCAAATTGTGTAAGCCATTTGATCTTTTAAATACTTATCACTGAAATCATCAATGAAATTGGTGGTTTAACGCCAAATTTTAATAAGAGTTCTTAAATATATCCAATAAAAGTACAACAGTTAGTTTCTGTGTGCATCGATCTCATATGCTTCATAGGTGCATTTTGTGCATCACACGTGCAACTCATTTTCGATTTTTGGGCAGGTTCATGGTAGATTGGGTACCTATTAGAACATACAGAAACCATGCAGATAAAGGAGCTAAATATCCACATTGGCAGCCAATGGAACTCAAAATGAGCATATGGAATGGAGAAGATTGGGCAACAGATGGTGGAAAAACAAAAATTGATTGGTCAAAAGCACCCTTTGTGGCCACATTGGGAAATTACAAAATTGATGCTTGTGTTTGGAAAGGGAATGCAAGATTTTGCAGAGCAGAAAGTGAAAATCATTGGTGGAATAAGGGGCAATCTAGTACTTTGACATGGACACAAAGAAGATTGTTTAAATGGGTTAGAAAGTATCATTTGACATATGATTATTGTATGGATAATCAACGTTTCAAAAATAATATGCCCATAGAGTGCTCTCTTCCAAAGTATTAATCAAATTGGACGAGCAATGTTAAATCGATCGATTATATTTTTATGGACTAAATTTAACGTCTCTTGGGACAATGCATAATAAGAAAAGATTCTTTTCTTTTTGACTTTATGTACTCTTATGTTTGTTCTTTGCATTAAATCAAAAAGTTTATGAAGGTCCTTGGATCAAAGTATCTTTATCCTATGAAGCAAAGTGATGATTTTAAGTACATCAGCTTTTCCTAATTTCGTGTAATGCACACTTTCCTCTTTTCATCTTTATAAGTGATTTCAAGAATGATTTTGCTGGCTTCTAAAGAAGGAAATCTTTTTTTTTTTTTTT
>NC_064282.1:5339677-5342558 GCF_019186545.1 Solanum stenotomum
GCTTTATTAGTTTACATTATCGGTTATAAATTCACATATAAGTTTTTTTTTTTTAATGCGGATTTTGCAATCGCAGAATTATATAACCTACCATAACAAAACACAATAATAAAATTTTCTTACCTTAACGATATGTATAACTTAAAATCAAAAAGTTATATTATGATACAGCAGGTCATCCTTTAAAGGAATGACCAAATATGTCATACATAAAACAATCTCAAACAAGTACAAGAAAATAATTCGTGTAATTTATTGTTGCAACGAAACTAAAATGCAACGTAAATATAGAGATCATTCAAACCTCTATAAAGTACGTAGCATATACTACTAGTTTTCTTATTTGATTATAAAATTTGATGTTAGTCAAAATAATTAGTATGGGCGTTGACCAATGTAATTACCTGGAGGATTATAGTTGCATGTAACAAACCACCAGCCGTTGGTACACTGAACTCGAGCACAACCAAGTTGAATCGAGTTTTTCCAGACTACTTGAGTATAATGTCGACATTCTTTTCCACCAGTGCAACTATTACTATTATAATCATAGTACGGTTTTTCGCCCACCCACAAGTTAACAGCAGCAGTGCCGGTCATGAAAGAACCACTTCCCTTAGCAATATTTTCGCCGTAAGGACCATTAGAGTGGACAAGATTGCAATCACTAATTCTTTGATTGGCATAAGTTTGTGCATAATTTTCAAGAGTTGTGTTCCATGTTATTGCACTAACACCAGTTACTTGAGATCGAGCTGAATTATGAGTGTTGAGATAGTCTGTTTGGGAATTTTGGGCATCACAATAAGGTAAAACAAATGCCAAAATGATGAAACAAATTAGAACATTAGAAGCTTTGAATAATGCCATTTTTAATTTGAAGAGGTGATGAGAAGGATTTGGATATGTTGGATATATTTATAGGTGGAAAATGTCAGTATTTTGCTTCGTGAAATTAGGAATTTTGCATGTGGAAAGTGAAAAGAAGTTTAGCGTTTTAAAGCAACTGTTATACATCTCCCTTGTAAAAGCTTTAACCTTAAGATACTATTTTAGTTAAGTATTTAAACAATGTATACATAGACAATGTAAAAGATATAAGTAGTAATAGTCAAATTTAGAGTTTCAAATCAGCTCATTAATAAAGTTAGTTTAGTAAAATATATAACTAATTAAAGCTTTTTCAAGGGAGTGTCAGGTTGAGACAAGTATTATGAAATGGAAGAAGTAAATAATACAACCCCCAACTTTGATTTAAAAATCAAACTCTCCCCTCAACTTTAAAAATAATCATTCTCCCCCTCACCCCTGATCCTATGCAAAGTCTATTTTACCATTAACATTTTTTTCTTTCATCTATCTAACATCTTTTAATAGTATATATATAATATTTTATTTTATAGTTAAATGAATATGTTGCAAGTAGCAGCTAGGGCCCCATGCATGTATCGCGATAATTAATTATTTGGGTATCATAACCCCTTTACCAAAAGAAGTAATTAATCACGTATTGCTTAAGTTTAGCTCTTTAGATTTATTAGACAAATAAATTTGAATTGGCCTCTACTCGATTTACTACAACCATTCATGTATTATCCGAACCACTAGCAAATTGATTAATTGTTTTACTCTTTTTTTTTTAATACTATCCCATTACATTAGTTACAATGTCAAACAAATAGACATTTACATGCATGATGTCAGTAATCCTGCCACGAAAAAATCGGATGGTCACCCGATAATTTCTTACTATATCATGGTAAAAGTACAAATAGTAAAGATAAAAAAGATGGATTTTTGTCGAAAAATATATTGTATGTATATGTAAATGATTCTTTTTTATGTATTGTTGCGATTACTAAACATAATTGGTCCAAAATAAGAAGAGAGATTTATGTGGTGAGAGTAATAGTATTAACTATTAAATCGAGATCAAGAATATTAAATAAAGATAATTGATATAAGTCAATTTGGCTTTTTGGTTAATTTTTTTTAAGAGGCGCATTCGAAAGAAAAACATGATAAGTAAAGTGAATTGTAGGGAGTTAATGTTTTTTAAAAGGCGCATCCAAAAGAAAAACATAATAAGTAAAATGAATTGAGGGGAGTACTTATAGTTTTATAAAATAAAATTAAAATTGAATTGCTGTAATTTATCCCATTTTGCCCCTTATATTAAGAAGTTAACCAATTCTGATACGGATCATAAAAATTATATATTTGATGATATATCAAACAAGTGATTATTCTACTAAATACTAATATCAATAAAATTAGCTTAGTCTTATTCTCTTAAATAGGGTGTATGCTCATTGAAGAGAGATAAACGTAAATTAGTTAAGATACTTGTTATCGGTTGATTTTTTTAAAGAGGTTCGAAAGGGAATTGTGTCAAATAATATGGGACGGGCGAATAAATAAATTCAACAGAGGCAACTAATTAAATGATCCATATATATTTATTTTCATATAAACTCCAGCATGCATATCATAGTACTACTGGATTTATTGTCCTTAATTAAAACATGAAGCATAATTTATTAAGACATCAGTTGGAATCAAAGTCTGGTTGCTCTTCAACAAGGAATGGACGTTGACCGCTCATATTACCACGTGGATCATAATTGCAAGTTATAAAATACCACCCATTGTTGCACCTGACCCTAGCACAACCAAGACGTACCGAGTTACGCCATACCACTGGAGTATAATGTCCACATACTCTACCAGCTTGACAAGTATTCGAATTATAATTGTACCATTGCCTCTCATTGACCCACTGCTGCACGGCACCAGCCGCGTTGAGCTGGGGAAATGCAGAGGCTAGGTTTTCGCCGTAAGGACCACCTGAATGCTGCATCCTGCAGTCCCCAGCTCTTTG
>NC_064282.1:5342892-5367576 GCF_019186545.1 Solanum stenotomum
AAATTAAAGAGTTAAATGGGTTACTCTATTTTAAGAAAAAAAAAAATTAGTATGAGACTACGTAGGTTTGTGAATTAAAGACAAAGATTAACATGTCACATTATGCAACTATTCGTTTAAATGCTAAGAGCCGCCTCAGGTCACTATTGACGTGATTCTTTGAACATTCATTTGTTTTAACTATTATTAAATTGTAACACTCTCCGTCCTAGTTTTTGTCTCACTATTTAATCTGTCACTATTTTTATTTATTTTTTTTAAAAGAAAAAACAGAATACTTTTTAGAGCAACTTTCACATATAGCAAGTACAAAATTCATAGTTGTATGCTATAACAAAGTTTGCATAATTGTGCTCCATAGCAAACATAAATATGTATATTTCGCTATACATATACAAAAGAAAGCAGTTGTATAATCTCCTTTGGTATACATATACAAAAAGATCAATTGTATAAAGTGAGAGAGGCGAGTGAGCGAGCGAGATCTGAGAGAGTGGCGAGCGAGATCTGGGAGAGGGGAGAGAGGGGAACAAAAATATACGTATATATACAATTTTCACGCATTTTATACATTTGCGTTTTTTGTATAAAGTGAGAGAGAGATCTGGGAGAGTGGCGAGCGAGATCTGGGAGAGGGGAGAGAGGGGAATGAAAATATATGTATATATACAATTTTCTCTCGCTTTATACAAACACAAACGCATTTTATACAATTTGCGTTTTTGGTATAAAGTGAGAGAGTGAGATTTGGGAGAGTGGCGAGCGAGATCTGGGAGAGGGCAGAGAGGGGAACAAAAATATATGTATATATACAATTTTCTCTCGCTTTATACAAACACAAACGCACTTTATATACTTGTGTTTGTATAAAAAACGAGAGAGGCGAGGGAGAGAACGAGAGTGGCGAGCGAGATTCACTAGGAGAGAGGTGAAATAGCAACAGTTTGCTATGAGGTACAATTAAATCAAACTATATTTATAACATTTAATTTGAATTAATAGTTTGCTATTATATACAATTTTCCCTACTTTTTAATTATTTGTATAACTGTAAAAAAAAAAAATTAAGATAAAAGAAATAAGTTTTTGATATTCTTTTTAGGATAATTAAAAAAAAGTCACATAATTGAGATAAAAAAGTTACAATTTCTCATTATCTTCTATGGATCGATGTCATTGATTTCCTCTCGTACTTAATTTTCCGTCGGAAGTAGTTGGAAAATAACATCTCACCTACTCATCGATCTCAATTTTACTCTTATATTGAAAATTACTCCACGGATTACTTAAACATACGGATACATTGGATAAATAATTCATTGACTAGTATATAGATAGAAAAAATTGTATGAAATAACAAACTATTAATTCAAATTAAATGTTATAGTCATAGTTTCTTTTATTTGTAATTTGCAGCAAACATTCCATGTTTTCCACCATCCCATTTGTATACCGAAATATATAAATAGACCCATATGTGTTGTATAAAAATTAATTGCAGGATCCATTTATATACCGATATATACAAATATGGGTCTATTTACTAAACCTAAAATTTACTCTTAAAATTATCCGAACCGACCCACCATACTATATAAGGGGCCGGCTGTCGGTTCGGACCTTACCAGGCCTGGACCATCAAATGAAGATATTTCACATAAAACGCAACAAACATCATTTTACTAGGACCATTAAAATAAGAAAACCTAAGCACGTGACAGCACATTACATATCTCCAAATCAGGATATTCTTGCTTAGCTAGGTCAACTACAATGCGGAATTATGTATCCTAAATTTCAGCTCTATAAATGTGATTTTTTTCACGTAATATACTCTAAAGAGGGTAAATGTGATTTCAAGGAAATCAGAACAAGAAAGAGAGAAAAGTCTTAATGAAAGGTACACCAGATCAATGGAAGCCCTTTTAGATCCCCTCAAGTGATTTTGCTTTCAAATAGGGCATGTTAAAACATATGCGTGATTTGTGACAGTCAATCATAATTTCTGTTTTTAATCACTTAATTAACACACTAAACTGTTAATTACAGCTTTTAAATTAGGGCCAAAAAACTTAAGTATACAAATTAAGTTTCTTAATTACCACTCTATGACAATAGTTTTTTTTTCGCCTATATAACAATAGTTTTTTTTCAAAGTTATGTTTTAATATTAAAAGAAAAGAAAAAAAAAAACACCAATGCGTGCTCCAGATTTATGATATTCCCCATTTTTCTCAAATTCCATGATTTACTCAAATTAGTTATAAAATATTCTCTCCTATCAATAAAAGGTCTCTTAACAAATATAAAACTCTCTTTCTATTCATTCTTTGCATACCAACAATTATTCAATCCTAATTCAACATAAAGGACGTTGGGACGCATCAGGTATTAACAATAATTCAATATTTTAATTGGTGTTTTTTAATCGTGTAATTGAAAAACATGATCGTTGTTGTTGTTATTCATCAATTTCGTGATTTGAATTATTATTTTTTTATTAATTGTTTGGTTTTTTATATGGTTTTTAGATTTGGAATAGAAATAATATATAGTGATTATCTGTTTTGGTAATTGATTTGGTGAAATTAATTTTTTTTTAATTATCAAAATTATGAAAGCATATTCATTGTACTATTGTTTTTTTTTTGTGTCATTTGGTGTAGGTTTTATTGTGCATGATTATGGTGAACGTATTGATAATATAAGGGTACGTAATGATGGTTTAAACACCATATATACGTTAAAAATCACTTTTAAAAAATTAAATGTTGTCTATCTGGAGTTGTTTAAATAATGGTGTAATATAGGTTGATTTTTATTTATTAATTATTTGGTTTATTGTATGATTTTGAGATACAGAATAGAAAGAATATTTAATGATTATCTGTTTTGGTAATTTATTTGGTAAATTTAATCATTTTTAATTATCACAATGATGGACTACATTCAGAGTTGGTTTTATTTGGTGAAATTAATCGTTTTAATTTATTTGGTATACTACTGATTTTTTGTTGGTGTCATTCGGAGTTGGGTTTATTGTTGTACATGAAGATGGTGAACATATTGATTATGGTTTGGTACAAAATGATGGTGTAAACACCATATTTGGTGTAATTTATTAATTATGATAGATTGAACTAAACATCAATTTTAAATCATAATATACACTAATTTAATTTATTTGATGATACTAAGAAATTGGTTTATAAAATTATGGTGTTATGTATTGTAAATGGAACAATCAATCAAACCAAGTTCTCAACCAATTATACTCCAATTTTTATATGTAGTTTATTAATGATCGGTGTAAGTCTTACATTATCTTAATATTGAACTCGACACCAACTTTAAACCATCATGTGCATCATTTTGCATACTAATTCTATTGGTAATACAAGAAGTTTTTGATTTATGAAGGAATTTCGAGTTTGTTTGTTTAAATTTAAGTAACATTGAAAGTTAGTATGTTTTTAACTATATTTTGAATGGTATTACAGGACGGTGTGTAGATTTCAAGATTGAAGGAGTAATATATGACACAAATATCAATAACGATGTCTTAATGAAGATTATTGCTTTCCAATTAGGTGTGGATACAACAATATTTGAGTTGGAAATTAAATATGGTGTGAGTGATCGATGTCTACCAATGATCATCCAACAAAAAGGATTGTACCAAATTTCCACCGCAATAATAACATTGCAGAGTTTACTTTTTCGTTTTTTAAGAATGAGATTTTCTGAATTTTTTTAGTGGTATTAAGATATTGGTTATTATGAGTTACTATAGTTTTGATTAACTTTGATGGTAAGACTAATTTGGTATATAAGTTGTTTAAGAATTGATGTAATTCATTATATTGTTGAAACTAGAAGTTAATAGTGTCAAAATACAGGTCTTCGTTGTGGTATGATAATACCATTTGAATATATAAAATTTAATACAACTTTCAACTAATTTGATATAGCTTGAGGTATAAATTTGGTGTTTTGACTACACTACATGTGATTTGCCAACAAAATGTGTGAATAACGGATGGTTATAATGATGCAACAATGTGTCAAATTAGTTCAAATTCATTAACGTTTTCATAAAGTAATTATTTGCAAATGCATAACTATTACTCACTTATGATTTAATGGAATATCATGTCAAGGAATTAAAATATAGAATGTGAACGGTGTAAGTATATTTATTGGTAAAATATACCGTAAACATCAATATTAAACATCATTATATATCATATCATATAACAATATTTTGACAAATTTATATGTGTATGTGTTTGTAGTATATGTGTTGGTGTAGTTAAATTACTGATTATTTTTACATAGGTAAAAGCAATTTTAGGAGATGTGAGATTCGAATTTGTTTTCATCTCCAATACCAACTTTGACAGGCGATTGCGTAAATGCATTCAGCTCATAAGATGGTCTTGAACAATTGATCGGCGGGCTATCAACGACTACCAGATATTTGTTAAGCCTAGGACTTTTACACGGAGTCTTTTCGATCGAACAATGATAAAATTTTTGGTTAATTGGATTGTCAAACGATTCGGTGAAGAAGATTAAAGATTTAAGAAAAATGGAAGAAGAATATGAAGAAAAATATGGGAGAGTTAACCCTTTTGACTGCTGGAAAAAATAATTTCAAGATTTCTTGGAACTATAACTCCACATTGATAAGTACACCAATTTTCTAGGTAAAATAAAAAGCTTTATAAAAAAAAAGGAATAAAATAATTATGATCCCAAAAAGGTCCAATAAGCATAAAAAAGGGAATAACAAAATTAATGAAACGTGTATATTTGAATCTGTATTAGGAGAGATAATATTTGATAAAATTTAATACCTAATTATATTCCACATAAAAAGGCAGTTAATACTAATAGTATGAGAGAGAAAAATTGATTAAAACAAAATTCAATTAAATATAAAAATTAAATACTTTGTTATGTATGTAATTTATAAACTTAGTTTGTAATTAAATATAAGTCTATTGATATTTTGTTAATAAAAGTCTTAAGTAATATACTTTTGTAATTTTTCCTTTAAATTAATGTATCCGCCCGCAAAATAAAGTATCCGCAAGACACTAAAATAAGGGAAATTTTGTAATTTATAAAAGATTAGGAATAGGAAGTAATTTATTTATTATATTATGTGCTTTGTATAATTTTTACTATATTTTATTTTATTCCCATGATCTCATCTTTATTGTTATCTATTTATTTTCATAAATCCTTCAAGGTTAATGAAGGAATGACACAACGTGGGCTGCAATCAGATTTAATCGGGCCTTTACTTCAATCTTATGTTTAATTGAGTTTTATGAAGTTTTTATTAGTAGTCATTTAATTAGTAGCATAAATGAAATAAAAATGCAATTAAAAAAAAATGTCGAAAAAATGAAAAAAAAAAAAGATAAATCCAAATGTTGGCCATAGAAAGGTGCCACATCACTTTTTCTATATCCAACTTTGTATTATTATATAAATTCGTTAAATTTGTGATGATTCATTGTTTAAAGGATTAAAAGTGCACTTACAAATTAAATTAATTAGAAGTTAAATAAGGATGCCCAAAAATCACAACTACAAAAAAATAGAATATATAAATTTTTGATGGAGTAAAAATGCTTATGACAATGAAGAAGCATCAATTGCAACCTTTTATTAACTTGTTGAATGGAGGCATGAATCCATTCACATCACTACTCAATTTGTTCTCTATTTAATGTGACCTCTTTTTTTTTCTATTTTAATTTGTTTAAAAAAGCTATGACTCATTTTTATATTTATAGTTATAATTAATACACTTTACCTAATCAAACTTCACCACATATATTGGAATGAAACGAATAGGTTGGAGGAGTAGTGAGGGTAAGATAGTACGGACAAAATATGTGTCTTAAGTAGGAATAGCAAGCAAGTGTTTGTAGTCCAACGGTTAGGATAATTTCCTTCCAAGCAATAGACGACCCAGATTCGACCCCCCACAGACGCAATATGAATTAATTTTTATTTATTGACACTTTCTTTCCGTATTTAGAACTAATAAATAGTAGAGCTGTCAATATGGGCTGACCCACCCCATTTGGGTTAACCCATACAGGCTTCGCAATTTGACGGGCCAGGCAAGGCTAGCCCATTTTTTATGTGGGCCAAAAAATGGTTGCCCAGCCCACAAGTGTGTGGGCTACGGGTTTTTCGGGCCAGCTCTCTTTTCTTAAAAATATATTTTTTTAATTTTTTAATTAAATTATAATTTAAAAATATTATCATAAATATCGACTAGTGTTACTACTTATTAATCAAATACACAAATAAAATTATCTATATAATATTTATTAAGTTTGATTTCAAGTAAAAATATAAATAGCTAAATAGAAATATTAACCTAATTGTTTTCCAATGATCATAATAAAACACAAAAACTATGATAATATTTCATAGGCTATGGCCTATGTAGTGATTCCCTAGAAATTTTAGAAACTTTATTTTATGTAGTACATATTTTATAAACATAATTTGTATTTAAATTGTAATATTTCAAACTTTAAACAGGTTTTCAGTGTAGACTCCTGTTATTTTTAATACTTTATTTTATTTTATTTTTATTTTTTAATTAATTTTTATTTGACCCACGGGCCATCCCTATCCATATTTCTCAAGCCCCACAAATCGACAGGCATATTCAGGCCGGGCTAAAAAGTTATAGTTATTTTTGGCAAAGTAAATATGTAATAGGAATCGTAATAAAAGTCAAAAAGTGCTTTATTTTTTTTTTTCGCTTTCCCTAAACGTAGTAGTGCTAGGAAACAACTTGTTTATGAATTTGAGTCATTATATAAAGAGAGGGATATATATGTATGAATTGGGTCAATGTCTGAATAAAACAAGTCATCATGGAGACGAACTTCTATTCATCAGTCAGGGCTCAAGAGAAGGCTCAGGAGAAGGACAAAAAATATTTGTCATCAATCACTTCCAAGGAGCAAATTGATGTTAACGAGAAGGGCATATATTGCTTGGCTCGCTGGGACGATTGGGGTGTTTTCATTGACATATGTGAATGTTTTATTTATAACATCAAATGTCATACCAAAATCATGCTCCCTTATTATTATCACTGCGATGACTGGATAACAGAGGTGCTCAAGTGTGTTGTTTCCCCTTCAACACATGAATATTTTCCCTACGATGATCAATACTTATGCAACGTCTCCCTATTCTTTCGCGAAGAACCGTATTGTCTAATTACTGGTCCTCCTTATTATAAAAAGTGGATAAAGGTAAACCTGTATGATGATAACAGGTTGATCGACGCAGTCACGTTCTGCAACGGTGAGAAAATATGCACTCTGTTTCAGGAAGGGAAACTAGGCATAATACAAATGATCCCTGAAATAACTAAAACTACTTGTCTGTCTCCTGTCACAACATTCAGGGCACCGATAGATGCCACTGCTATGCATCGAAGCATACACTTGGTTTCGTGGCAAGAACAATTGTTTCTAGTTCAACGAAAAGTCGGATCACCTTCCATCTTTGAGGTTTGGGAGGCCGATTTTGAAACTAAACAATTCAACAGAGTATTCAATTTGGACGGATTTATTATTTTTCTAAGTGGACAATTCTCTGCTGCAACTTCTTCATCTCTACCTCAAGAAAATAACAATGTCTATTTCACACAGTGNTAAAATTTATGAAGAGTGGCAAACTATTTAAAAATCTTGCAAACTATATTATTTTATTTTATTTTATTTTTCTTTTTTATTATTATTCTTTTTTAAAATTTTTATAAAACTAATAATTTTAAATCGTTTGAAATTGGAGAAGCTCGAAATGATTAATTTATATTGTGGAGGGTCAAAATTGGGTGTCAACAGATGCAATATGCATTAATTTTTATTTATTGACACTTTCTTTCCGTATTTAGAACTAATAAATAATAGAGTTGTCATTATGGGCTGGTCCACCCCATTCGGGTTAACCCATACATGCTTTGCAATTTGACAGGCCATGCGGGGCTAGCCCATTTTTTATGTGGGCCCAAAAATGGTTGGCCCAGCCCACAAGTGTGTGGGCTACGGGCTTTGCCGGGCCAGCCCTCTTTTCTTAAAAATATATTTTTTATAATTTTTTAAATTAAATTTTAATTTAAAAATATTATCATAAATATCGACTAGTGTTACTACTTATTAATCAAATACACAAATAAAATTATCTATATAATATTTATTGAGTTTGATTTCAAGTAAAAACATAAATAGCTAAATAGAAATATTAACCTAATTGTTTTCTAATGATCATAATAAACACAAAAACTATGATAATATTCCATAGGCTATGGCCTATGTAGTGATTCCCTAGAAATTTTAGAAACTTTATTTTATGTAGTACATATTTTATAAACATAATTTGTATTTAAATTGTAATATTTCAAACTTTAAACAGATTTTGAGTGTAGACTCCTGTTATTTTTAATACTTTATTTCATTTTTATTTTTTAATTAAATTTTATTTGACCCACGGGCCAGCCCTACCCATATTTCTCAAGCCCCACAAATCGACAGGCTTATTCAGGCCGGGCTAAAAAGCCATTTTTTTAAATGGGCTCCAAAAATCGTAACCCAAACCTAGCAAATCACGGGTTAGGCAAAGCCAGCCCAATGGGCCTAGCCCATATTGCCGGCTCTAATAAATAGATAGAATAAATTTTGGACAAATTACTTAACTACACTGCTTTACTTACTTTAATATCCATTTATCCCTACTTATTTCAAAATTTTCAAAAATCCCTTATTTACCTATGTATCCTGCATGTTTCCTGTGCACAACGCTATGTATCCCGCTATATGGAATGTATCAAACGTTATGTATCCCGTGCACAACGCTATGTATCCCGCTATGTGGAATGTATCAAACCTAATGTATCCCGTGCACAACACTATGTATCCCGCAAACATCACGTTTAAGGGATTTTTGGTAAATAGAAAACTAGAAGGGATAAAATGTTATTTAGTACTTATAATATGTGGTTCCTATAATTTATACATAAATTTGATTTTTGCTTTCAAATAGGGCATGTTAAAACATGTTAAAACGTATGCATGATTTGTGACAGTCAATTATAATTTCTGTTTTTAATCCCTTAATTAACATACTAAATTGTTAATTACAACTTTTAAATTAATGTATCCGCCCGCAAAATAAAGTATCCGCAAGACACTAAAATAAGGGAAATTTTGTAATTTATGAAAAAGTAGGAATAAGAAAGTAATTTGTTTATTAGACTATGTGCTTTGTATAATTTTTACTATATTTTATTTTATTCCCAGGATCTCATCTTTATTGTTATCTATTTATTTTCATAAATCCTTTAAGGTTAATGAAGGAATGACACAACGTGAGGTGCAATCAGATTCAATCGGGCCTTTACTTCAATCTTATGTTTAATTGAGTTTTATGAAGTTTTTATTAGTAGTCATTTAATTAGTAGCATAAATGAAATAAAAATGCAATTAAAAAAAATGTCGAAAAAATGAGAAAAAAGATAAATCCAAATGTTGGCCATAGAAAGGTGCCACATCACCTTTTCTATATCCAACTTTGTATTATTATATAAATTAGTTAAATTTGTGAAGATTCATTGTTTAAAAAATTAAAAGTGCACTTACAAATTAAATTAATCAGAAGTTAAATAAGAATACCCAAAAATCACAACTACAAAAAAATAGAATATATAAATTTTTGATGGAGTAAAAATGCTTATGACAATGAAGAAGCATCAATTGCAACCTTTTATTAACTTGTTGAATGGAGGCATGAATCCATTCACATCACTACTCAATTTGTTCTCTATTTAATTAATGTGACCTCTTTTTTTTTTCTATTTTAATTTGTTTAAAAAAGCTATGACTCATTTTTATATTTATAGTTATAAATAATACACTTTACCTAATCAAACTTCACCACATATATTGGAATGAAACGAATAGGTTGGAGGAGTAGTGAGGGTAAGATAGTACATACAAAATATGTGTCTTAAGTAGGAATAGCATGCAAGTGTTTGTAGTCCAACGGTTAGGATAATTGCCTTCCAAGCAATAGATCCAGATTCGACTCCCCACAAACGCAATATGCATTAATCTATGGCCTATGTAGTGATTCCCTAGAAATTTTAGAAACTTTATTTTATGTAATACATATTTTATAAACATAATTTGTATTTAAATTGTAATATTTCAAACTTTAAACAGATTTTGAGTGTAGAGTCCTGTTATTTTTAATACTTTATTTTATTTTTATTTTTTAATTAATTTTTATTTGACCCACGGGCCAGCCCTACCCATATTTCTCAAGCCCCACAAATCGACAGGCTTATTCAGGCCGGGCTAAAAAACCCTTTTTTTTAAATGGACTCCAAAAATCGTAGCCCAACCCTATCAAATCACGGGTTAGGCAAAGTCAGCCCAACGGGCCTAGCCCATATTGCCGGCTCTAATAAATAGATAGAATAAATTTTAGTATTACTTTGTTATAGGCAACACAAATTAGCCTCTTTGCTTTTTTACTGCGATACTTTATCTCATTTGTTATAAGAAAATTGTATTGTATATTTTTTTATTTTAATTTAATTTTTAAAATTACTATTTTCTCAAATTATTATTTATCAATTTAAAAATTATAAATCAATTAAATGTAATAAGAATCCTAACAAAATTAAGAAGTTATAGTTATTTTTGGCAAAGTAAATATGTAATAGGAATCCTAATAAAAGTCAAAAAGTGCTTTATTTTTTTTTTCGCTTTCCCTAAACCTAGTTGTGGTAGGAAACAACTTGTTTATGAATTGAGTCATTATATAAAGAGAGGGATATATGTATGAATTGGGTCAAAGTCTGAATAAAACAAGTCATCATGGAGACGAACTTCTATTCATCAGTCAGGGCTCAAGAGAAGGCTCAGGAGAAGGACAAGAAATATTTGTCATCAATCACTTCCAAGGAGCAAATTGATGTTAACGAGAAGGGCATATATTGCTTGGCTCGCTGGGACGATTGGGGTTTTTTCATTGACATATGTGAATGTTTTATTTATAACATCAAATGTCATACCAAAATCATGCTCCCTTATTATTATCACTGCGATGACTGGATAACAGAGGTGCTCAAGTGTGTTGTTTCCCCTTCAACACATGAATATTTTCCCTACGATGATCAATACTTATGCAACGTCTCCCTATTCTTTCGCGAAGAACCGTATTGTCTAATTACTGGTCCTCCTTATTATAAAAAGTGGATAAAGGTAAAACTGTATGATGATAACAGGTTGATCGACGCAGTCACCTTCTGCAACGGTGAGAAAATATGCACTCTGTTTCAGGAAGGGAAACTAGGCGTAATACAAATGATCCCTGAAATAACTAAAACTACTTGTCTGTCTCCTGTCACAACATTCAGGGCACCGATAGATGCCACTGCTATGCATCGAAGCATACACTTGGTTTCGTGGCAAGAACAATTGTTTCTAGTTCAACGAAAAGTCGGATCACCTTCCATCTTTGAGGTTTGGGAGGCCGATTTTGAAACTAAACAATTCAACAGAGTATTCAATTTGGACGGATTTATTATTTTTCTAAGTGGACAATTCTCTGCTGCAACTTCTTCATCTCTACCTCAAGAAAATAACAATGTCTATTTCACACAGTGCAATGATCACCGCACTTTATATGCCTTTCACATTGGCGAACAGAGCTTGTCAACCACTAAGCAATTTCGTGTCAACCGTCCTCCCAATTCGGTTCCTCCTCTATTCGCCAGGTAATTAATTAATTTCATTGTCTACGTTATATGTTTGTGAATATTATATTGTTCATAACATTTGATTTTGATAACTTATTTAGGTCAGGAAGGGCCAAAATTCAACATAACACTAGTACTAGAGGCGACAAGTTGAAAAAGCATCCATCCCGTATTAATAGTATGCCTGCGCCTGTAGACAGCAACATTTGCATGCATCTTTCGCAAGACCATCAAACGGAAATTTCTCGTCATCTAATTTCTCAAGAAGCATACATGAATTTTCGCTTGGTGTGTAAATTATGGAGATCCGTTGCTCCTCCACTAAGTTGGAAAGTGGTTGTTGATGATCATGCAGCTGCTTCTTATGATCAAGACTCCATGTGGCTTCTATCTCTAAACCAAAAGGATGGTTTGTGCACCTTTTATAATCCCTTTAGAAATTTCAACTGTTATATGAGCAACACCGATTTAGTAGGCTGTGAAATTCGGTATGCAAAATATGGATGGCTTCTTGTGTCTAAGGGAAAGTCTTTCTTCTTACTTGAGCCTTCACCTTCTGGGAAGCAAATAATTCATCTCCCACAAAAAACAGACGACTATTTCTGTGACATTATGTCATTCTCAACTTCTCCAACTAGTTCGTCTGCCTGGTTAATCTTTGGTATAGCTTCCTTAAACTTGTTTCAAGTTAGGATTTCATATTTGAGACAAGGGGATGATAAATGGACTACTATCACAAGGGACAGTGAGGTGCCATTCCTACTTTCATCTTCTAGTCCGGCCTACTTTGGTGAAGAATTTTGTGTCATAGGCCAACACGGTGATGTTGGTGTATTTGGCATCTTGAAAGACGGAACCTCTTATTGGGTTATCCATCAACTTTCTCAACTATATTCACCTCCTATTTCTGGTGCTTGCCGTTTGTTTTTAGTTCAACGTCAGGATCAAAATGTGCTATATTCCGTGGTTGTGACACCACAACATGATGTTCATGTTTATGAACTAGATTTTGGAAGCAACATAAGAGTCAAATTAGTAAAAGAAGTCAAAAATTGGCTTTTTTTCACTAGCGAAGCCTCATCAATTGCTATTTGTGGCATGAACGTAAATGTGGATAATGCAGTTTTCTTCCCCACTTTCAACACTTGTAACGACTATACCTACTACTCTTTGGAAGATGTCGCATTCAAAGTATTGAAATATAATTGTACGGATAAAACGCAACAGAAAGAGCTTTTAAATCGTGTTTGGATCCGCTGTGAACTGACAGAGAATTGATTTTTCTACTCTCTTATGTATTGTAGTAGTTTTCTTTCTTGATCTTTCTACCCTCTCTTATATATTTCTTTCTTTTTTGTTGAAGTGAATAAATTAGTCTTACTTACAAGGATAATTTACTTAGCCTTTTAAGTTTCTTTCTTTACTGGTATGGGTTTGTTGATTAAAATTTATTTTTAATGTTTGTAAGATAGAATATAGAGTAAAAAGAAAGTTTAAGTTCGTCACTTTATATTTAGCTTGCTTTCTGATTTGAGATTATCATTTGAAATTTTAAAATCTAAAAAAAAAAAATTATCATGTTTATATGTTTATTAGAGTATATATTTGAAATATTCCACTAAAGTTATTTTTGATTTTTTCTCTCCTAAATATTAAGAAATTTGTAATCTGATAGTATATATAACTCTATTATCTAGGAATCAAATTGTCACACAAGACATTTAAGTTTGAAATTTCAGAGGCTTTAATTTGGTCATCGTGCAGGTTTAGGATATGAACAACACAAATCACGTTAACTTTTAGTATGAATTTTGTTAATTAATTGCTTATGGTAAGGTCATATGATCAAACCAGTAGGAATTAGGATAATCAACTTCCAATTTTTTTTATATACATCTCTCTCTAATATTAGAGAAGAATTTCTTCAATATTGTGCACGTGCACGTGCACGTTTGCTTGCACTTTTTTAAATCTACAATATTTTTATCAATATTTCCTCTTTAAACGGAAATTCAATTATAATTCTATGTCTTAAAAAGAGAAAAACAATTTTTTTTCTCAATAGATTTTTGGTTGTCATGACATGTTATATTAATTTCTTTATTTTTCATACCATATAGTATAATAATTTATTGTTTCTCTCAATAAATTTCTTAATTGGCATGCCAGGAAGGATAAACGAACAAAATATCTATAATGATACATGTGTGAATAACTGAATATGATCCTTAACTTACCAACAACATTTTTAGCGGCGTTAGTTGTTATAAATAGAGGCGTGCAAAAATTGAATCGATCAATAAATCAAATATAAAAAATGTCATTGGGTTAATAGTTTTTTTAATGATTTTATATAAAAAAAATTATTGAATTATTGGTTCAATTTCAGTTTTTAGTATTGGGTTATCGGGTAAACCGATCATTAAGAAGGTAGTAATTTACTACTTTACCCTTCATAAATACTAAATATTACTCCCTCCGTCCACAATTGTTTGTCAGGGTAAGGTCATGCACACCCCTCAAGAAAAATTTAATACAAGGTGTAATTTGACTAATATAACCCTACTATACCAAGAATACCAAAAGTCCACATAACTTTTCAATTGAACTACACTATCATTAAGGGCAGAATTGGAAAAAAGTGACTAATTATTTCTTGATTGTTTAAATTGACAATTAATCTTGGACATCTATTTTTAGTATACCTGTCAAATAATTATGGACGGAGGGAGTAGTAATTTAACATAACTAGACACTATATGAGTACTCTAAACTATAGTCTACACACTTCATTCTTCACCGTACTTGTATTTCACATAAAAAATATTATATTTTGGTTATAACATGTAATTGTAGCCTTCGACTACATTTGCTCTTATTGATGCAATTTCTTATTATCTTTCTTGTTTCACTATGTCAAAACATTTATAGTTGATTTGCTTGTTTCACTATATGGCACAAAATTGTTAGAGAAGTGAGAAGTCGTATATTTATTTTATGAACATTTTTCTTACTGGGTAATTACCACCCGTCCAAGACTCATCAAGAGCATACTCGATCTTAACATCTCATGATTTAAACCGTACGTATATATTGGTGGAGCTATACTAATAGAAGGCTATGGGATAATGTCTTGACCCAAAATTTAATTTTAAACTATGACATGCATGTATCTCTAATTCAAATAAAAAATTTATCTAGCAGCGTTATTAAACTTTGTTTTGTATTATAAAATCACTTAACTTAATTAGAGTTTTTCTTTTGTAAAATTACTAAACCAAATTTGTCACACAAAAAAAAAATTAGACATAACAAAATAAATTATTTTTCTATGTCACGTAAGTCTTAAGAAACTTGTAATTCAATAGTGTATCGGAAGTCGAGTTGTCACTCAAGGTCTTTAAGTTTGAAGTTTCAGGGGCTTTAATTTGGTCATTGTGCAAGTTTAAGATTTGAATAGTACAAATCACGGTAATTTTTAGTGTGAATTTTGTTAATTAATTACATGTTATAACCAAAAAAAACACAATTTTTTAAAAAAAACTACTTTTCTAATAAGTTATTTAAAAAAAAAGGTACTTCTAAAAATAAGCAGTTTTTAGCACAATATCAAACAGGTTCTAAGACCAGAAGATTAAATGACATTTTGATAATTTTAAGTATCTTTAGTTTAAGATTATAAAATTTAAAATTAATCTATTTTGGCTATTACCCTCTCGATTACATTCTCATACACAGGAATACCCCCGTTAGCCGACTTTTGTAGCAAATTTTATTTGTTCTTTCCCGCTTTGGGTTGTGGGGCTTACTTCCTAGCCCCAGTGGGAGTTTTTTTACTTTTTAAACATTGCATAAAATTAAAATCAGACAAATAAATTAAAATAGGAAAATAGCTAACGTGTATGGCTTTTGTGAAAATTACTTTTTTGGAAAAATTACTTAAATACACAACACTTCTTTACCTATTTTCAATATTTTCCTACTCTTTTATTAAAATACAAAAATCCCTTATTTTCCCCCAATTCAACTTAACCGGATACTTTGTTAGTTTAAGTATCCGTCCGTTATTAATTAAAGTATCCGCACTGCTATATTATGCATCCGCCCGTTAATTAAGTATCCGTGCTGCTAACAACTTAATAATTTAAGTATCCGTCCGTTATTAATTAAAGTATTCGCGTTGCTATATTATGCATCCGCCTGTTAATTAAGTATCCGTGCTACTAACAACTTAATAATTTAAGTATCCGTCCGTTATTAATTAAAGTATCCGTGTTGCTATATTAAGTATCTACACTGCTATATTATGTATCCAAAAAACACTAAAAAAAGGGATTTTTGATAATTAATAAAAAAGTAGGGAAAGGAAGTAATTTTTTTCTTATACTATGTCATTAGCCTAATTTTTACTATTTTTTTTACTAATAAAACAGAAAAGTGTACTGATTTAATACTGTTGTTGAAACAATTAACGAAATGACTAGGTGTACCTCTTATCACTTAAAAACAAATAGTTGCATGATGTGGCATATCATTCTTAACCAAATATGTCATACATAAAACAATGTATTCAAACAACAAGTACAAAAAAATAATTCTTGTAATTTATTGTTGCAACGAAGCTAAAATGCAAAGTAAATATATATAGAGATCATGAAAACCTCTATAAAGTAGGTAGCTTATTATTCATATACTAGTTTTCTTATTTGATTATAAAACTTGATGTTAGTCAATATACATCTCCCTTGAAAATGCTTTAACCTTACGATACTATTTTAATTAATTAAGGATTTAAATAATGTAAACGATTTATAGTCCCTCAATTCATTTCATTTTATTTGGCTCTAATTTTATTTAAAATATTTTTTTTTATTTGTCTATTTTAGCAAATCAAGAGAGCTTTATTACTCCCTTCATTGCATTTTACTTAACCCCTATATTAAAAAGGAATGTTTCATTTTATTTGTCCATTAGCAAATTAAGAATGTTTTATTACTTTTTCTCCATACTAACATTAGTACTAAATAACTATATAAAGTAGTATTAGTAGTCAAATTTAGAGTTTCAAAACAACTAATTAATAAGGTTAGTTTAGTAAAATATACCACTAATAATTAAGTTTTCTCAAGTGTGTAGCACGTCAACATGAGACAAATAATATGAAACAGAGGAAGTAAATAACTACATGATGAAAATTATTTAATTACAACCCCCAACTTTGATTTAAAAATCGAACTTCCCCCGGTGTCTTATGCAAAGTTTATTTTATCCTTACCATTTTTATTCTTCCGTCTATGTAATATATTTTTATAGTATATATACTATTTTATTTTATAGTAAAAGGAATATGTTGCAAGTAGCAGCTAGGGCACAATGTATGTATTGCGATAATTAATTATTTGGGTATCATAACCCCTTTACCAAAAGAAGTAATCACTTATTGCTTAAGTTTATCTCTTTAATTTAGATTTATTAGACAAATTAATTTGAATTTGCCTCCACTCGATTTACCACAACCATTCATGTATTATCCGATATCCGAACCACTAGCAAATTGATTAATAGTTTTACTTCTTTTTTTTTAATATTATCCCATTACATTAGTTACAATGTCGCAAATAGACATATACATGCACGATGTCAGTAATCCTGCCATAGAAAAATTGGATTATAACACGATAATTTCTTACTAATATCAATTATCATGGTAAAAGTACAAATTGTAAAAATGAAGGAGATGGAGTTTATCGAAAAATTGTATTGTATCTGTATATAAATGATTTTTTTAATGTATTGTCGTGATTACTAAATATAATTGGTCCAAAATAATTTTCGTCATTTTAGAAATTCAAGATATAATTAATTATTAGCTTCTTTTACCTTTATTTAATAAATTAGAAGACAGATTAATGTGGTGTAAAAAAGAGTAGTATTATATTAAGTCGAGATAAAGAATAAATAATGATAATTGATATAGTCAATTTGGCATTTTAGTCAATATATTTTAAAAGACGGTATGTAAAAGAAAAATATGATAAGTAAAATAAATCATAGGAACTAGGGAGCACTTGTCGTTTTTATAAAATTAAGATTGAATTGCTTAATTTTATCCCATTCCCCCCCTTATATTAAGAGTTAACCAAAGTTAACCAAATACTGATGCATATCATAGAATTTATAAATTTGAAGATATATCAAACAAGTGATTATTCTACTAATATCAATAAAATTAGCTTACTCTTATTCATAAATAGGGCGTATACTCAATAAAGAGAGATAGAAGTAAATTAGTTAAAAATACTTACTTGTTATCGATTGAAATTTTTTAGAGACGTTTCAAAAAGGAGATTATATGACAAATAATATGAGACAACGAATAAATAAACTAAATTAAACCAAGAAGCATTTATTTAAACGATCCGCATATATTTATTTTCATATAACTCCAGTTCCTGCTTGCATAGCATAATACTAATGGATTTATTTAATTTTTCTTATTTAAAACATGAAGCTTAATTTATTGAGACATCAGTTGGAAGTTCTAAGTTGGAATCAAAGTCTGGTTGCTCTTCAACAAGGAATGGACGTTGACCGCTCATATTACCACGTGGATCATAATTGCAAGTTATAAAATACCACCCGTTGTTGCACCTGACCCTAGCACAACCAACACGTACCGAGTTACGCCATACCACTTGAGTATAGTGTCCACATACTCTACCAGCTTGACAAGTATTCGAATTATAATTGTACCATTGCCTCTCATTGACCCACTGCTGCACGGCACCAGCCGCATTGAGCTGGGGAAATGCGGAGGCTAGGTTTTCGCCGTAAGGACCACCTGAATGCTGCATCCTGCAGTCCCCAGCTCTTTGATTAGCATAATTTTGGGCAAAGGTCGCTAGCCTATTGTCCCATGTCATAGGCCCAACACCAACTTGTCTACGAGCTTCATTGTGAGCATTAACATAATCTTGGGGAGTATTTTGAGCTTCAGATATGAAGGGAATTACAGCAAAGGTAATGAAACAAACAACTAAACCAATATTGGAATATCCCATTTTGTGTTTTGGTGAGAATTATGGAATAGTTTGGATGGGTTTAAATAGGGACGAAAAAATGAATAGTCTGCAGTTATTTGTCTAGAAATTAAAGAGTTAAATGGGTTACTCTATTTTAAGAAAAAAAAAATTAGTATGAGACTACGTAGGTTTGTGAATTAAAGACAAAGATTAACATGTCACATTATGCAACTATTCGTTTAAATGCTAAGAGCCGCCTCAAGTCACTATTGACGTGATTCTTTGAACATACATACATTTGTTTTCGCACTACACCAAAACCTCACTAAATTAATACTCGGTTAATTAATAATCTCTCTAAGAAAATAATTTCCTCCGGTCCCAATTTGGGTCAGTAAAAAAATTCACTCATCATTTCGATAAAATAATAAGATAATATATTTTCAGAAGACCCCTATATAAATATATGGTCTCATTAATATTATAAATTAATAATTCATTAAACATACAAATATATCTACGAAAATTTAGTGAAATATTGTTCTATTATGTTCTGTTTTTTGTTAAAATTTAAATCTAGTTGAAGCTCATCTCTAACTTTTCTTATTGCATCCAAAAGTTTCGATGTTGTCTTTTCTAATTGCACCATAAAATTGTGAAGAGTTCTAGATGTAAGTGCTTCCTTACGCGTAACTCGTTCCAAAAGTATTGTATCATCTTCAACTTTATCATCAACATTGTTTTTCCAATGATATCCACAATTTGTTCTAAGCTCTGGACCTCTGAACATGTATCATGTGTTATCTCTTGTATTTAGGTTAGTCACAAATACAAAAACAGAAAAAAATGAAATAGACAGAATGATTTTTAATTCGAGTCCACAGAAATCACTATGTTTTCTTAAGAAATTTAATCCCCTCACTGTACCCAAGGTTGCAGATTAATTCCTCCCAAGATAAAACGGATTAACCTGTTAGAGAAGTAGCGGTACCTCAAACTTCAATAACTTCAGCGAACTCAAGAACAACAACAAGAGCACACACAAACTCAGTCGATCGACAATTTTGTTTATGTAAGAAAATGTATGCAGAGAGGAAAAAATTTCAGTGTTTGAAAAACGAAAATGACCTCTTATTTATAGCCATTAGTAGCAAGGATCACGTCTGTTCAAACAAATCTGTTCAGACCTGTTTTTTTCAGAATGTTGTGTCTTTTGGGAAAAGTAATGACTTTTCGGGAAGAACAAATCCTTTCAAACGAATTTACCATTACGCACGAATTTCAAATAATTCATTGCGAAATTAATTATGTTATTTAACTAACATTCTGAATTAATAAGAGAAAAGAAATGAATTAACAAGATTGATTAAATAAAATTTGTTTAAAAAATACTATTAATCAATCATTTGGCAAATCCAAATCCAAATTCAAATTCGAGGCCGAGGCCGAGCGACGAAGACGGCACGAGGGACACCTTCTTCTTAACCCTTTAAGAACTAAAGGAAGTGTTTCCTAATATAAGGACAACAATTTCCTTTCTTCTACCAATATGGTAAAAATGACTTTTCATTTGCACTTTGCAATGACATTTCATTTTCCCTCCAAAATTGGTTCCCCCAGTTTCCATTTTCTCTTCTTATTTCCCATCACACCTTGCTAAATCCAACATCATGTTCACCCCATTCAATAGGTTATTAACGTCCATTTTATTGCGGTAAACCGAGATCATTAATCATTACCTCAAGTTCATGAATGACGTTTTCACAAATGGGTTCTTTCAAATTCTTTGAGATTTCATCCCTGAACAATTTTTTTGATGTTGAAACACTCTTTAAATTATAAATATTAATTTATAGATTAAATAATACCGCTACAAAATAATAATGTTTCATGGTCCCGCCTATATTAATTTGTAAAGGTTTTATTGTATTTCATTTGTCACAAAATTTAAAGAAGAAAGAAAAAAATTAAAACACTTTATATTTATTTATGTAACTGTAAAAAAAATTAAAATAAGTTCTTGATATTCTTTTAAGTATTATAAAAAATATGTCACATAATTGAGATAAATTTTTTTTTACTATTAATCAATATCTTCTATGGATCGATGTCATCGGTTTTCTTTCATACGTACTTTTTCGTTGGAAGTGGTTGGAACTTAATATTTCACCTACCCATTGATCTTAATTTTACTCCTATATTGGAAGTTACTCTACATACGTACAAAATGGATAAATGATCCATTAACCAGTATATATATATATATATAAACAAAAAAAATATTTTAACTTTTTTTGATAAATATTTCATTTTCCGTTTTGAAAATAATCTCAGGAAAATAATAGTGCTAAATATTTTTTATACAAAATACCAAAAGAAGAAAAAGTAAAAGGAGGAACAAGAAAAGAAAAAAAGAAAGTATATTTTAATTTATAAAGTATAAACAGCTTAAAGCACTAAAGTGTATATTAAAAATGTTGGGTATGTAGCAAGAGTTAATGGGAAATGGAGGAAAGATGAAAAGAGAGGAACTTGAAAAGTTGGGAACTTGAAGAGTTAAGAACTTGAAATGTCTTCTTATGCTTTATTGAAAAATGCATTTGTCCTTCATCGGTGGTGGAAAGAAAAACAGAAGAGTTTAAATATAGAAACACTCCTATTAATTGTTAAAAGGGTTGGAAAGAGGGACCCCCTCGTGCCGTCGTCGCTCGCTCGCTCGGCTTCGGATTTGGAAATCGATCGAGAGATTATTTTTGGTAACCGAAGTGTTTCAATTAATTAGTTAATTGACCCGACTCGGATCCACGGGCGACCCGTTTTATTTAAATCTTTCCCGTTTTATTTGAATTTCCCGCTGTTGGAAGTGAGTGTTCTAAAAGGTTGCAATTTTCAGAAATAACCATGACTGTTTGAAAGGTTGAAAACTTTCATGAATGATCGTGTGGATTCTGAAAGGATTGCAACCTTTCGGAACCAGTTCCTCTTACCTATAAATACATTGATTCCTCAGACTTATTCCTTACGAATTTTCTGATTTCTTCTTCTTCTTTTGCACAGAATTTTTTCGTGTACTTTATTGTTGTTGAGTGGTTCGCTGACACCAGAGTTTTGGGTATCAATACACTGGTGATTAAGATCATTCTATCCTGGGAGGACATATTCCAAATCAAACCTCGGATACTAGAGGGGAATAATTTCCTTAAGGGGACACTGTGCATTCAGTGGGCTTGATCTTTTTCTGATTCTGTTTTTCCAGATTGTGGTACGTTTTTTACAGATTTTAGTTTTGTCAATTAATTTTTGTTCATCTATTCTTATTGCTTTATTAAACTTTGGTTACTTTGTGTTTTTGCAAAGTTTTTGAAATCAGTAATTCTGATTTTTAAACACAACTTGCTAACAAAAAATATAATTTTTAAAAATATTACATACATAAAATATTTATTGTGATATAATTAATAATATTTCTTAAACTTTTTCATAATTTCAACGATCCATAATCGTTCTCCTATTGATCATACTAATTAATTTCTATTAAAATAATTGATAGAAATAACTCCTTAAAAGTTTCAGAAATGTTATATCGTGTCAATATATATGAACGCTTAGGCATATAAATCTCAAATGAGCGAATTAAAAACTTGATCTTAGTAAAAATAATTAGTAAAGGCGTTGACTAATGTAATTGCCTCGAGTACTATAGTTGCGTATAACAAGTTGAAATACACCGTAATAAAAACTTTTTAAAAATTGTGTGAAGTCAACAAAATGAAACTCAATGATTACTATATTAATGTAATTTTACATGTCATTTACCATTTTGCAGATAATTATCATTCATACTTGTTATAAACAAAGTTACTTATAGTTGACTAATATTTAATTAATATTGAGATAATTAATTATTTGGGTATTGCTTTAGTTTAGCTCTTTAGATAAATAAATCTGAATTGGCCTATACTCGATTAACTACAAGTACAAACCATCCATGTATTATATATACATCTTGTCTGTTTTTATATAGTTATAATTAATGTAATGTGTTATCCACTAGCAAATTAGTTAATAGTTTTACTTTGTTTCTTTTTTCATATTATCCCATAACATTAATTACAATGTCAAACAAATAGACATATACATGTCAATAATAATCTTGTCACGGAAAAATTGGATTATTACACAATAATTCCTTACTATATCATTATAAAAGTACAAATGGTAAAGATGAAAGAAGGACTTTTTGCTAAGAAATTATGTTGTATATACACGTAAAAGATAAATAAATTATGTCTATGTTATACAACTTATTGTTGAACCGTGAACGGACCTCCTTTATAATAGTAGAACTTTTAACAAATCCCTTTGTTTGAATTTTTAAGTCCATCACTGCTTTATCAACTAGCTAGACAAATAAAACTCTACACACAAAGGGCGCAGAGTTAAGTAGGGGTTTGGATGAATTCAATAGCTTTTTCGTAGATTATGTATTTATATTAGAAAATTAAATAAATACTTATATGTAAATTAACTTGTGAACCTCTTAACAAAATTGAATGATGACTTAATGGTAAGGGATAAATATTTATCGATGTGCCATGAAAATGTTTTCCATGGCATTTGAACTTCACTATCAACAAAGGTTTTTAACTATATATATAAAGGAAGGAAATTTAGAAATCCCATACTCTTAAACTTAGCTTCACCTCTGTCCACACATGGCACAAGTTGTTGTGTAGTGGGGAGTATTTTACATGTTACATTTTTATAAAAAAAAAAATTGTCTTAAAATAGTTTCTTAATTCTATCCATTTTAGTTGTAGTGATTAGTAAAATAATTTGGTCAAAAATAGTTGTTATTTTAATAATTTAAGATATAATTAATTGTTAGTTTTCACTTTAACCCTTACTTAATAAATATGGTGAGAGATTAATATGGTAAAAAAAGTGTGGTATCAAATTGATCGGATCAAGAAATAAATAAGGTTAATTTATATAATCAATTTAATTAGCTTTTTAGTTAATGTTTCTTAAGAGCGTGCAAAAGTTACACATAACAAATAAAATGGAGTATTTGTCATTTTATAAAATTAAGATGAAATTACTTAATTTTATCCCATTTTACCCCTTATAGTACGTGTTCTTGAAAGTAACCAATACTGATACATATTGATATCATAGAAATTATAAATTTGAAGATGTATCAAACAAGTGATTATTGTTCAATATCAATAAAATAGCTCATTTAAAAAAAATTTAAATAGGGTGTATACTCACTGAAGAGAGATAGAGGTAATTAATTAGTAAAAAAAAAGATTAAAAAACTTGATTTTCTTGAGAAACGTTCAAAAGGGAATTATGTGGCAATTAATTATGTCTCTATAAGTATAGTTTATAACACAGTTTACTCATCAACTGTACACATTTTATTTATTCAATCAAACAAACGTACACGTACACGGTGCACTCAATATAACAACATTCTGTAAAAAAGATTAACAATAAAATTAATTAAAGTACGAAGCAAATATTTAAACGATCCATATGGATATCAATTTAGATCCATATTTTCATTTAAACTCCAGTTAATGCATGCATAGAATAGTACTACTGGATTTATTTTCCTTAATTAATACATGAAGCTTAATTTATTCAGCTGGAAGTTCCAATTTGGAATCAAAGTCTGGTTGTTATTCATGATCACCGTAAGGACGTTGACCGTTCCAATTACCTGGTGGATCATAATTGCAAGTTATAAAATACCACCCATTGTTGCATCTAACCCTAGCACAACCAAGATGTACTGAATTACGCCATACTACTTGAGTATAGTGTCCACATACTTTACCA
>NC_064282.1:5368011-5400373 GCF_019186545.1 Solanum stenotomum
GCCACATCATGCAACTATATGTTTTTAAGTGATGAGAGGTACCACTGGTCATTTGGTTAATTCTTTCAACAACAGTACGTATTAAATTAGTACAATTTTTTGTTTTATTAGTAAAAAAATATTTTTCACAAAAGTCATACACGTTAGCTATTTTCTTATTTTAATTTATTTATATGATTTTAATTTGATCCAATGTTTAAAAAGTAAAGAAGTTTAATTTTGAATTTTGTAGTCTTAAGTTAAAGATACATAAAATGTATCAACTGTCATAATTTAATCTTCTGGTCTTAGAACTTGTTTGACATTGTGCTAAAAATTGCTTATTTTTAGAAGTACCTTTTTTAAATAAATTTTCAGAAAAGTAATTTTGAAAAATAATAATTTGTGTTTGGCTAATTCATTTGAAAAATGCTTTTGATAAATAGATTGTGTTTGAATTGTCATTTTTAAAGGGATAAATGACAAATATACCCTTGAACTATCGTAAATGGTATCTAAATACCCTCCGTTATACTTTTAGGACTCTCATGTCCTTGCCGTCCAAAATTTGGAACGTATGTACCCTTTCTACTAACGGCAGAACACGTATCTCAATCTAAAATGCCTATCCGAAATTTATTAAATTTTGACCCATAATTTTGAAGACCCACCCAAAATAATTTTAAAACCCACCCAAATACGATAATACCCACCCCAAATTATAACCCAAAAACACTTCTCCATCTTCTGTAGATTTCTCCGATTTCTCAAAGAACTTCCAGCCAAGTTCTTCATTTTTCAAGCTCCAATAAATTAAAAGCTTCAATTTCCTTCCCCACCAAAACACTAGAGCACCCCATTCGCATTCCCAAACTCCATCAGCACCGAGCAACTTTCGCTCGTCCTTTTGCCGCCATCAAAGCATCGAAGGAGGTAGTCCCGCTGACGTCGTCGCCGTTCTGGTAGAGCAACAACAGATGCTTCAGTTGTGGATGAGGTGATAACGGAATTTGACGTAATACTCAATGATTTTTTCAAGTAACGCTAAAATTTTGTATCTCACATTTTTCAACTGATCGGGAGAGGCAGCGATTTAGGTGATGAATGGATACTCGGACTTCACACTACTGAAACTTCCACTTGATACTCAAACCAATGATTTCTTCTGCAAAAAAATAATCCGAAAAAAAACATCACTCAAATACTAAAATACAAGTGAAAATGTGTCATGAAAAGCTAAGAAAAAGAGAGGCATTGAAGAGGCAGTGGTTTTCATTGAAGAAGATGAAATTGGAAAAGATTTCACTGAAGAAGAAGTGATTAATAGATGAAAGAGGCAATGGCTGTTGTTGCCTTTTTCTTTTTCTTTTTTTCATTTGGGCTAGTTGGTAGATTATAATTTTTCGTTTAGGTCAATCCGTGGGTTATAATTTGGGTCGGGTGTTTAAATTATTCGGGTCACGAGTAATTTTTGGGTTAAAAATTAAATAATTTTAGGTGGGACATTGAGATGATGCCACATGTCTCGCAGTCTATCAAAAGGGTATATACGTTCCAAATTTTGGATGGCAAGGACATGAGAGTCCTAAAAGTATAACGGAGGGTATTTAAATACCATTTACGATAGTTCGGGGGTATATTTGTCCTTTTTCCCTTTTTTAAAAGTACTTTTGAAAATCAAATTATTAAAAAAATGAAAAATATAATATATTTTAAAACAAATTAAAAAAAAATAAAACAAATAAATTGAAATGGACTGATATCCAGGGAGAAGATGTATATTATAGTTAAAACATGAAAACAGAAAAAAAAGACAGCGAACCAACAAGGAGTTATTTTAATTTCTATATATGAACTTGACTTTAATTTTGTGGCCCTTTCTCTGGATTATGCTAACCTGAGATGCTATATTGAGCTGCCTTTTAAATTAAGGTTTAAAAGTATTTCTAGAAATAACTGTTTAATCTTTTAAATTAAATATATTATGAATATGAGAAAATTATGTTGGGAGTCCCACCTTCGAATGAGGCTTGTAGAGCGCGATTCAAATTTAGTCAGAGCTCCAATATAAACTCCAGACACCAAATGGAAACCAAAAAAAATTAATACCACTATTTTTGACCATGAATACTACCACTAGCCATTTTGTTTAAACACTAATCTAGAGTTAAGCCTAATAAAGTGATGTTGCAACTACTTTTTTTTTCTCTTCAGAAATGTAAAAGCCGCCTAGCTTTGAGTAATGGGAAATTTATGCAGACGCATTATATATCCGACTTAACAGTTTAATCCTTTTTTTAATTTTTGTTTTGTACAATAATTTGTTCAACAAATTATTAATAAACGCATGGTCAGAAGCACGATGATATAACTACCTAAATTAAGAACATAAATATTATATATAATATAAAAAGATACTAGATTAATTGTTGAAAATGGCAAGTGTAAAAATGGAAATTGCATAGGATAAAGGGTTTGGGGGGGGGGGGGGGGGGTTTAGAAAATAGTCACCTAGAATTTTTTTTTAAAAATATGAGATTTATAATCGCGAAAATTATATTTCATTATAAAATTTAAAATAACATAATGATGGAGTATAAAGATTTCTTACATTGTACAATATATATAAGGGTCCCTATATATAATCTAAACTGAAAAATATTTTTTGATTCAACTGGTCATCCTTTAACGGAATGACCAAATATGTCATACATAAAACAATGAACTCAAACAACATGTACAAGAAAATAATTCTTGTAATTTATTGGTACAAAACGAAGCTAAAATGCAACACACGTATATATATAGAGATCATAAAAACCTCTATAAAGTAGGTAGCTTATTGTTCATGTACTAATTTTCTTATTTGATTATAAAACTTGATATTAGTCAAAATAATTAGTATGGGCGTTGACCAATGTAATTGCCTGGAGGATTATAGTTGCATATAACAAACCACCAGCCATTGGTACACTGAACTCGAGCACAACCAAGTTGAATCGAGTTTTTCCAGATAACTTGAGTATAATGTCGACATTCTTGTCCACCGGTGCAACTATTACTAGTGTAGTCGTAGTACGGTTTCTCAGCCACCCACAAGTTAACAGCAGCAGTGCCGGTGAAAGAACCACTTCCCTTAGCAATATTTTCGCCGTAAGGACCATTGGAGTGGACAAGATTGCAATCACTAATTCTTTGATTCGCATAATTTTGTGCATAAGCTTCAATAGTTGTGTTCCATGTTATTGCACTAACACCAGTTACTTTAGATCGAGCTGAATTATGAGTGTTGAGATAGTCTGTTTGGGAATTTTGGCCATCACAATAAGGTAAAACAAAGGCCAAAATAATTAAACAAATTACAACATTAGAAGCTTTGAATAATGCCATTTTTAATTTGAAGAGGTGATGAGAAGGAATTGGATATGTTGGATATTTATAGGTGCAAAATGTGAGTATTTTGCTTCGTGAAATTAGGAATTTTGCATGTGCAAAGTGGAAAGAAGTAGAGCATTTTAAAGCAACTTTTATACATCTCCCTTGTAAATGCATTAACCTTAAGATATTCGTATAGTACTGGTAGATGTTTATTTTGTATAATTTACATAAATCTCATAGTGGTAAGAGTTTATTACATTATTTTTCTATTTTTTTCAAATTACAAAAATTTCTTAAAATTTATGAATTTTGGATACATCACTCGATTTTCGGATACATTAGTAGACTTCCAGACGCATAGGCGAGGGATGTATCCGAGAGGGGAGAGATGTATCAGAGAGGGGATAGGACATCCGGATACATAGGGGAGGAATGTATCCTCTCCGGATACATATATAGGAGAGGGATGTATCTGAGAGGGGAGGAATGTATAGAGAGGGGAAGATTGTATCCGAGAGAGATAAGGATGTATTAGCGAGAGGAAATTAGTGATGTATCCAAGAGGGAATTTTTGAATTTTTTTAAATGGTAGAGAATTTTAGAGATTATGATAAAATAACATGTGTATTTGGATAATTTGTCCTTATTTAAATAAGGATTTAAATTATATGTACACACATAATATACCATGTTTTGCAGGTTATCGATCAGCTTATACTTTATACTCACTATTAAAAAAATGCTTATTCACTACATCAAAAATGATCTTTAGAGACATTTAATTAGCGGTAATAGCTTAAATACTGCTAAACATGTCACTACAAAAAAAACCCAAATTACCAACAGATTTTACTAACAACTTAAGTTGGTTAGTATTCTACTAACAAATTACCAACATATTTCTAACTGAATTATATTTTAAAACTTAACAATTAAATTCTAACAGATTACCAATCAGAATCTTACTAACTAAGTATTTTAGTTGGTAAAAATTAAATACGGCGGGAAAAAATGACGCCAAATTTAGCAACATTCTATCAATGGATTACCAACTGAAATATTACTATCGCACACCTTTTGTTGGTAATATTACCAACGAAGTATATATCGATTGGTAAATATGACAAAAAATTGTTTATATAATTTATTAACATATTACCAATGAATTACTAACCAAACATTTACCAACGGCAAGATTGTATTACTAAATTTACCACCCAAATATAAATGTGTTGGTAAATAGTAACGACATGTAATTTATTCAGTTGGAAGTTCCAATTTGGAATCAAAGTCTGGTTGTTATTCATGATCACCGTAAGGACGTTGACCCTTCTAATTACCTGGTGGATCATAATTGCAAGTTATAAAATACCACCCATTGTTGCAACTAACCCTAGCACAATCAAGACGTATTGAATTACGCCATACTACTTGAGTATAGTGTCTATATACTTTTTCCGATACACAAATATTCAAAATATAATTGTACCATAGCTTCTCATCGACCCACATCTTCACGGCACCACCCCGGTTGAGCTGGGGGAAAGTGGAGGATAGGTTTTCGCCGTAGGGGCCACCTGACTGCTGCAGCCTGCAGTCCCCAATTCTTTGATTGGCATAATTTTGAGCATAGGCAGCTAGTCTGTTGTCCCATGTCATATGGCCGACACCAACGAGCTGCATTGTGAGCGTTAAGATAATTTTGAGGAGAATTTTGAGCTTCAAATATAGAGGGAAATAGATTTTTAGTAGCAATTAGTATCTTTGTAAGTATTCCTAAAGCCTTTAGCGACATTGGATCTAATGAGTAATGACAATTAACTAATGCTGGTAAAAATTTTAGCACTCTTTATTAATGTGTATATTTATTGCCGTTGAAAGTTGTTTTATCGTAGTGATCATTGACTAATTTCTAATAACTTGATCGTAATTATTAAGCTGTCATTAATGTATTAAGTTAAACTCATAAATAAATGGAATATAATGCAACTAGATAATTACTTGGGTTATATATATAACACCTTTACTAAAAGAAGCAATCACGTATTGCTTAAGTTTAGACAAATGAATTTGAATTGGCGTTAATTACTCGATTAACTACAACGTTCGATGCATCATACATCTTGTCTGTTTTTATATATAGTTATGCATACAACTGTGTTATATATTATCCACCACTAGCAAATTGATTAATAGTTTTATTTTGTTTCTTTTTTAATATTATCCCATTATATTTAAAATTTCAAAGATCATTTCAGACGTTAGTTACATTGACAATTTCAATGACTTTAGTACTCAAATTAAGAGGATACGTGGACCCTTTGTCATAAAATAATTTACTGCATATATAAAACTTGTTGAATTCCCTTTATGAAAAACAAAATTTTTGGCAAACTCCCTTGTTAGAATAACGCTTATCGGGAGGCGTATCCAGGATTTCAGAAGGATGGTGCATTATTACAAAAATATATTTTTAAGATATAAATTTGATTGGTTTGACCTTTACATTCTTAACATTGAACCGTTAAATTTTAAAATTTATAGATTCAACATAAATAATATTACTAGTTTTAAATTTTATATACACATTTGATTTAATTATATAAAAATTTGACTGTGGTAATCTTTTTTAGGAATTTTCAATGTTACATACTTGAAAATTTTGAAAGATTAAAGAAAACAAACAAAAGAAAAATTGATTGAAACGCCAAAAGTGTTACCGATAACCACTTGGAGGGGTGTTACTAACAAAAATAAGATAGATATAAGATTTAAATTTTTATCTTTACTTAGAGAGGTGCACCCAATCATCATCGTATTATTATATGCTACTTTTAACGTGGGTTCACACCTTTATATTTAAATATTTTTTAAAAAATATAATACTACTATATATAATCTAGAGAGAAGAGAATGGATTCACGTGAACCCACGAAACCCCCTCTAGATACGCCTTTGTTATCAACTAGTCGAAATAACACTCTTTGGGGACGTTTGGTATGAATATGAGATAAACAAAATTATCACATGAATGAAGATACCCCATGGAAATAGTTATTCCATCATATTATATAAGATAACTTATTTTATCATTATATCATTACATTTTATTTTGTACTTATAACCTGCACTTAATGTAAGTAAACTTATCCACAAGCTTGTCAAGTTTTAGTTGTATGTTGTAACTTGCCTAAAATGCTAATTTTATAAAATAAAGTAAAAAAATCAGTAAATAATTAAACTTGTGTAAGTATAGACTATAGTAGTAATTATCTTAATTAAGCAAAGTACAATATAACTCTTTTGAGTCTAGAATTATAGTTACTCATCAACTTTACATCACTCAGTTAAACAGGTGCACACGTAACACCAAATTGTAAAACAAGAAGAAGAGTAAAAATAAACCAAGAAGCAATTATTTAAACGATCGATCCATATTTCCCATAAACTCCAGTTAATTAATTTATTCATGATCAGTTGGAAGTTCCAACTTGGAATCAAAGTCCGGTTGTTCTTCTAGATCACCGTAAGGATGTTGACCGTTCCAGTTACTTGGTGGATCATAATTGCAAGTTATAAAGTACCACTCGTTATTGCACCTGACTCTAGCACAACCGAGACGTACTGAGTTACGCCACACTGAGTATAGTGTCCACATACTTTACCAGCTTGACAAGTATTTGAATTATAATTGTACCATTGCTTCTCATCTACCCACATCTTCACAGCACCAGCCGCGTTGAGCTGGGGGAAACCGGCAGCTAGGTTTTCGCCGTAAGGCCCACCAGAGTGTTGCATCCTACAGTCCCCAGCTCTTTGATTGGCATAATTTTGGGCAAAGGCTGCTAGCCTGTTGTCCCACATGTCATAGGACTGACACCAACTTGTCTACGAGCTTCATTGTGAGGGTTAAGATAATCTTGGGGAGAGTTTTTGAGCTTGTGATGAGTGAAATATTATAGCAAAGCTAAGGAAACAAATGATTAAGGCAAATATTGGAGTATCCCATTTTGTGTTTTGGTGAGAATCAAAGAATAGTTGGATGGGTTTAAATAGCTAGTCTGGATTATAAAAGCAAGCTATAAAATACCGGCTCCGGCTCCGGCTCCTCTCCAGTGGTTGATCTCTCCAGTTTCCACAGTGGGGCCTTAAATTATTTACACGTGTCTCTACTCTCTTGTATAATCTGATGGACAAGATTTATTTTGTTATAAATTTGAAGATATATCAAACAAGTGATTATTGTTCAAATATCAATAAAATTAACTCATTCTTATTTTAAAAATAAAATAAAATTAAGGGTGTATATTAACTGAAGAGAGATAAAGGTAATTAATTAGTTTTAAAAAAAGATTAAAAAAACTTGATTTTCTTGAGAAACGTTCAAAAGGGAATTGTGTGGCAATTAATTATGTCAGTATATAATTATAGTTTATAACACAGTTTACTCATCAACTATACACATTTTATTTATTCAATCAAACAAACGTACACGTACACGGTGCACTCAATAAACAACATTCTGTAAAAAAGATTAACAATAAAATTAATTAAAGTAAGAAGCAAATATTTAAACGATCCATATGGATATCAATTTAGATCCATATTTTCATTTAAACTCCAGTTAATGCATGCATAGCATAGTACTACTGGATTTATTGTCCTTAACTAATACATGAAGCTTAATTTATTCAGTTGGAAGTTCCAATTTGGAATCAAAGTCTGGTTGTTATTTATGATCACCGTAAGGACGTTGACCCTTCCAATTACCTGGTGGATCATAATTGCAAGTTATAAAATACCACCCATTGTTGCATCTAACCCTAGCACAACCAAGACGTACTGAATTACGCCATACTACTTGAGTATAGTGTTCACATCACTACAACAAATTCGATTTTCAGGGACAAATAATTTCGTCATTTATAAATCATATTTTGTCACTAAAATTCTTGTGAGACGAAAAATAATTTGTCACTCAGTCGTTACTAAATGTGTGTCTCTAAAAGAATACAAAGACGATTTAGTGTTTCGTCGCTAAAAGTATTATATTAACTACAAAAAGAAAAATCGTCCCCAAATACTTAAACATTTGTGAGAAATTCATTTGTCGTAAAAAGTATATATTTTGTAGATAATAGTATGTTTTGTCACTAAAAAGGTTATTACTACCGACAAAATTATATCGTCGCTAATGACTATATTTTATATACCAAAAATTATTTTGTTATTAAATGTATTAATTAGTGACAATTTTATTATTATAAAAAAGATTAATTTTCTTATTAATAGTATGTGTTGTCACTAAAAAGGTTATTACTATCGACATATTTATATCGTCGCTAATGACTATATTTTATATACCAAAAATTATTTTGTTATTAAATGTATTAATTAGGGACAATTTTATTATTATAAAAAAGATTAATTTTCTTATTATCCTCCCCCCATCCCCATCCCCATCCCCATCCCCACCCCCATCCCACCCATCTCAAATTTATATTAAACTCCTCCCTAGGAGCTTCCACATCATGCTTTCTTGGGGATGCGAACTCACAACCTTAAGGTTGGAAATGAGGAGTGCTTACCATCAGATCAACTCTCTCTTGTCTCTCATTTTTAATTTATTTTCTACTTCATTCACTTCTTTCAAATTTAACTTTTGTAGATATAATATACTATATGATTATTTATACACATACACAAGTGCATGAAATTTACCACCCACAATTCATTCAAATGTAGATTATATTTTAATTAAACTGTATATTTTTTAACATATCTTTAAATATATTCAGTACGATTCTGTTATTTTATTCAGTTATTTTTATAAATTTTAAAAATTATATAGTACAATCATAAATTTAAATAAAATTGAACTTTCGATTTTATTTAAAAAATTGAATAATCGGTTCAATTCGGTAAGTAAATCAATTGTTTTGTAAAAAAAAAACATTGATACCCATAACAATAGTACTTCATCATAACATATTTGAAATCCTAGGTTGTTCGTTTCTTTCATTTGTGCTTTCAATTTTTTAGTTTATTTCGATTTTCACACTGATGGAAAAGTAAATAGAAATTCATGAAATATTTCGCACCTTTGCAAAGTCTAAGTTTGTAAGTCGATGTTATCTCTGTATAGTTGATCTACATGCATTTGTGAAATTACTATTAAATAACTACATAATTTTAGACAGAAGCAAATAGATCGACTTAGTCTATGCAGTTTACCAATCACAAATCAATAGACACGCACAAAAATTAGCACCAAGACTTGAGAAATTATTTTTTCTATCGTCTTTATCGATGAAAGTGTATCAAATAAAAAACAAAAGTGTTAACCAGCAAATATTAGTGATCTAGTGGCAGAATCGTACCCCACTCACGATACTTATAACGTGGATTGTATTTTTGAAATGATGCATAATTGTGTAATTTAAGAAAATTCATGAATTGAACTTTTTCATTTTACAAAATGGACCGAATTCGTTGGTTTTAATGTTTTCCCTCGCCAATTAACGAAAGGACTCTGTCTATTTCTTATGAAGCACTTATATTATTATTTTTGTAAGTTGTCACTTGTAATTATGAACAATTGTAGCAAAAAAAATAGTATTTAGCTATGAATTTTTTTCGTAGCAAATAGTTGAATTATTCACTACAAATTTTAAGTCGTCGCTATTTAACACCTTACATATTTCGTGACAATTTTTTTGTTATCACTGAATCACAGATTGTTTAGAGACAATAAAATCTTTGTCACCAATTATTTATACTATTAGTGACGAAAATAAATATCATAATTAAAGTTAAATTCTTATAGCTAAAACTTATAATATTTAACTACGAATTCTAATTTGTCGATATTGTAACAACATATTTTTTTAGATGAAATTTTTTTGGTTAAAAAAATCAATAAATTTTAAGACAAAAAATAATTTGTCATGAATTAGATACATTATTAGTGACGAAATAATGTGTCACCAATAACTTTAAATTCGTGACTAACACTACTTAACAAATGGCGCCAATTAATTTTTTGGTGGGAAACTTTAGTAGACGAAACTTTGCTACGGTTTTTTTGTTTCGTCACTAGAAGTATGTGTCTCATATATTTAAGCATGAAAAGTAAATTTTGTCACTAAAAGCGAACAATTAGTGACGAATTTGATATCGTAGCTAATAATTTCGTAGCTATATATCATATTTGTTGTAGTGCATACTTTACCAGGTTGACAAGTGTTTGAATTATAATGGTACCATTGCTTCTCATCGACCCACATCTTCACGGCACCAACCGCGTTGAGCGCGGGGAAAGCCGCGGCGAGGTTTTCGCCGTAGGGCCCACTTGAATGTTGCATCCTGCAGTCCCCCATTCTTTGATTAGCATAATTTTGGGCATAGGCAGCTAGCCTGTTGTCCCATGTCATAGGGCCGACACCAACTTGTCTACGAGCTGCATTATGAGCGTTAAGATAATCTTGGGGAGAATTTTGAGCTTGGGATATAGAGGGAAATATAGCAAAGGTAATGAAACAAACAATTAATAAGGTAATATTGGAGTATCCCATTTTTGTGTTTTGGTGAGAATTAAGGAATAGTTTGGGTTGGTTTAAATAGGGAACAAGAGTTGAATAGTCTGCAATTTATGGTAGAAAATTTAATTAAAGAATTGAAAAGTTACTTGTTAGTAGACTCTATTGGGTTATTTGAAAAGCATGTGAGATTAATTACTCGGTGAAGCAATAAGTCATGAATGAATAGTAAGTAATTCTTCATCTTCAACTAGAGTCTTGAGTTAGAATTATATTGGGTCCAAAGTCAAAATTTACTAGGAAGGTAGTACTATAGATCCTTGAATAAAACTTTTAATTCGTATTTAATCAAACATCAATATAAATATTAAAAACTAAAATATGGGGAAATATAAGATTTAGGTTGTGAAAGTAAAAGAATGGCATGCCACATCATGCAACTATTTGTTCTTAAGTGATCAGAGGTACCAATAGTCATTTGGTTAATTCTTTCAACAACAGTATTAAATTAGTACACTTTTCTGTTTTATTAGTAAAAAAATAATTTTCACGAAAAGTCATACACGTTAGCTATTTTTTTATTTTAATTTATTTGTTTGATTTTAATTTGATGCAATGTTTAAAAAGTAAAAAAGACTATTTACTGAATTTTATAGTTCTATTAAAGATACATAAAATGTATCAAAATGTCATTTGATCTTCTGGTCTGAGAGCCAATTTGACATGGGTTTTGGATGCTTGATACAATTATGATAATTAAAAGAAAGAGCTTTTATTAGCTTTATTTGGTATTCAAGAACAATAAATAAAATAGATGACTGCCTTTTGTATAATGAAATTGCCTTATGGCCTACTTGATTTAAAAAAGGGTAAAGGGTCAAATATGCCCCTAAACTATTCGAAAAGGTCTAGATATACCCTCCGATTAAAGTTTGGCTCACTCATGCCCTCGCCGTCCAACTTTTGGTCTAAATATGCCTTTATGGACGTTAGTTGGCCTGCTGGACATATTCAGCTCATTTTCCATTTCTTTAAATGCCACATGTAATTGTCATGTCATTTTGATTTTACCGACATTTATATGAAAATGGAAAGGGATCAATTATCCCCCTAAAAAATTCGAACCCATAAACACCTAATCCGACCCATAAATCAACCCCCTTTTAAATAAACTACCTGACCAGTTTTCAACAATTTTGTTTAAATTTTTATTTTTTTCGGTAAATCCCGAAAATTAGAAATTGATTATTAAAAAATAGGAAAAATATGAAAAAAAAATATAAAATTAACGCCAAAAATTCACAAATAAATATTGTAACCTTAAATTCAACAATATCAAAAAAAATTTAAAATTTTTATTTTTTTTCGGTAAATCCCGAAAATGAGCAATTGATTAATAAAAAATATGAAAAAAAAAATTAACGNTCCATTTCTTTAAATGCCACATGTAATTGCCATGTCATTTTGATTTTACCGACATTTATATGAAAATGGAAAGGGATCAATTATGCCCCTAAAAAATTCGAACCCATAAACACCTAATCCGACCCATAAATCAACCCCCTTTTAAATAAACTACCTGACCAAGTTTCAACAATTTTGTTTAAATTTTTATTTTTTTCGGTAAATCCCGAAAATTAGTAATTGATTAATAAAAAATAGGAAAAATATGAAAAAAAATATAAAGTTAACGCCAAAAATTCACAAATAAATATTGTAACCTTAAATTCAACAATTTCAAAAAAAATTTAAAATTTTTATTTTTTTTCGGTAAATCCCGAAAATGAGCAATTGATTAATAAAAAATATGAAAAAAAAAATTAACGCCAAAAAATCACAAATAAATATAGTAACCTTAGATTCAAAAATTTCAACAATTTTTTTAATTTTTATTTTTTTAAATAAATTACTTATTTTCGGAATTTGCCGAAAAAAATAAAAATTAAAAAAAAATTGTTGAAATTTTTGAATTTAAGGTTACTATATTTGTTTGTGATTTTTTGGCGTTAATTTTATATTTTTTTCATATTTTTTATTAATCAATTAATTATTTTCGGGATTTACCCAAAAAAATTAAAATTTTAAAAAATTGTTCAAATTGTTGAATTAAAATGCAATATTTATTTGTGAATTTTTGGCGTTAATTTTATATTTTTTTCATATTTCCTATTTTTTATTAATCAATTACTAATTTTCGGGATTTATCAAAAAAAATTGTTGAAAACGGGTCGGGTAGTTTATTTAAAAGGGGGTTGATTTATGGATCGGATTAGGTGTTTATGGGTTCAAATTTTTTAGGGGCATAATTGATCCCTTTCCATTTTCATATAAATGTTATGTGGTAAAGTCAAAATGACATGGCAATTCCATGTGGCATTTAAAGAAATGGAAAATGAGCTGGATATGTCCAGCATGCCAACAAACGTCCATAAGGGCATATTTAGACCAAAAGTTGGACGGCAAGGGCATGAGTGAGCCAAACTTTAAACGGAGGGTATATCTAGACCTTTTCGAATAGTTTAGGGGCATATTTGACCCTTTACCCTTTAAAAAAATAAAATAAAAATAAAAGCCTAGCCAATTCACAAAACCAAAAAAAAAAAAATTAGAAAAAAGCTGCAAAGCGCAGATTTCATGCGCCTTGTAAGGCTCATGGCGGTTGAGCCTTACAAGGCTAAAAGTTGTTTGCGTCTTACAAGTCGCATGGGTATCCACGCCTTGCGGAGAAAACCCTGATTAAGACGGTGTTTAAATTTGTTGCCCCGTTGATTTGATAAATAATTTTGTTGCCCTTTTAGAATTTTCAAAAAAAATTGTTGCCCTTTTGGCTCCGGACTCTTGTACAGAGGCGGACCCACCCCTCTAGGTAGGGGTGCACGTGCACCAGTTAACTTTGGAAAAAAATCATATATATATATATCTTGATAAAACTGACAGAAATTAAAATATAATTAACAGTGAACCCATGAAAAGCATAGAAGAGTCATTGTGCTACTGGTACAAGCTAGAAGATCCACCTGCGAGACCTGGGTTTGAATCCAACCAGAATGTTTATTTCACTGTTTTTATTGTAAGTTTCTCTTATAACTCATATTTGAGCTAAGATAATACTGGTGCACCCATAGTCTTGAAATCTTAGATTCCCCTCTGAGTATAGTGGTGAGTATATCACTATATCCACCCGTTACGCATGCAGTCAACCCATTTTTCTTTCCATAGTAGTTACTGGAACAAATGTAAGTAAACTTACCCACAAAGTTCAGCTTGTCAAGCTTTAGTTGTAAGTTGTAACTTGCCTAAAATGCTAGTTTCGTAAAATAAAGTTTTAAAAAAAGAGAGTAAATAATTAAACTTCTGTAAATATAGACTATAATATTTTCTCCGTCCACTTTTAATTGTCATGATTTCTTTTTTTAGAGTCAAACTATAAGAACTTTGATTAACATTTTATGATATATTTTTTTCATCATATGGATATGCAAAAATTTGCAATTTATAGTATTTTTCAAATAGTTTTTGAATATCTAAATTTTTTGTTTAAAATATCGAATTAATATACTCTAATTTAACTTTGAAAATTAGTCAAATTGATTTTTAAAAAATGCAGCATGAAAATTAAAAACTAACGGAAGGAAGGAGTAGTAATTGTCTTATTTAAGCAAAGTTCAATATAACTCTTTGAGTCTAGAATAATAATTTATAGTTACTCATCAACTTTCCAAATTTTATTTATTCAGTTAAACAGGTGCACACGTACACCACACACGTAACACCAAATTGTAAAACAAGAAGAGCAGTAAAAATAAACCAACAAAGCAATTATTCAAACGATCGACCCATATTTTCACCTAAACTCCAGTTAATTAATTTATTCATGTTCATCAGTTGGAAGTTCCAATTTGGAATCAAAGTCTGGTTGCTCTTCAAGATCACCGAAAGGACGTTGACCGTTCCAGTTACCTGGTGGATCATAATTGCAAGTTATAAAATCCCACCCGTTGTTGCACCGGACCTTAGCACAACCAAGGCGTACTGAGTTACGCCAGACTACTTGAGTATAGTGGCCACATACTTTATCAGGTTGACAAGAATTCGAATTATAATCGTACCATTGCTTCTCGTCCACCCACATCTTCACTGCACCAGCCGCATTGAGCTGGGGGAAACCGGCAGCTAGGTTTTCACCGTAAGGGCCACCAGAGTGTTGCATCCTACAGTCCCCAATTCTTTGATTGGCATAATTTTGGGCAAAGGCTGCTAGCCTATTGTCCCATGTCATAGGACCGACACCAACTTGTCTACGAGCTGCATTGTGAGGGTTAAGATAATCTTGGGGAAAGTTTTGAGCTTTTGATGAGTGAAATAATAAAGCAAAGGTAAGGAAACAAATAATTAAGGATTCCATTTTGTGTTTTGGTGAGAATCAAAGAATAGTTGAATGGGTTTAAATAGGGAATAAGAGTTGAATAGTCTGCAATTTTGTGGAAGAAATTAGAGAATTGAAAGATTATATAAAACTTGTTAGCAGACTCTATCGAATTATTTGAAAAACAAATGAAATTAATTAGAGGTTGTGAAAAGTCTAAGAATAGCATGTCACATCATAAAACTATCATTTTTAAATGATAAGAGCCGCCTCGAGTCATTACCATAAATTTAACAAAAACAATAAACCTTTTTTTATCACTTACGCGACTATAAATTCTTTTATTAGGGATAATTGAAACTTTTCAAAGATAAGTTATTTCTTATTAAAAAAAGATGTTATTTTTTTTCAACGGTTTAAAAAGTAAAATACATCGCATTATCATGGTAAAAAAATATACTATTTCTCATTATCTTTGATGGATGTCCTCATTTTTTTTAATCGAAAGTAGATGGAACACAATATTATTTCACTTGCACGTCGATATTACTTTTACTCATATATCAGGAGTTACTTCACGTATTGCTTAATGTACATAAAATGGATAAAGAATAATGTACTGGCCAAAATATTTGTACTATATACTAAAGAAAATAAATAAAAAGGAGAACAAAGAGATAAATAATAAAAATATTATCAAATGGTATCTCTAATAAAGGATAATATTATAACTAATAGTTATAATGGCAAGGAGATCTATGAATGGAACATAGATGGTTATACTGATAGACAGATTTATACAAATGTCCATAGAATGTTGATGTATAGTACTATCTGTAAAACTGTTGAATCAACATATCAAGAAAAATCGTCTAAATAAAAGACAACAATTAGGAGAATTTTGCGAACAATTCGCATTTGATATTCCTAAGTAGAAATCAAGAGAATAAAGGATAATATGAAAAAAAGAATAAAAATAATAAATGAGAAAAGAATAAAAGAGTAAATAAAAATAATAAATAAGAAAAGAACAAAAGTAATTTATTTTATTTCCTTAAAAAAGGTAAAAATATAGAAAGAAAAAAATAATAAAAAGACGATAAACTAACCCAAAAAAGGGAAGAAAGAAATAAAAAAATATTACCCAACAGTGTCTCTAATAAAGGATAATATGGAAAAAAGAATAAAAATAATAAATGAGAAAAAAATAAAAGAGAAAATAAAATAATTAATGAGAAATAACAAAAGTAATTAATGATAAGACAAAAACAATAAATGAGAAAAAAAATACAAAAATAAATAATAATAAGACAAAAGTTTTGAGTTGGGAAAGATTGGGCCTAAATTTTAAAAGGTCAGGGTAAAATTACGCCTAAATTTAAAGGAAACCGCAGACATTTGGCCTTAACCAAAGAGGGAGTATATTCGGCCTAAACTAAAGTAGCGGTATGGACTGTAATTTATTTTTGAGTAAATTTTAGGTTTAACCAACATAAAAAAATTATATTTGTATGTTATAGTTATAGTTTGTATAATTGCGCTCCATAGCAAACTTTATATTTGTTATTACTATTAATCTGTATATTTCAGTATACATATACATAAAAAATATGTATTTGAGTCTATTTGAATATTTATGTATACAAATAGGTCCTGCATTTGTATATTTAGGTATACAAATGGGTCCTGCAATTGTATATTTTGGTCTATTTGTATATTTCGATATACAAATGGGTCATGCATTTGTATGTTTTGGTATACAAATGGGTCTTGCATTTGTATATTTCGGTCTATTTGTATATTTTGGTATACAAATGGGTCCTACATTTGTATATATTTCAGTATACAAATGGGTCCTCTATTTGTATATTTCGGTATACAAATGGAATGACAAAAAACATGGAATGTTTACTGTGAATTACAAATAAAAGAAACTATGGCTATAGCATTTAATTTTAATTAATAGTTTGTTATTTTATACAATTTTCCCTTTATTTTTTATTAATGGGTATTTGCTGAATTAGTTTGAATTGAACTATGAAGTTGTAATTATTTTGTGGCACATTTATATAGTTTCCCCTAATATATATTATCATAAAATTGACTCAAACCCATAATTTAGAAGAAGGAAAGAAGAAAAAGGGTAAAGAGTTAGAGCTTGTGTTGGATTGGCTTTAAAAAATAGCTTTTAAGTTACAAATAAAAAGTCAAACTTAAATGACTTTTAAGTCAAAAAAATAAAAAGTAGTTGGAAGCCTACTTTTGGGTCATTTATAACTAAGTTTGAGTTATTTTTAATCTTGTCAAATATTTTCTAACTTATTTTAAGTCATTTTTGACTTGTTTAAAGTTATTTTTATATTTGTCAAACACTTCCAAAAGTCAAAAGCTGACCTAAAAGTGGATTTCACCAACTTTTAAGTCAATCCAAACACCCATAAAAGTAGGTATTTCACATGTTAAAAATATTTGTCTTAAAATCTTTCTTAATTCTATCAATTTAAGTTATCGTGATTAGTAAAAATAATTTATCCAAAATAATTGTTATTTTAGAAATTTAAGATATAATTAACTGTTGGTTTTACTTTTACCCTTATCTAATAGTAATAAAGTAGGGAGAAAGATTAATGTGGTAAAAAAGAGAGTGGTATCAACTAAATGATCAAATCTAATTAATGTTTCTCAAGGGCGAGCAAAAGAAATGGAGTATATGACAAGTAAAATGAATCATAGAGAGTACTTGTCATTTTATAAAATTAATATAAAATTACTTGATTTTATCCCATTTTACCCCTTATACTAAGTGTTCTTGAAAGTAACCAATATTAATACATACATTACAATAAAAACACCTTTTATAAGCGATAATAGATATACGCGATAATAGATATACACAATAAAAAAGAGGGCTAAAGCCTTTATCAGCATTAATTAATTGTCATTGGATTCAATGTCGCTAAATGCTTTAAGAAAATTTACAAAGAGCGCTAATTGATGCTAAAAATATATTTTTAGTTGTAATTAATCTATTATCACTAATTAATTATTGCTAAAAATCATTTTTAATATAGTAATATCTTAAAAATTATAAATTTGAAGACATATCAAACAAGTGATTATTGTTCAAATATCAATAAAATTAGCTTAATCTTATTTTTAAAAATTGGGTGTCTACTCATTGAGGAGAGAGAGGTAATTAATAGTAATTAGTAAAACAAAAGATTGAATAAAATACTTCTTATTCGTTGATTTTTCGAGAAAAGTTCAAAAGGGAATTACATGTGACAACTAATTAATTTTATTTGAAAAGTTCAAAATCACTTTTTGTCGGTCTATAATTATTCTATCCGTTTCTTTTTACATTTCGTCCTTAGTAAAAATAGACGTTCCTTAATATTTGTCATTTCACAAAACTAATACATAATATTGACACTATTCTTCCTATTTACCCTTTGAAAGTCGTTAGCCTTGAAAGAATAAATTTGACCAATATAAAAAAACTAAATAAATAATTTATGTTCATTAATCAAAGTAGTCAATCAAAGTAAATTAATTTATGTTCATTTGTTGAAAAATCTTCAAGAGAACACTAAATAAAGAAATAATGATAAACTTATCTACTAAATCAAAGTAAATTAATTCATGCATAGTATCGTACTACTGGACTTATTTTCCTTAATTAATTAACACATAAAGCTTAATTTATTCAGTTGGAAGTTCCAACTTGGAATCAAATTAGTTTCCTGGTTGCTCTTCAAGATCACCGTATGGACGTTGGCCTCTCCAATTACCTGGTGGATCATAATTGCAAGCTATAAAATATCACCCGTTATTGCACCTGACCCGAGCACAACCAAGACGTACTGAATTATGCCATACTACTTGAGTATAGTGTCTACATACTTTTCCCGGTACACAAATATTCAAAATATAATTGTACCATAGCTTCTCATCGACCCACGTCTTCACGGCACCACCCACGTTGAGCTGGGAAAGCGGAGGCTAGGTTTTCGCCGTAGGGGCCACCTGACTGCTGCAGCCTGCAGTCCCCAATTTTTTGATTGGCATAATTTTGAGCAAAGGTAGCTAATCTGTTGTCCCATGTCATAGGGCCGACACCAACTTGTCTACGAGCTGCATTGTGAACATTAAGATAATCTTGGGGAGAATTTTGAGCTTGGGATATAGAGGGAAATATAACAAAGGTAATGAAACAAACAATTAATAAGGCAATATTGGAGTATCCCATTTTTGTGCTTTGGTGAGAATTAAGGAATAGTTTGGATTGGTTTAAATAGGGAACAAGAGTTGAATAATCTACAATTTATGGAAGAAAATTAATTAAAGAATTCAAAGGTTACTTGTTAGTAGACTCTATTGGATTATTTAATAATCATGTGATGAGATTAGGGTGAAACAATAAATTAGTAAACTTTTTCCTTTTATTTGTAAAATAATTTTCACAAAAGTCATATACATTAGCTATTTCTTTGGTTTTAATTTGTTCTGATTTTGATTTTGTATGGAGTTTAAAAAAGTAAAGAATTTTTTTAATTTTGTATTTCTAAACTAAAGATACCTAGAATCTAGAATGTATCAAACTGACATTTGGAGCCTGTTTGGCATTGCTACTAAAAACTGCTTATTTTTAAAAGCGTTTTTTTAGAAATAGCTTTTCAGAAAAGTGTTTTTCAAAAAATGCAATGTGTGTTTGGCAAATTCATTTGAAAAGTGTTTTTGATAAGCAATTTGTGTTTGACTAATTTTCTTTAAAAAGTGGCTTTGATAGTCAAATTACGAAAAAAGGGCAAGTATCGATGTGATGTTAATATTAAGATTATTTTATAGAGAGAAACTATTTAAACATCTAATACAAAACTTTAATTACATTTTTAATTTAATTATTTGAAATGTAAATATTCAAATTTTCTATTAATATTGCACATAGATAAATATTGTTGATTTTTTTTTAAAAGAAGAATCTTTTTGTTATTTTTTACCTTTTTTTTGGATTCAATCTTAACTATTATCCTCTTCTTTTTTTTGTTATAATACTCTAAAGTTTTAAAAATTCAATCTAAAATAAAATAATATGTCAATTAAGAAAAGAAAATTTGTTATTTGTTACTTTTTTGGGACGGTCTAAATCTATAATTGTTATTTTTTCTCATTTTTAATCCAACAAAAATATCGTTGTTACTTTTATTTCTAATATGTACATAAAGTAATATATACAATATAATATAATAAATAATAATATAAAACATAAATAAATAAAAAATTATTATATAAAAATAAAAAAAAATAAATTCTTGAATAAAAATCAACCAAACTTATGAGATATGTTGATTAACTAATAAGAGATATATTGATAAATATGTATATATGTAAGGAATATTTTAGTATTAAGTTTTGTTTTATACATTTTTATACGAAATAAAAATTCACTCAAACACCACCGCATTTCTACCGGTACACCAGTATCCAACAATTTCATTTTCTCCCAATCTTCACAATCATAAATTAAAAAAGTAACAACTCCACTACNCCCCCCCCCCCCCCCCCCCCCCATCTACCTTATTGGTTGTTAAATAACTTCTAGCTAATTGGATCTTCTTGGAATTCATTGCTAATTGTAGCTAAAAAGATCATCTTGAAATTTTTATTTGTTTATCTATAAAATTTATCGGCCGCTAATTCATTATAGCGAAAAGAAATACATATACGATAGAACAAAGAGAGAATATAATATAATATAAAATATAGCATCACCGTGGAGTTTTTCTCATTCATATGGTATTAACTTGTTTATGTCACTCATATAACGTATTTTTCTTACTTTCATTAATTAAGAAAGTCATTTTCTTCTATTTTTAAGTATGTTTTTTGAAAAATATTTTCGACATATACCAAACACACCCTGTGAAAGTCAAAGAAGAACACGCCACATCATGCAACTATTTGTTTAAATGATAAGAGCCGCGCCTCAAGCCATTATTCACGTGATTTGAACATTCATTTTTTTTTTCACTAATAAACTACTAATTCTCTCCATCTCAAATTCTATCATACCATTTGACTTATCAATAAAAAAAAAAATTAAAAAAACTGATCATTTGAGTGATTATAATTTTTTTCTTAAAAGGTAAATAAAAAAAACTTAAAAATAAACTATTTTTTATTACAGGAATATGACAAATTTTTACAATAAACTTAAAAGATAAGCGTCATATAATTTAAATTAAAAGATAAGTACTTGTTCATTATTCACTTTGCACACTTCTTAAGAAACTATAAATAGAAAGGTAATTTTACTATTTCACCCTTTAAATATAATAAATATAATATCTTGAAAAATTTAATACAAAAATTACTATAATTAACGATAAGGGTAAATTAAGAATTAAGTGTAAAATTATCCATTTATTTCATAAAGTAAAAATATATTATTGAACATTCCAAAATAGTATAGTAGATAATTATTATTAAATGGACAGAGTACTATTTTCATATTATCGTCTATGCATGTCATCAATTTCTTCTCGTTTTTGATAATAATATTAATAATAATACGTGGTGAATCACTAAGATTAAGGATCACGAGGAGCAGAGTTGAGAGTACTACATTGACCCTTCAAACATTTTTTTATAAACACATGAGAAGCACGACAATATTATTAATAATAAATACATAGAAGCAATACATTTTTCGAATTATCAAATAAATAATTGGGAAAATTATACATAATGGCAAACTATTAATTCAAATTAAATGGTATAACCACACTTCGATTTAATTGTGCCCTGTGGCAAACTGTTTGACAGTCGCCTCTCTCCCTCAAACTCTCGCTTGCCACTCTCCCTCTCTCGCTCACTCCCTCTCTCGCTCACTCTCTCTGTCGCTCGCCTCTCTCGCTTTATACAAACAGAAATGTATAAATTGTGTTTCTGTTTGTATAAAGGGAGAGAAAATTGTATATACACATGCAAATACATATATCTTCGTCCTATACACTTATAATTATACAATACAAATATTCCTCTGTCCAGTTCTCTTTTGCCTTTCTCTCTTTCTCGCTTTATACAAACATAGATTATACAAAATACAATGTATAATTTATGTTTGTATAAGGCGAGAGAGAGAACGATATTTGATATACAAACATTTTATTTCGATTTAATTGTATACAAATTCAAATTTTATACATATATACAAACACATAAAATTAAATTGAGAGACTCTCAACGATTTATACAAACGAGAGGCTGACAACAATTTATACAAATTGCTTGCCAGTGAAATTATACAAATCTGAAGAGGAGCCAGCGAATTATACAATTGTTTCTTTTGTATATATGTATAGCGAAATAGCCTAGTCATAGCATGTTTGCTATGGAGCGCAATTATGCAAATTTTGTTATAGCATACAAATATGAATTTTGTGTTTGCTATATGTGAAAGTTGCTCTAAATAATTGGGTGCTTCTTGAAGCATCATCAATTTTTTATTTGTAAGAAAGAAAAATAGGCTGCCCATCGTTCACCATTGTAACCTCACAACAATCTTATACGTATAAATACTAATGTATAACCGTCTATAAACACTTTTTATACATTATTATTAGTGTATGTACGTCACCTCATACGTAATGTTATTCACATGTATGTTTATTGACCGTTCATTCATTAGCTCACTCTATTTCAACCCATTAGAAAATTAGGCTGATATTTAATCTGAATTGGTTCATAAGCAATCTAGTCAAAATATATATTTTTTAAAAAAACTTTTTTTGAATTTGATATGTTATATAGAGCCATAATAAAGAAAAAATAATTTTATTAGGTTCTAAAATAGTTTAAAAGAATAATAAAATAATTAGGCATGGTAAAAATTAGTTATGTTGGGTTTTGACCCATTATATAACTCATTACCAAATTCGTTTTGACGCAAGTAAATTTGGATTGGATTGGATCTTGACCCAACTGTTGTCTTAACCCATTAAGACTAGTCCAAATTTGACTCAACCCGTCTGTCACCCTTACTCACCTCTCCCCTTTTCTTGCTCGTCTCTCTCCCAATGTATTTGTATTTTAAAGTGTATTTGATAGAAAAATGCATATATCTAGGTGTATTCGACTTTAAATTTAGTTGAAATGATCAATTAATGAAGTAATATTAAATTATGGCAAAATTACTAAACTACACTACATATGTTTACATATTCTCGTTTAATCCCTACTCTTTCATAAAAATTCAAAAATCCCTATTTTCCTCCAAACCCTCTATTCCGGATACTTTATTTTGAAAGAACCCAAAACCCACCTTTCTCATCCCCAAAATCTTGCCTCTAATCTTGCCCCACTACCAAATCAGTTACCGAATTCAAAGCAATTTGATTTCCAAACGATTCTATCTCTATTCAACTGTCCAAAGTTCAAAATAGGTATTATCATCTTTTTCATTTTTCTTTCAAAATCAATTTCTGTGTTTCAATCGATTTTGGATCAGTTGTCAAAATGGATAATCCGTCTTTTAATATTGGAATTTCTCAAATAATAACACATAACAATGATCAAATTCTTGATTCAGAAGACCCCAACTGGGCATAACAGAGGTCTAAAAGTTTACATGCACCGACATTAATGGCAAATCAACTTCTATGAAGAGAAAATCGAAAAAGGAAGTGGGGGAATCATCTAAAGCAAAAGATGCAAAAACTCAAAAGAAAAGGGGTAGAAAGGTTTCCCCTCCCATTTCTCGACCAACACTACCCATGGTATGCATTTCTTTTGCTTTTAATTTAGTCCTGTCAGTATTGTATCCACCCAATTTTACTTACACATTTCATTCAATTTATAATGTATCTTCTTTCTGTTTGCAGTGAATGCGGAACGTATGTAGCTGCTTTTGCTGAATTTTTGAGTGACGAAATGAAGGTCCCATCGATTCCTTTTCTTAGTGCCTATCTTCGCTCAAGATATGCAACACTGTTATGGAAATATGGTACCGACAAAGCCAAGGCGGAATACGTTAGCGAGAATGATAATCCTACAAGGCTAAATGTGTCTTCATTCCATTGACAGATGATGAACTGATAAATGTAGAATATTAGTTTATTTACTGACTTACGGTCAAGATATAAGTTTTATTGTTTTGACGATACATTAAGTGTTTTGGAGTATTCCTCCCCAGGTTAGGTCAACATTATATTTCTAAGTAATTCATATTTCTAAATTTGAAGAGTTTTTAGGTCCATAATTTTTATGTCGCTTTTAAATTCGTTTTCAATACATTTTAATACCTTATTAATTTTTGTATATTATAAGTATTATACATATTACTACAACTTCTACTACAATGAATCTGATACAAAATTTCCCCAAAATTATCAAATATATGATGCAAAATTGTTTTCACAAATAACAAAATTATATTCTTCACACAACATGGTACAAATTATATCTTATAAGATTGTTACAAATCACAACAGATAATACTAAATCATTATCATTTACATAATATTATGTATATTATACTTAGGTGCTTTAAACATCTCAAATTACGATTTTATTATTTCATGCCAAAGTTATAAAGATATTAAGTATCAAATACACAAAATTGATACTAAAATTACTCTAACTTTTTTTAAGTTGATATTAAATTTCCAGAAAATTATTATGTACATGAAACACAATTGCATCCACAAATATCAAAATTGTATGTATATGATATATAATATTGATAAAAAATACTACATCCGATACTTTATTATTAGTAGATACAAACTTTAGAAAAAGATATTATGTATATGATATATCATTGCTTCAAATGATACCTTTTTTACATGTTGCCTCTTTTAACTTTGGCACACATCGTTACAAAGATATTAAGTATCAAATACACAAAATTGATACTAAAATTACTCTAACTTTTTTTAAGTTGATATTAAATTTCCAGAAAATTATTATGTACATGAAACACAATTGCGTCCACAGATATCAAAATTATATGTATATGATATATAATAATGATAAAAAATACAACTTCCGATACTCTATTATTAGTAGATACAAAATTTAGAAGAAGATATTATGTATATGATATATCATTGCTTCAAATGATACCTTTTTTACATGTTGTCTCTTTTAACTTTGGCACACATCGTTACAAAGATATTAAGTATCAAATACACAAAATTGATACTAAAATTACTCTAACTTTTTTTAAGCTGATATTAAATTTCCAAAAAATTATTATATACATGAAACACAATTGCGTCCACAAATATCAAAATTATATGTATATGATATATAATATTGATAAAAAATACAACTTCCGATACTCTATTATTAGTAGATACAAAATTTAGAAGAAGATATTATGTATATGATATATAATTGCTTCAAATAATACCTTTTTTACATGTTGTCTCTTTTAACTTTGGCACACATCACATCTATTGATACTATTATTCTATCTCATACAAAATTTACAAACAATTAAGTATCAGACACACAACAATGTATACCAAACTAACTTTATCAGAAATTAACAATAAAAAAATGTAGCCAGAATTCAAAACATAACATTTTTCATTTATTGCATCATGAAATAGGAATCACAAATTTTCGATTCAACAATCTTAGAGCCTTTGCGTCCCTTTTTCCACCTTAAACACACACAATTGCACCTGTTGTTGCATCAAAATTTTGTATCTCTTCATCACTTTTATCCGATGTATTAATGCATAGTGGATACATACCGAATCCTACCTCATGTTTCTTCATTACTATGTACAATTTCACCCCATATCATTCTGAATACACAATGGAGATGAATTACCTTCTACGATGTATCTGATCTCCATGTTTTTTTTTTATTCATCAACATTCAATTTTGCTGCAATTGCTGAATTAAGATTAACGAACGAAATATTTTCCTCAATCACTGTGCCATCATTTCTGTATTGCTCGTATCTAACATCACTTTTCCATATTCCTGAATGCCTTAACAAGATCGAAATATTCATTACAAATCTTCACCAAAAAATGCGCTGCAAATTTTTTTGAATCAGCCTTCCAGAGCTTTTCACAAAACAGGAAGAGAGAATTTCAAAATTTGAAATTTGAAATTTTAGTTCAGTAATCGTTTTATGAATGACTGATTTGTAGATGAAAGAAACGTATGCGTGAATTGTGGCACTCAATTTTTATTTCTGTTTTAAATCCCTTATTTAACGCACTAAACTGATAAAATCCCCTTTTTAACGCATTGAACTGATAATTACAACTTTTAAATTAAAGTATCCGTCTGCATATTAAAGTATCCGCAAGACAATAAAATAAAGGGAGTTTTGTAATTTATGAAAGAGTAGAGATAGGAAGTAATTTGTTTATTATACTATGTGCTTTGTATAATTTTTACTTAAATTATTTCATATTATAGAGAGAATTAGTAATAACATAATAGGGGCCGAACAGAATTAGTACAGAATTTGGGCCGAAAGCAATAAGCTGCAGCATCCAATAAAGCCCACAAAAAGCTGTAAATCAATATAAACTGTGATACACACATCCAATAAAGGCCACAAAAAGCTGTAAAACAATATACAGTGTGATACACACAGATCAACAAAAAAAAACACGCATATATAAATGTAGTCTGTAGACTACATATTTCCCCAGTCACGTAAGATAACATCACATAACATATAGCACTGATTTTTATTTTCCATAATTAACAATTAAATCTTAATTCATTCATTATCGACTTGATCGTGTAATTGAACTCATGATAATTACACATCAGTTGGAAGTTCCAATTTGGAATCAAAGGCATATTGTTGTTCTTCAAAATCACCGTGCGGACGTTGTTCTATATCATTACCTGGTGGATCATAATTGCACACTATAAAAATCCACCCGATGAGGCATCAAACCCTTGCACAATCAAGACATACCGACTTACGCCATACCACCTGAGTATAGTATCCACATACTTTTCCCGGTGCACAAGTATTCGAATTATAATAGAAACCTACCAACTAATAAATTATTACGCTCTCGGTCTCAATTTTTACCATATATTTGACTTATCATTAAAAAAAAAAATACACTATACGTAAATGAAATTTTTTAAAGATAAATTATTTCTCATTAGAAAAGTATGATTAGAATGAACTAAAAAAGATAAGTTCCATATAATTTATTATTAAATTAAAAAACAATACTACTATTTTCACATTGACCCTTTAAACATATTTTTATAAACACATGAGAAGCAAGATAACATTTTTTTCATTAATAAATACATGAGAAGCACGATAATGTTATTTTTATATATTTATAAATACATAGAAGAACGATAATATTAAAGCAATACGTTTTTCAAGTATTAAATAATTGTGTTCTTCTCGAAGCGTCACCAATTTTTAATTTCATCAAAAGAAAATATAAGAAAGAAAAATAGGCTGCCCATCGATTACCTTTGTAACCTCACAACAATCTTATACGTATAAATACTAATGTATAAACGTCTATAAATACTTTTTATACATTATTATCAGTGTATGTACACCACCTTATACGTAGTATTATTTACATGTATGTATATAGTGTTATTTACACGTATCTGGGGTACACACTCTCTCGCTCTCCTTTCTCATCTCTCACACACCTCTCTATAGGTAACAAAATCAAACCCAACCTGCCCAACCCCTTTGAATTTGTCGGGTTATTGACCGCTCATTCATTAGCTCAATCTATTTCAATCCATTAAAAATTAGGTTGATATGTAATCTGAATTGGTTCATAAGCAATCAAGTCAAAATATTTATTTTTTTAAAGAAAAAACTTTTTTTCAATTTGATAAATATATATATATATATAGCCATAATAAAGAAAAAATAATTTTATTAGGTTCTAAAATAATTTCAAAGAAGGATTAATTACCAAACTACACATTATTTTTTATCCCATTTTCTATTATTCTAACCATTTCAAAAAATTACAAAAATCTCTCTTTTCCATAATTTCTCTCACTTTTTAATATACATCACTCTAAACTATCATCCAAAAAAAAAAAAATCCTTCTTTCACGCCTAAATTCACGTATCATCAATTATCTCCATCAGTCTATTTTTGAGTTTCAGATCTTTTCTCTTTCTGATTCATCAATTGCAAGTTATTGAAGAGGTAGTTATTCTTTATCTAATTTTTTTTCTTTCTACTTCATCAGGTATCAAACTTTTATTTTTTTTAGCCTTTTCATCTACAAATTTAATCGAAGAAGGATGCATCTTCAATTTCAAAATTGATTGGGTAAAAGAACACCCAATAAAAGGAAAAGGTCGAGTTGTTGGTGGCTCCGGTAAGGGCTTTGGGTCGAGATCCATGGGTGACGTCATTGTTGAAAGTGAAAAAAAAGCTACGGAAGTTGATGTAGAGCAAAAGAGAAAGTGTAGAAGGACTTCTTCATCATTTTTTTTTTTGCTTTCAGCAAATTAGATTGTAGATTTTTTTTTCGATTTTTTGTTGGTCATCTTTTTCTCATACATATGAGTTTAGATCTTTTAATATATCTAATTGATTTTTATTTTTAAATTAATGTATAATTCGATCATTTCACCTTTATGATACATTACAATTTTTCATGTACAATATATCGTTTTCAAATATTAGTTTTGATACATAACCTTAATTTATTGAAACACAAATTAATATGTATCATGTTCATAGCTATGTATTGGATACACAAATATTACAAATTTCTTTATCTTTTACTACCGACACATACACCCAGCCTTATTCAACTAGTAGAAGGCTATGTATCGGTAGACACTATAAAATACTATTGTTGATACATAAACACTAATGTTTATAACAAAATTGTATCATATTCATAGTTGTGTAGAGACCTAACCCATCGGTAGCCCCTAAAGTTGGCACGATGTTTTCACTTAGACATCTTAATTAGGCGATGTTCAGTTTAGATACCTCATGTAGGGTCCCGCTATGTCATTTTGACACTTTTTTAATATCACTAAAAATATATAATATGTGTGTGCTACACTCGCAAACGACGTGTAAAGTGACAAATTAAACGATTTGTATCAAAAGTAATTATTAAATAATTAATTTTGAGTAAATATTAAAATTGACCAATGAATTAATGACACATAATATTTTTCCCCAAATAATTACAAAATAAATAAAAAACCAAATAACCCCCCCCCCCCGGACGATCGTCTTCTCCAAAGCCCCCCCAAAACCCAACCTCTAAATAACCCCCACCCCCAAACCCCACACCTTTCTTCTCGAAATACCCTAGTGTGCACCATTTGAAATTTTCATTACCAAAAATAAAAACCTCCCCATCCCTTTTGCAGAAACTACCCCCACCTACATCCGCACAGTGCCATTGCTATTTCAAAAAAAAAAAATTGCTTAGCTAAAAGAAATTATTATTAAATTCTTTAATTTTAAAAACATTTTCCGTCATTTTAGTTGTAACCTTCATCTATAATGGATGAAATTTAACTTGGCAAAATGGTGGCAGAAAATGGGGAAGAAGAAGAAGAAAATACTTCAAAATTAACTAAAAAGTCATTTCACGCACTAGTCAGTGAGTGTATTACATTATGCCATGTAAGTGAAAAATGTCAAAATAACTTAGTGAGAGGTTACAGGAGGTGTCTAAAATGAACATCGTCGAGCTAAGGCGTCTATGTGAAACATTGTGCCAACTTTATGGGGCCATCACTGGGTTAGGCCTTATGTATATGTTTGTTATGTGTATAACATAGTTATGTATTAGATGTTGTGATGTATATATTCATAATTTTTTTTTGTATATGATACATAACTATATACAATTATCGACTTTTTTAAAATTTGTTACGATTTGGGAGAGAATTTGAGAGAAGAAAATTTGAAATTTGAATTGTTTGGAGTTGTTATTTGGGAGAGATTGGCGTCAATTTGATTTGCATGATTTGGGGAACTGACATTTAATTTTATGTTTAATTTCCTTTTTAATCTCAACAAACTAGTTGTATAATGTATCACAATTAATGTATCCCGATGACGGATATTTGAAGGAATTTTTGTAAATAGAAAAGAGTAAGGATAGAATGTAATTTAGGTCTTACACTATGAGATTTATGTAAGTCATATTTAAAAGAATACTAAAATAATTAGGCTTGGTAAAAATTGGGTTATGTTGGGTCTTGACCCATTATATAACTCATTACCAAATCAGTTTTGACCCAAGTAAATTTGGGTTGGATTGGATCTTGACATAATTGTTGTCTTAATTTGACCCGTCTAAATTTGACTCAATCCATCTGATTGTCACCCCTACTCACCTCTCTCCCTATGTATTTATATTTTAAAGTGTATTTTGATAGTAAAAATATATGTATCTAGGTGTATTCGACTTCAAATTTAGTATGAAATGATCAATTAAATGAAGTAATATTTAATTATTTCATAAGAATTAGTAATAACAGAACGTGGGCCGAACAGAATTAGTACAGAATTTAGGCCGAAAGCAATAAGCTGCAACATACACACATCCAATAAAGCCCACAAAAAGCTGTAAAACAATATACACTGTGATACACATATACCAACAAAAAAGCACGCATATATATAAGTTTAGACTACATTTTTCCCCAGTCACTACTTAAGATAACATCACATAAGCATAGCCTGGATTTTATTTTCCTTAAACATTTGATCGTTTTATTCATTCATGTGTTTGATCATGTAAACTTATAATTAGATATCAGTTGGAAGTTCCAACTTGGAATCGAAAGCCGGTTGATTTTCAAGATCACCGTATGGACGTTGTCCTCTCCAGTTACCTGGTGGATCATAATTACAAGTTATAAAATACCACCCGTTGTTGCACCTGACCCTAGCACAACCAAGACGTACCGAGTTACGCCACACCACCTGAGTATAGTGTCCACATACTTTACCCGCTTGACAAGTATTTGAATTATAATTGTACCATTGCTTCTCATCGACCCACATCTTCACAGCACCAGCCGCGTTGAGCTGGGGGAAAGCGGCAGCTAGGTTTTCACCGTAAGGGCCACCAGAGTGTTGCATCCTGCAGTCCCCAATTCTTTGATTGGCATAATTTTGGGCAAAGGCTGCTAGCCTATTGTCCCATGTCATAGGGCCGACACCAACTTGTCTACGAGCTGCATTGTGAGGGTTAAGATAATCTTGAGGAGAGTTTTGAGCTTGTGATGAGTGAAATATAGCAAAGATAAGGAAACAAATGATTAAGGCAATATTGGAGTATCCCATTTTGTGTTTTGGTGAGAATTAAGGAATAGTTTGGATTGGTTTAAATAGGGAATAAGAGTTGAATAGTCTACAATTTTGTGGAAGATATTAAAGAATTGAAAGGTGCTAACTTGTCAGCAGACTCTATCGGATTATTTGAAAAACATTACTTGTAAGATTAGGTTGTGAAAGTCAGAGAATGACATGTCACATCATACAACTATTCGCTTATATAAATGATAAGAGCCGCCACTCGTTATTCTCGATGAAAACCATTAGGTTCGTTCGGTAGCTGATTAGAATTGCACCCTAAGTATTAGCTAGCTAGCAATGCAAATGTTAATTATGAGTGAATTTATATATACCTTATTTATATCGGTATAATTAGTTATGTAAAGAAAGAATAACAAAAGTCTCGCATTGATAGTTAATGAGATGGATAGACTCCTTATAAGTCTTGGACAATCTTCATCTCTTTGAATGTTTTTAGGGAGTGAGTTAGGCTCAAGACCTAACTTCATAATATGTATGAATTGTTTCATCTTCTATCATGCCTAAACTGAATACATATATAGATTCCTTCATAATTTAGAAATATATTAGTTATGCGAATTTAATTTTTAAATTGTCAACCAAACGTTGTATTAATATTGAATAACTTATTTCCTAGCTATCAACCTTATAGATAATTTGTTTCTTATCCCGTTACCAAATGATTATTGTTTGAACGAACATTTTTTCCGCTCGATTAAATCATTACTATATTTATTATCTGATATATATATATATATATATATATATA
>NC_064282.1:5403037-5644509 GCF_019186545.1 Solanum stenotomum
TTTAAAAAGTGGCTTTGATAGTCAAATTACGAAAAAAGGGCAAGTATCGATGTGATGTTAATATTAAGATTATTTTATAGAGAGAAACTATTTAAACATCTAATACAAAACTTTAATTACATTTTTAATTTAATTATTTGAAATGTAAATATTCAAATTTTCTATTAATATTGCACATAGATAAATATTGTTGATTTTTTTTTAAAAGAAGAAACTTTTTGTTATTTATTATCTATTTTTTGGATTCAATCTTAACTATTATCCTCTTCTTTTTTTTATTATAATACTCTAAAGTTTTAAAAAATCAATCTAAAATAAAATAATACGTCAATTAAGAAAAGAAAATTTGTTACTTTTTTGGGAGGGTCTAAATCTATAATTGTTATTTTTTCTCATTTTTAATCCAACAAAAATATTGTTGTTACTTTTATTTCTAATATGTACATAAAGTAATATATACAATATAATATAATAAATAATAATATAAAACATAAATAAATAAAAAATTAGTATATAAAAATAAAAAAATTAAATTCTTGAATAAAAATCAACCAAACTTATGAGATATGTTGATTAATTAATAAGAGATATACTGATAAATATGTATATATGTAAGGAATATTTTAGTCTTAAAAAATTAATTTTCTATTTCTGCTTCTGCTTTTTTTTTAAATAGAAATTTTTAGCTTCTTTTCAACAGAAAAAAAAAACTGTATTTGCTTCTATTTAAAAGCAGTTTTAAGAATTTGCCAAACACTTCTGGCCCTCCCAACAACAATGCCAAACAGGCTCTTAATCTTGTGATTTTAAATATGTTAAGTTATAATTAAAAAGTTGCAATAGAAAAAAGGAATATTCTTTTGAAACAAATTTTTTTTTAAAATAATACAAATAAATTGAAACAAATATCTTAACTTAGAGAAGATGTATGTTATAGTTGAAACACGAAAACAAAAAAGACAGCGAACAACTAGGAGTTATTTTAATTTCTATATATGAACTTGACTTTAATTTCAACAATTTCTTAATAAACACACAAGAAGCACGATATTATATATGAAAGCAAAAAAAGCAACCGTAGTTCATACTTTAAATTTAAAAAATAAAGGTCTACCCATAAACCTGCAACGAAAAATATACTAGATCCAATATTCTTATAACAATCACAATGAAGAATCTACAATAATTCAAAAAGGAACAAAACTCAGATCCGAAAAAAGAAAAGATGAAGAACCAATTGTCAATCCCTCACAGACTAAAATTTCAAAATAATATAATATATATATATATATATATATATATATATATATATAATAGTGCGAAAACGTATATACACACCTCTTATATGTTATTTTTGGTGTATTTAGGCCACCTTATAAATATAACGTATAATAGTGCGTAAACGTATGTTTATATGTTATTTCTAGTGTATTTAGGCCATCTTTTATATATATATATAATAACTAAACGAATATACACACCTCTTATACGTTATTTTTAGTGCATTCAGATTTCAGGCCACCTTATATATTCATTCTATAATGTATAAATAGTGTATAAAAATGTATTAAGTTTTGTTTTATACATTTTTATACGAAATGAAAATTCACTCAAACACCACCGCATTTCTACCGGTACACCAGTATCCAACAATTTATTTTCTCCCAATCTTCACAATCATAAATTAAAAAAATAATAACTCCACTACAACCCNCCCCCCCCCCCCCAAACCAATCTAGCTTATTGGTTGTTAAATAACGTCTAGCTAATTCGATTTTCTTGGAATTCATCGCTAATTGTAGCTAAAAAGATCATCTTGAAATTTTTATTTGTTTATCTATAAAAATTATCGGCCGCTAATTCATTGTAGCGAAAAGAAATACATATAAGATAGAACAAAGAGAGAACATAATATAATATAAAATATAGCATAACCGTGGAGTTTTTCTCATTCATATGGTATTAACTTATTTATGTCACTCATATAACTTATTTTTCTTACTTTCATTAATTAAGAAAGTCATTTTCTTCTATTTTTAAGTATATTTTTTGAAAAATATTTTCCACATATACCAAACACACCCTGTGAAAGTCAAAGAAGAACACGCCACATCATGCAACTATTTGTTTAAATGATAAGAGCCGCGCCTCAAGCCATTATTCACGTGATTTTAACATTCTTTTTTTTTTTTCACTAATAAACTATTAATACTCTCCATCTGAAATTCTATCATACCATTTGACTTATCATTAAAAGAAAAAAAAAACAACTGATCATTTGAGTGATAATAATTTAGTATTAAAAATTATAAAAAATATGTTTTTAAGAAAAAATGGTTGGTCCAGCAAGCCTGTAGCCCACATACGTGTGGACTGGGCTGACCATTTTCTAGCCCACACCAAAAATGGATTAGCCCAACCTGTCAAATTTCAAAGCATGTATGGATTAGCCCGGATGGGGTGGGCTAGCCCATATTGATAGCTCTAATACCATTTGACTTATTGATTATAATTTTTTTTCTTGAAGGTAAATAGATTTTTTTGTAAAATAAACTATTTTTTATTATAGAAATATGACAAATTTTTAGAATAAACTTAAAAGATAAGTGTCATATAATTTTAATTAAAAGATAATACTCTATTTGTCCAATAGTACATGTTTACTGTTGACTTTGCACACTTTTTAAGAAGCTATAAATAGAAGGATAATTTTACTATTTCACTCTTTGAATATAATAAATACAATGTCTTGAAAAATATAATACAAAAATTACTATAATTAACGATAAGGGTAAATTAAAAACTAAGTGTAAAATTATCCAATTATTTTGTAAAGTGGACAAATATTATACACTCTAAAATAATATAGTGCACAATTATTATTGAATGGACGGAGTACTATTTTCACATTATCTTCTAGGGATGTCATCGATTTCTTCTCGTTTTTGATAATAATATTAATAATAATACGTGGTGAATTACTAAGATTAAGGATCGCGAGGAGCAGAGTTGAGAGTACTACTTTGAACCCTTCAAACAAATTTTATAAACCCATGAGAAGAACGACAATATTATTAATTATTAATAATAAATGAATACATAGAAGCAATACATTTTTCAAGTATTAAATAAAGAATTGTGTGCTTCTCGAAGCATCATCAATTTTTTATTTCATCAAAAGAAAATGTAAGAAAGAAAAATAGGCTGCCCATCGTTCACCATTGTAACCTCACAACAATCTTGCACGTACGTATAATAGTGTATAAACGTCTACAAAGACTTTTTATACAATATTATTATTAGTATATATATAAGTCTTGACACTAAATTGTATACAAGTTGAAAGTTTAGTATAGTGGTTAAGCTGTTGTGAAAAATCCTTGAGGTTGTCTGTTCTAGCCCTATTAGTCTCATAATTATATTTTTTACTACAGCCACTGACACCCCTTAGTGATAATCTTAGATTTGCTATTGAGATATACACTCTCTCGCTCGTCTTCCCCCTCTCCCGCTCTCCTCCCTCCTCTTCCGCTCACCTCTAGAGGTGGAAAAATCTAACCTAACACGTCCAATTCGTTAGAATTTGGGCGGGTTATTGACTCGCCCATTCATTATCTCAATTCATTTCAACACAACCTATTTCAGACCATTAAAAAGTGGGTTGATATGTAACCCAAATTGACTCACGAGCAATCTAGTCAAAATACTTATAAAAACTTTTTTTTCAATTTGATATGTTATATATAGCCTTAATAAATAAAAAATAATTTTATTAGGTACTAAAATATTTTAAAAGAACAATAAAATAATTAAGCTTGGTAAAAATTGAATTGTGTTGGGTCTTGACCTGTTAATCCATTACCAAATCTATTTTTATCCAACCCATTTTGACCCAAGTAAATTTGCATTGGGTTGACTCTTGACCCTATTGCTGAGTAAATTTTAGGTTTAGCAAATATAAAAATCATTTGTATGTTATAGCTATAGTTTGTATAATTGCACTCCATAGCAAACTTTATCTTTGCTATGACTATTAATCTGTATATTTCGGTATACATATACATAAAAAATATGTATTTGGGTCTATTTGTATATTTCGGTATACAAATGGGTCCTGCATTTGTATATTTCGGTATACAAATAGATCCTGCATTTGTATATTTTGGTCTATTTGTATATTTCAGTATACAAATGGGTCTTGCATTTGTATATTTTGGTCTATTTGTATGTGTCGGTATACAAATGGGATGGCAAAAAACATGGAATGTTCGCTGCGAATTACAAATAAAAGAAACTATGGCTATAAAATTTAATTTGAATTAATAGTTTGCTATTTCATTCAATTTTCTCTTGTCTTAACCCATTATGATACGTCCAAATTTGACCCAACTCGCGCAATTGTCACCCTTACTCACCTCTCCTCCCCTCCCTTTCTTGCTCGCCTCTATCCCTATGTATTTGTATTTCAAAGTATATTTGGAATCAAAATACATATATCTAATTCATGTATTCGACTTGAAATTCTAGTATGAAATGATTAATTAATCAAGTAATATGTATTGTTGACACCCAATTTTGGCCCTCCCCGATAATAATTAATTTCCGAGCTTCTTAATTTTCAAACGATTTAGATTAGTTAGCTTGATAAAATTCAAAGTTTGTGTTAAGTGATTTTAGTTTATTTTTATAATTTTTAAGTAGTAAATACATCTCATAAAGTTATATACGTAATTAGTATATTTCGTAAATATTTGAAAATCATATCAAAAGATTTTGTTTTATTAATTTAGTTTAGTTTAAATCATAATTGTAATTTTGAATTTAATTAGTTGGTATTTAAATTAACTATTATATGGTTAAGTTAATTATTTCATTTCGCTAAGATTAAGAAGCTTGTTAGTTAATTATATTAACTCGTCTTATTTAGTTACTAGCCGAATTTACTAAAAAATAAATAATAATTCAATTCGGCTACTTTCCTACTGATTGGCTAAATTCGTAATGCAATTGACCACTCAATTCGGTTAAAATTGTAGTTTATTAGCCAAATCCCTTAAGCCCATTTTTTATTTTTAAATCAACTTAAACCCAAATCTTCTAGCCAATAACTTTCAGCATTTTTAATTAATCTGGCCCACTATCATTTCTCAATACAACAGCATATAATTTCCAGCTGCAATTCCCAGCCCAATAATTCCCGTGACCAAGCCCAATTTCCTCCCAGCCCACTCCATTCCCCTTAACCCATAACCCGGCCCAAATCCTCATTCAATAACAAAATAACCCAGCAACGGCAGCTGGCAAACGACAATCCTAAGTAGCCCCCCTCTTGTCTTCTTTCTCATTTTTAATACAAGGGAATTTCAACTTTGTCAGCCAAAAAGATAAAATAAATGCTACACCATTTTCATGCAAGTTTGCTTTATCTATTTCAATATATTCATCAAGATGCATATGAGTCCACCACATAGCAGATATGGCTTAAGAAATGAGCTCACCATTTCGAGCATAAATCTGACCAGATCACATGAAGGTTAAGTCCACCCAAGAACACATCGTTCAAATTTCAAAATACATCTTTTTCAACTCAGAAATCCCGCCCAAATGACATCCTAGAGCTTGAACCTCTTCTATAAATATTTCCTCTGTTTTTAGTCATAAAGGGGGGAAATTTGGATTTTTATTTTTTTTTGGCCAAAAATTTGGAGTTAGAAAGAAAAAGTTTTGGAAGAAAGTTAGAAAATATATAGGGGAAAAGGTTGGCAAAAAATAGCCAAAAAGAAATATATAGAGATAGGAACAGAGCATAGTCGATATTCCAGTTCATTTCAAGTATAAAAAAATAGGTGTGAAGGGAGTTCTTTTTCGTTCGTTGTTCGTCGGAGCTTATCGTAATTCCGTCGGTGGTAGCTCGTTCTCTCCAGCTCGTCGTTTCAGTATCGCTGCCTTGAAAAAGGTACTGTCTTCTTCCCTATAATATTCTTCTCGCCTTTCCTTCCATTTCAAAAAATGATATTTCTATGTTCGAAACTTTTACTCCGTGATTGTTTGCTATCAGTTACTGTTGGATTATTGATGTTGGATATGATGTGTTTGTTCTTAGTGGTTTCTATGGGTTTGCCGTAATAGTGATTTAAAGCTTCGTTGTTTTATATTTAGTGTTGTTGTTCATTTCCTTCCTCGTTTGAATGCGTTTTGTTTCCCTTTTCTCAAATCTTTTCTCTCGAACGCTGTGGGGATTTGTTTATTACTTTATGTTCCTTGTTCTTGTCGTGTCCTTTAGTTGTGTGTTACTGCAGACTTTGTCTCTAGGTATATAAAGTTTAGTTGTGGTGGCTTGCTAGATTTGCTGATCTGTTAGTTTAATTTTATGTCTAGATTTTCCAAAGCAATTATTATCTCTTAATTTAATCAAATTCAACGACTAATTGTTTGGCTATTTCTATATGAATTATTCATCATTTGAAGAATCTCTTTGTCACCTTTTGGTCTTAGTATTCATATTTAAAGGTTTTTTTTTTTTTTAAAGCTATAGCTCGTATAGTGTAGGATGCTAGCCATGTGTTGACCTTTGTGTTTAACAATCTGTTAGTTATTTTTATTTTTTCTTACCATAATATGAAGTTACTTGTGTGTTTCCTTTTTAGGATTGATTTCCTCTATTATGTTTGTCTATTTATGAATGATAATAGTGCTCCAATAGCCTGTTCAATGCTTGGAAAATGGGGGTATTTTGCTCACTGCATTAATTGCAGAACAAATGGGTTGTTTGAATCAACTCCCTGACCAAAATCGCTTTGTTCTCTGTTTGGAATTTTCCCATTTGCTCGCTATAGTTATCCAATCTATCAATTTATTTTATCTAGATTAAGGTGTTAAATTCTAATTCCTTTTGGCACATTTATTATTTTGTGACTAGTCGATTATTATTGGGTACTAATTATTATTTTTATTTTTTTTGTTGCATGTGATGCTTCGCGGAGTCTAAATTGGACTCTTTTTCATCATCTCCCCGCATTTTCGAGTATCGAGTCAGCCTTTGGTGTTCGAGGGTGAAAGGGAAGCTAATGCAAGCCTCCGAAAGCTCAAAAAGAGATTGTATACCTGCTGTATACACGGAAAAAATACCGATATACAGGTCATAAAATGTGGAAATACAGGGTAAAGCAGATGTTCGAGGAAAAAATGCAGAAATACAGACCCAAAATATGGTCCGTATACAAGGATATACGTAAAGTGTATACGCAAGATTTTGAAAGCAAATAGGCCCAAAGCCTTAAGTGAATTTAAACATTTAGAATAGGAATTTGATCATCTTTTAGAATAGGACAGGTTTCAAGATTCGGAATTTGGGGCCGAGGGCCCAAGTTCAACATCCCCTTCCTTTGCTCTTATCTATTTGCTATTTTATTTGACTAATACCTTATGGTCAAGTTTAATTAATCCCCAAGATAGTCATTCCCCTTTTATGTCTAAAAACTAATAAATATTTGTTTATATATTTTTATATACTTAGCCTTTATTATTATTTGGTCTCGTCACTCAAGTCATTTCCCTTAGAAACTGTCCCCTTAGTCCATGTCCCCTTAAGATAATTAAAGGATAAATAGAAATAAATAAGTAAATAAAAAAAAATTAAAATAAATAAAAGAGTTCTTTTACTTAGTTAGAATTTCAAAAAAAAAAAAAATAGTTAAAATAAATGAGTTTTTTTTACTTAGTTAAAATTTTAAAATTAGTCAAAATTACTTTTAGTCAAATCACCGGTCAACCGCAAGTTAGCGGACATTTCGAGGGCCTAACACCTTCTCGAAATGTACATTGAACTTCGAACCCTTTTACTTTCAATTGATTTTATCTGTTTAAGTCTTTTGAAAACCTTATAGTTTTTTCTTGATTTTTACTAAAAAATTAAGTGGCGACTCTGTTCTTTTGGAAATTCGATTTCTCTTAAATCATAAGTTTAATCGATTTTTTGAAATTCTAGTCATTTTTCTTTTATATATTTTTTAGAGTAAAACATGTATTTATTTAAAATAAAAGAGAGAATTAGTAATAACAGAATGTGGGCCGAAAAGAATAAGCTACAACATACACACATCCAATAAAGCCCACAAAAAGCTGTAATACAATATACACTGAGATATACCAACGAAAAAGCACGTATATATATAAGTTTAGACTACATTTTTCCCCAGTCACTACATAAGATAACATCACATAAGCATAGCCTGGATTTTATTTTCCTTAAAACATTTGATCGTTTTATTCATTCATGTGTTTGATCATGTAAACTTATAATTAGACATCAGTTGGAAGTTCCAACTTGGAATCGAAAGCCGGTTGATTTTCAAGATCACCGTATGGACGTTGTCCTCTCCAGTTACCTGGTGGATCATAATTACAAGTTATAAAATACCACCCGTTGTTGCACCTGACCCTAGCACAACCAAGACGTACCGAGTTACGCCACACCACCTGAGTATAGTGTCCACATACTTTACCCGCTTGACAAGTATTTGAATTATAATTGTACCATTGCTTCTCATCGACCCACATCTTCACAGCACCAGCCGCGTTGAGCTGGGGGAAAGCGGCAGCTAGGTTTTCACCGTAAGGGCCACCAGAGTGTTGCATCCTGCAGTCCCCAATTCTTTGATTGGCATAATTTTGGGCAAAGGCTGCTAGCCTATTGTCCCATGTCATAGGGCCGACACCAACTTGTCTACGAGCTGCATTGTGAGGGTTAAGATAATCTTGGGGAGAGTTTTGAGCTTGTGATGAGTGAAATATAGCAAAGATAAGGAAACAAATGATTAAGGCAATATTGGAGTATCCCATTTTGTGTTTTGGTGAGAATTAAGGAATAGTTTGGATTGGTTTAAATAGGGAATAAGAGTTGAATAGTCTACAATTTTGTGGAAGATATTAAAGAATTGAAAGGTGCTAACTTGTCAGCAGACTCTATCGGATTATTTGAAAAACATTACTTGTAAGATTAGGTTGTGAAAGTCAGAGAATGACATGTCACATCCTACAACTATTCGCTTATATAAATGATAAGAGCCGCCACTCGTTATTCTCGATGAAAACCATTAGGTTCGTTCAGTAGCTGATTAGAATTGCACCCTAAGTATTAGCTAGCTAGCAATGCAAATGTTAATTATGAGTGAATTTATATATACCTTATTTATATCGGTATAATTAGTTATGCAAAAGAAAGAATAACAAAAGTCTCACATTGATAGTTAATGAGATGGATAGACTCCTTATAAGTCTTGGACAATCCTCATCTCTTTGAATGTTTTTAGGGAGTGAGTTAGGCCCAAGACCTAACTTTATAATATGTATGAATTGTTTCATCTTCTATCATGCCTAAACTGAATACATATATAGATTCCTTCATAATTTAGAAATATATTAGTTATGCGAATTTAATTTTTAAATTGTCAACCAAACATTGTATTAATATTAAATAACTTATTTCCTAGTTATCAACCTTATAGATAATTTGTTTCTTATCCCGTTACCAAATGATTATTGTTTGAAAGAACATTTTTTTCCGCTCGATTAAATCATTACTATATTTATTATCTGCTATATATATATATATATAAATGTATCAATTTCTTCTAGTATTTTTTTTGTTAAAGGTAGATGGAACAGAAGATTTCACCTGCCCATCTTATTTTTATTGTTATATTCGAGAGTTATTCCACTTTCTTTTTTAATCAATATATCAATATAAAAAAATAATAATATATTTTATATTTAATATTAATTTAATTTTAAAATATTTATCTATTTTAAATGAAATAATTTATGATCACACAAATATTTATAATTTATTTTAAACTATAATATCACATAAATTTGGAAAAAGTATATGACCTAAGTCATATTTTATGAAAGATTTTAACCATTTAGCCTTTTTAAGTTTTAATATTGTTAAAACATCAACCTGTAGTTAAGAGCAGCCTCCATAAAGTGATTTTGCAACTACTTTTATATCAGAAACGTAAAAGCCGCCATTTAATAATAATATAAAAAAAAAAATATGAAGAATTATAATAATAATTTTAAAAAAACTTTTGGATGTGACGAGTATAGTACTTTGACCCATTAAAACATTTTTTTATAATAAGGGGATTAATATGGTTTTTTCTTGGTGAGTTTCTCTCCATTCTAAGAGCCTATCCAATATCCATTAAAAAAATTGTCCTTAATTGATCAAACTAGATTAATTTCTAGGAAAAATTGATAGAAATATTGCTCACGGAATAAAATCACCCGGTGGATCATCATAAGGACGTTGTCCAATATAATTACCCGGTGGATCATAATTACACGTTATAAAATACCACCCGTTGTTGCACTGAACCTTGGCACAACCAACACGTACTGAATTACGCCAGACAATTTGAGTATAGTGTCCACATACTTCTCCTAGTGCACACGTATTCGAATTAGAATCGTACCATTGCTTCTCATCGACCCACATTTTCACGGCATCAGCCGCATTGAGATCGGGGAAGGCCGCGGCTAAGTTTTCGCCGTAAGGACCCTGAGAGTGGATCATCCCGCAGTCACCAATTCTTTGATTGGCGTAATTTTGGGCGTAGTCCGCTAGACTATTATTCCATGTCATAGGACCAACTCCAACTTGTCTACGTGCTTCATTATGAGGGATAAGATAATTTTGGGGACAATTTTGACCTTGTGAAGAATGAAATATAGCAAAGGTAATTAAACAAGCAACCCAAATGGAGTATTTCATTTTTGGGTTTAGTTTTAATGAGAACTTGGATGGGTTTTAATAGGGAAGAAATAAGAATACTGAGTTTAAAAGTTTGCAAGTTGTAAAATAATTATTAATTGAACGGTTACTAGCTTTTAATTGGCACAATTTTTAGCCAGTTTTGAAAAGCAAAAAAAACTATAGTAAATAAATCGTTCTTAATTTTGAGGAATATCTATAACGTAATATTTCCTTACTTTGATGTTTCACTATATATATTGAACTCCCGAATTACCATTACTATTATCCGTTACTAGAGTACTATATAATTAATGAAAAGAAGATGAAACGTTGAATTTGGTGAGAATATATAATTTGATTGGACAATTAAATTTTGTTCTGCCTTCTGAACAAGAAATTTTAACCACAGGATATACTACTAGTAAACAATATTCGAGCAATTTAATTTGTTCTTTTTTTAAAAAAAAAAGTTTTTATATGGTTTAAATGATCCCTCTATGTTTTCTGAGTCAAGCCTATCGCATAGGGCTTACCTAATGCGGTTTATGTATATTTTGCAAGGTATTACACAATGAGGGTTTATCCAGTGTGCACAAAATGTTCATCATAGAGTGCTCCCCAAGGGCAGAAGTTGTGGCAAAAGTTATAACGATTGCGGGTTATCTTGCAGTTCAAATAAATAAATTATATATATATACTCGTTTTGTTCACTTTTACTTATCCACTATTTCAAAAATAGATTATTACTTTTACTTGTCACTTTTAACATATCAATTAAAAATAATTATTCTTTTACATGTTTTATCTTAGTATTAATTAGTTCCAAATTATTTTTACTTAATATTTATAGAAATAATGTGATAAAATAATTATATCATTATTATTATTTTTACTGATGATGTCAAATTTAAATATGACAAAGCGCAGCCAGACTCTTCAAAATAAGATTTCCAATTCCTCGAAAAAAAATTGTAGTTCCTTGTTTCATTAATTAATCTCTACTCAGGACCACTCTGTAATGGGTAAACTTCTACAAAGACGCCAGCCACCATCTCTAATATTCGTATAATAATAATATCGTGAGTTCATTTTTGGCCCCATTTCAAAATCCATCAAATGTTGTCCGGCGGCTAAACTAGCACATTAAAATATTTCATAGGTTATATATTAGCATGATTTTAGTTTATGCTCTTCATGCTTTTTTTTTTGGGACACTTAAAAGAAAGTGTATATATTTTTGTATCATAATATTTCATAAGTTATATATTAGTATGATTTTAGTTTCTAAAAAACTTATGCCCTGTGACATAAATTCAATTGCTAAAGAGCAAAATATTGATAAAAAATTAGTCCATTTGAAAAACATAGTACAATTTTGAAGTTTTTGCATGAATTACCCTATTTTGAGGTGATCTTTAACTTCAATCCTGCGTTGTTCTATTTGGAGATTTTTGAGCCTATATATCTCCCCTTTTAACTATTTAGTCGAACGTCAATATAAATATCGAAGACCGGATAAAAAAAATCTATTTCTTCATCAATATACAATATAAGGGATATATACCCTGGTGCACATAACCTGGGTGATTGGATTAAAAAAATAAAAATAATATATATATATATACCCGAAGTACCAACAGGAAGATTTAAAACAAGAATATCATAATAACAAAATAAACCAGCAAAACCCTCATACATAAACTGATTAATCAACTAAGATAACAGATAGCACTGGATTTTATTTTCCTTAATTAACAATCAAAGCTTTATTCATCCATGATCGACTTGATCATGAAATTAATTAAACTCATAATTACACATCAGTTGGAAGCTCCAACTTGGAATCAAAGGCCGGTTGTTGATCTTCAAGATCACCGTATGGACGTCGTCCTATATAATTACCCGGTGGATCATAATTGCACGTTATAAAAACCCACCCACTGTTGCATCGAACCCTTGCACAACCAAGACGTACTGAATCACGCCAGACTACCTGAGTATAATGTCCACATACTTTTCCTGGTGCACAAGTATTCGAATTATAATCGTACCATTGCTTCTCATCGTCCCACATCTTCACGGCACCAGCCGCATTGAGCTGGGGAAAAGCCGCGGCTAGGTTTTCGCCGTAAGGGCCATCAGAGTGGATCATCCCACAGTCACCAATTCTCTGATTGGCATAATTTTGGGCATATTCTGCTAGTCCATAGTCCCATGTCATAGGGCCGACTCCAACTTGTCTACGAGCTGCATTGTGAGCGTTAAGAAAATTCTCTCTAGGAGTTTGAGCTTGTGATGAATGAAATATTATAGCAAAGGTAATGAAACAAACAACTAAAATGGAGTATTTCATTTTGGATTTTGATGAGAAAAAGGCATAGTATGGATGGGTTTTAATAGGGAGTTAAAAAGTTTGCAAGTTGTAAAAAAAAATGAATTGAATGATTAGTTATTAATTAGCATAATTTTTAAGCCATATTTGAAAAACATACAATGTTATAGTTACTATATTAAAGAAATGTTCGATCTATCATGCAACTATTCGTTTAAGCAAAAGCCGCCATTAAAAAAACAATATTATTGATGAACACTATTATAATTATCATGATCATTATATTTGAACAGTTATATATATATATATATATATATATATAAAAGATGACCGTCCATCGGTATATTTTAACGTATTATAAAAGATATTTTTGGTATTATTCTATAAATAATTTACTAATCCCACTTTTATGGAGTGATCCTCTAGCGATAAGTATGTAAGAATTATTTTTTACACAATATCATGTTACTTATATTTATATATATATATATATATAAGATGACCGTCCATCAGTATATTTTAACGTATTATAAAAGATATTTTTGATATAATTCTATAAATAATTTACTAATCCCACTTTTATGGAGTGATCCTCCAGCGATAAGTATGTAAGAATTGTTTTTTACACAATATCATGTTACTTATATCATATCTACAAGTAAGATTCTAATTTGTAATTTTAAAAATAAAATAAATTATATGCTATATTATGTAAAAATAACTTGATAATATAAAAGTAGATAGCGGTATAATATTATTACTTATTAAAAGAAGATGAAACGTAGAACTTGGTGAGAGTATATCACTCTTAAGGAGTGTTTTCTACTCAATTAATTTTATAGTTGATTAGATAATTAAATTTTCCTATGCCTTGTCAATACGAATTTTTAACCATAGATAATACTACTAAACAAATATCGAGTAATTTAATTTGTTCTTTTATAAAAAATAAAGTTTTAATATTGTTTAAACTGATGCCGATATACATTCTCTTATTATATAAGAGAGANAAAATGGCCCATTTACAACGATATTAAATAGTTCTGTGGGGTGATAGGACACTTTAAAAGTTAAGGTGTCTTTATGCAAATACGGGACAACTTTGATTGTGTCTTTATGTCTTTTCTCATATATATATATAAAAGATGACCGACCATCGGTATATTTTAACGTATTATAAAAGATATTTTTGATATTATTCTATAAATAATTTACTAATCCCACTTTTATGGATTGATCCTCAAGCGATAAGTATGTAAGAATTATTTTTTACACAATATCATGTTACTTATATATATATATGTGCGGAAGCTTACAATTGCAAATAATATGATTGATAAATTAGACGACACATAAAACTATACTAAAAGACATAATATTATTATATGATAGGCCCACATAATTAAAAACTAATAAAAACATAAAAAACTGTAGAGAGAAAATCTCCCCATAAACAAAACTCTCTAAATGTCTACATTGTGGATACTATTGTGTCATGCTATGAGAATAGAGATCTTCAATTTATAGATCTCCAAACTATTCTTCTAAGGAAAGAATAAACCAAATATGGAAGAAAATTACATTTTCCTTTCAGAAAAAGTTCAAGCATTTATGGTAATACTTTAATTTTTCTTTAAGGAAAAAATAAATTTCAAATAAGATAAGAAAATCAGGGCAAAACCCTAACAAGATGACCGTCCATCACTATATTTTAACGTATTATAAAAGATATTTTTGGTTTTATTCTATAAATAATTTACTAATCCCACTTTTATGGAGTGATCCTCTAGCGATAAGTATGTAAGAATTATTTTTTACACAATATCATGTTACTTATATCATATCTACAAGTAAGATTCTAATTTGTAATTTTAAAAATAAAATAAATTATATGCTATATTATGTAAAAAGAACTTGATAATAAAAAAGTAGATAGCGGTATAATATTATTACTTATTAAAAGAAGATGAAACGTAGAACTTGGTGAGAGTATATCACTCTTAAGGAGTGTTTTCTACTCAATTAATTTTATAGTTGATTAGATAATTAAATTTTGTAAAAATTAGGCAAATGACATAGTATAAGAAAGAAATTACTTCATTTCCCTATTCTTTCATTAATTATCAAAAATCCCTTTTTTTAGTGTTTTTCGGATACATAATATAGCAGTGTGGATACTTAATATAGCAGCGCGGATACTTTAATTAATAACGGGCGGATGCTTAAATTATTAAGTTGTTGGTAGCACGGATACTTAATTAACGGGCGGATGCATAATATAGCTGCGCGGATACTTAATTAATAACGGGCGGATACTTAAATTATTAAGTTGTTAGCAGCACGGATACTTAATTAACGGGCGAATGCATAATATAGCAGCGCGGATACTTTAATTAATAACGGGCGGATACTTAAACTAATAAAGTATCCGGTTAAGTTGAATTGGGGGAAAATAAGGGATTTTTGTATTTTAGTAAAAGAGTAGGGAAATATTGAGAATAGGTAAAGAAGTGTTGTGTATTTAAGTAATTTTTCCTTAAATTTTCCTATGCCTTGTCAATACGAATTTTTAAGGAAAAATTACTTAAATACACAACACTTCTTTACCTATTCTCAATATTTCGCTACTCTTTTACTAAAATAAAAAAATCCCTTATTTTCCCCCAATTCAACTTAACCGGATACTTTATTAGTTTAAGTATTCGCCCGTTATTAATTAAAGTATCCGCGCTACTATATTATGCATCCGCCCGTTAATTAAGTATCCGTGCTGCTAACAACTTAATAATTTAAGTATCCGCCCGTTATTAATTAAAGTATCCGCGCTGGTATATTAAGTATCCACACTGCTATATTATGTATCCGAAAAACACTAAAAAAAGGAATTTTTGGTAATTAATGAAAGAGTAGGGAAAGGAAGTAATTTCTTTTTTATACTATGTCATTTGCCTAATTTTTACAATTTTTAACCATAGATAATACTACTAAACAAATATCGAGTAATTTAATTTGTTCTTTTATAAAAAATAAAGTTTTAATATTGTTTAAACTGATGCCGATATACATTCTCTTATTATATAAGAGAGAGTTTGAGGTTGAAGCAGGTATGTCTTTGTCGACGTATCTGCTTCAGCAATATTTATAGAAAGACTTTAAAATTTTATTTTCAAAAACTGTTTCCTTTTATTCTACTTTAATTTAATTAGTGTATACTTTTTTTAAAAATTGTGGAACCCACTTTAGCTATGACTTTTAGTTTTAAATTCATATCCTTTAATTATAGTTTTATTATTTCAAATATTAATAATCTTTATGTAAAATTTGTAATTACTTTGAGTAAAAAATCAACAGTCGATAAAAAAAAATACTTTAATTATGGAAATCTCAATAGTCCTATTTACATTAGATTTGCGTGAAAAGAGAATGAATAAATTATAATTTATTTTAGAGTAAAAATTTAAAATCATTTAATCAATACAACTTAAAATTTGTCAATATTAACAATATTTATTAGATATTATCTTACAGATAATTTTATATTATTTAATTAACACTACTTAAAAATAAATTTGTAAATAAATACTGGGCCTGTGTGGATGTTTCATAACTAATACTATATAGTTAAGCGCAGCCAACCTCCTTAAAATAAATTTTCGATGCAACTGGTGTTTCAGAAATAGGAAAGCCGCCATTAAATTAATACTTATAAGACTTTGAGCGTACCATTAGGATCTAATACCTTTAGGATGTTTAATTAATTAATTTCAACCAATGACCACTCTGTATTGGGTCAACTTCAAAACATATCCACTATCTCAATAACGAACGATTTAAATAACAAAGTTATCACTGCATCGCGTAATATAGTCATGTACTATTAGTTTATTACTATCTGTTAAAAAATGACAAAAGTCTCACATTGATGAGTTAGGTCTAAGGCCTAATTTAATATGGTATCAAAAATGGTCACACATCAGATGTTAAGCACTTGCGTGAGGTGAGGTGTTAAAGAATGACAAAAGTCTCACATTGGTGATTAATGAGATGTATGGACTCCTTATAAGGCTTGGGTCATCCTCCTCTCTTTGAGCTAGCTTTTGGGGTGTAAGTTAGGTCTATGGCCTAATTTAACACTAGCGATATGACTAAAATGTGATTACTTGAATCAATGGGATTGTGATGTAAATCTTTTGGAGGATTTTTGCGATTTGTTTATTTAATTAAAACCCAAAACGTAGGTATCAATTAGAAAAAATAGGAACTAGATTAGGATACCTTTTATTTTTCATATAAATAAAATATTGTTCTTTTTAATAAATATTTTGAAGTATAGCTATTTTCAATAAATAAGTTAAAATTTTGACTAATTCCACAATTTTTCCGTTTATAATCCAAATTATGAAAGAGGAATATTAGCCAGGGCCCATATTTCAACCAGCCCAAAATGAGCCCAAGGATATCGTTATAAGCCCACAACAAGGTCTGGAAGTTGGTGGCCCACTCTCACCATTAAAATGGAGGAACAACACGGTTGCTGCCTATGCTCGTGACTACAGGTCACTAGGGCTGAAAAAATTAACTCATAAAAGTATGACATATTCGAGTTTGGGGCGAGTTAATTTATGTAAGTCAATTTATTTTGATTCGTCTAATTCAGCTCATTTAAAAGTTGCACTGATGTAGGTTAAATATGTAAACCAAATTAACCCATGCAAAACCTTATCAAATTATTTTTAAGAAAACTTTTTTTTTTGTTTGATATGGTATATTAGGTAATCAAACAGATAATCAAAAAATTTTAAAAACTAAAACTTGTTAAGAGTTAATCTATTGGATTATAACCTATTGCTTAGCGTATGTTGATCTAACTCATCTAAGCACAAAAGTATTTGAACGAGTTAATGATCATCTCATTTTTTAATGAAAAATTAATTTACTTTTGATAAGTCTATATTCCTTCTCACTCGCCCATTTTACCGTCCAACAATCCATCTTAATTACAACTCTATAGTATTTAAAATCCACGAGATTTAACCATAATCCAAAAGGAACATGAATAAAATTGATCTCATAGATATTTGTGATATCTCAAAGATATTGAAATTGAAGTTGATGATGATCATAAAATAAATAGTCAAATATACTTCATCCAAAAATAGACTTTAATTTATTAATTAAATTCCATTTTGTTAATACAGGACTAAGCTAAGGACAACTTCCCCAGCTATTACATGTCACATTACATAAATACTTGACTTGCATGGTATAAAAGTAATTTAATTATAATTTTTTTTTTATAACCATGCATCGTAATCGATTAATTAATTAATCAATTAATAAGGTTTCTCGCCGATGTAATTTCCAGGTGGGTAATAGTTGCATGACACAAACCACCATTCACCATTCGAGCATTTCAATCTAGCGCATCCAACTTGTTGGGTATTTTTCCAGACAACTTGAGTATAATGTCCGCACATTCCTTCTCTACAAGTGTTGGATGCATAATCATAGTTCGATTTCTCTCCTACCCATAAATTAACTGCCTGCACCGCGGTAAAATCACCGGAGCCCATTGCAAGATTTTCACCATAGGGTGAATCTGAATGCACCAATGTGCATTCACCTAATCTAGTGGTAGCATATTCATGGGCATAAGCAGCAAGTGTATCGTTCCATTTTAGGGGTGGAAGTGGTACACCAACTTCAGCACGGGCCTTGTTGTGGACTAGAACAATGTCTTTGGGCAAATTTTGGGCCAGTGAAGAATGGGCTAAGCCTAAAACCAAGAACACAACAAAGGTTGAAAGCTTTGAGATCTCCATTTCCTTTTACTTTGCTATTTTTGAGGCAAATTTGAGGGGAAATGGAGAAGGGTGATTGTGTTTGTGATTTGAAAATGTGAGATGTTTTTGGTATTTATAGGCACATCTTTGGAAGAAAAATAAGAAGCTTATGGTTAGCCCGTGAATGTTGGCATTTGGACTAGAGTGTCAAAGTTAGCACCATTGAAAAATGAGAGTAAGGGATTAAAATTTGTGTTTAACGTTCATCATGACTTGACAAAGATAGAGGTTCACATGCCTAATATACCAAAGATAAGACTATGTTCTATTTTATTTTATTAGATAAGAAAATAAATTAACTATTGTTTGACTGAGAGTGACATGCTAGGAGCCCATCGTTTTAGCATCAAAAGACACTAATAACTACAATAATAATTTTGATAATTATACAAATGAAATTTACGCAAATTTCACAGTGTTAAGAGCTAATTACATCTTATTCCTAGTCTTTTCCAAATTACAAAAATTTCTTAAATTTGGTGGAATCCGGATACACCGCGTCCCATCGGATACATCCCGATACATCACACGTTTCAATTTCGGAGAGTTTCGATACATCACGTAAAGTAATGTATAGGAGAGTAGAAACTTTGTAATTATTTCAAATTGTAGGAATTTTTAGAGAATATGGTAAAATAAGTTATGTATTTAGGTAATTTTTTCTATTAAACAAACCAAATAAGTTCATGTACAAGATTAGTTAAAATAAAAAAGAAAAAAAGAAGCCCTAATTATAGGAGTAATTCTAGGGTGTATAGACAAAGTAAAATAAAATTTACTTTTTAAAGTAAGAACCACAAATTAAGGACATGCAAAAATCACGCTGTAGACTTTTTAAAATTCATTGTAATAGAACTGCATGTTACGCAAAAGCAAAGATTAAATTAGTGCATCTTGGACAGAAAAGTCATCAGTTGCAAAAGAGTAAAGGTTCAGTTAATCGACGCTATTAGCGGGTGACTTTCTCATGAATCATGTGGAGTTGCAAAACTCTGAAGCAACCGTGCTCTTCAAATTCAGGTGGTGGAAGGGCTAGCGGCTGTTTTTCGCGAATTCAGTTGCTAACTAAATTTTATAGATAAGGAATGAATACACCCAAGTTGTAACAAGATTGCCTTCAAGGAAGAAGATTGTAACAAATTAACATTAAGAATGAAATCGATTGCGATAACCTAGGTCCTATCTTCAACATTGCTTAAATATGCTACAAACAAGTCATTCCAGATATCTGTAAGTCCTGGTAAGCACCAGTGCATGCAATCATCATGTTTCTTCCCACCTGCTGTAGACGGATGGGCATCAGCTCTAAACTCACTCATATGAGATATGTCCAGTATATGAAATTTAGTGCCTTCAAAGGCCCTGTATAGATGCTGGTTCACAAGGCGAACCTCCACATTTGTTCCGTTATTTTTAAGGGAAAAGAGTTCCTCCACCTGGAAAACAGAACACAAAGGGATAACTTTCAGTGACCTATTACTTAGAGTGAAGTGGAGCCAGAAGTGCTCAGTTGCAGGTGAAAGCAATTTTAACAGTTAAGAGGGCAAAGAATAAGTGTATTCCAACAATAACGGGGGTTGCCTGACACTTGGTAAACTACGGATAGTTTTTCTTCTTTTATAGTTAAAACTATTTAAATGGAGAAAGTTACCTCTTGAGGTGAGAGAGGCTGTGACCGCTGGCAAGAGCCACCTTGGTCCCAGTCACCTCCTTCAAAATGCCTTGGAGATTGGGTTCGCATGAACACTGTGGTGGCAGGTCGCATCCTTTTGTCCACATAAGATATCTAGTAGAAACAACACACAAAGAAGCTTAGAGAAGAAGCACAAGTAAACTTCTGAAGCATCACAGAGACTAAAGTTTCTGAAGGGGCCTGAAGAAAAGGATAGAACAGTACCATATGCTTTAATACCATATCAAGCCCCCTGTCGGGGGACAGTGGAGGCACCACAGGATCGCCCTTTTCAAAGAAAAGCATGGGTGACTTTACTGGATCAAACTTTGAAGGAGCCCACCACCTTACAGAAGAACGGAAAGCAAGATAAGAAATCACTAATCAGTACGAAAAAATAATCAACGAAAACAAATTACTTAAAGATGCAATAACTTAAGCTAACAGAATCCTGATCAAAAGAAAATTGAAGCTAACAGAATGTCAATTCAAAATTCCAGCGGACACCTGAATCCTGATGACAGATAAAATCCACCACCTTGGGCCATAAACATCATGTTAAGAAACTATAGGTACTGAGATGCCTGACTCGGCATCAATAATTCTATAAACACATTGTAATAAACCTGAAGAATCAGAGTCCATACAAGGCAACTCTTAGTGGTTCATGAATTTCACCCATTGATGATCAATCACTTCTAATTTGGAAACTGAAGATCTATTATGGATCATCAGGAGGATGTCAACACAATTGAAGGCTACAAGAACAGTAAAAACAGCAATTAGCGAAGAGCTGTACAGAACCTGTGGGGTGAGAACATAAAACAATGGGATGTAATTAGGTGACCATACCCCTCAAACTGCTCCTTGTTTTCTTCCCTTCCACTTTATCTTTGGTCAATCTCTTTTTGCCATCTAGAATAATCACCAAAAATCAAATGGCAACACTGAACAATTTTCCTAGATCTCATTTAATGTGGAGGTTGTCTCTCTTTATTACTTTCTTTTATAAGTAATTTAAGTCTCTTTACTCTTTACTAACTGATGGGCTGAATATATCTGTGTATTCTATCATAGTTTAGAAGGTTGTGCTTAAATGATATTCTGATCACAGTACCCTACTAATTGCTATATATTTCCTCATTTATCAGAATATCCAAACATGTGCATGCTACAACATTTCACCATTGAGAACTTCCATCCAATGAGAAGTTTTACAATTGGATATTTGTTTAACTTATTTGGTAGATTTTACAACTCGAAATGCAGGAAACATAAGTTCACTTGTTTTGTTAAACTGGTACCTCCCATGGCTTTTAGGACATCATGACAATGTGCTTTTCTTTCCCATTGGTAAATCTTGAGGATCCACAGACAATAGAAGAAGAGAATGAATAAACCGAGTTTTGGCTCCTTCTTGCAAATTCGCACAAAATGATTAGAGTTAATTCCATCAACATGGGTGAAAAAAATTACTCCCTCCGTCCCTTTTTAGTTGTCCACTTTAGAAATGGCACACAGATTAAGGCAACAATGATTAGCACAGTGAAGTTACAATTTTACCCTTATGACAACTTTTCACTTCAAAATTACAACCACTTATTTGAATTAAAGTGAAATAAATTGGAGGGAAACAACATACACTTTTACAATTTTCAAGAAGTGTAAATAAGGGTATAATAGGAAAAAATTTGTTGTCCTTTCTTGATTTGTCAAAATGGACAACTAAATAGGAACAACCAAAAAAGGAAATATGGACAAGTAAATAGGGACGGAGGGAGTACTAGAGTTAATCCCATCAAACAGGGAGTTAGTATACCACTTGGTCAGAGCCAAAGATGCTACACTAAACAGACCATCAAGTATTAACCATGTCAAATTCACTTTTCACAGAAGCAAAAGTAGCCTCGACGTTCACACCAAAGGAATCTTATTATACAAGAAAATAGCCTTACCAGTGACCCGTGTTAAAGATGAGAATGTCGTGGAAACTTGGAGCTTCCGCCCATGTTCCTTCTGGTACATCAACATCAACTCTATAACCCTCCTTATATCCTAGAGATTCCAGTACCCCTCCATTGGCATTGGCTGACCACCTATATAATAACAAATATAGAGAGTATATATGAAACCATGCAGAATGGAAAACTAGTTGATAAGTTACTTAAGAACTTGGAATTGAGATTCAGCAGCAAGCCATTATCACCCATAAGATCCAGAAAACCACACTTACGAACTTAGACAAGAATTTATCAATTACTTAAGTCTTGAGTCATACAGGCATAAAACCACCACCAACAATTTTCTGTTACAAATCTTGAGTCATACTGGCATAAAACCAGAACATTCTTGGTGTGTAACTAACAAAAACATCCTTACTAATTATATTTCCAATGCAGTTTGTTATACAAACTAGGCATACTCTAGTATCATCTACGTATTACTAGAGAAAACCTTCGAACCATAGAATCATATTTATGAAACATCAAAATCCCAATGGTTAGCCATAAACTACTACGTTCCATGATTTAACCATGAACACATAAGAAACAGTTTCTTCATGAGTAACAAAGTACACTGCTACAACTGAGTAGATTCAGAAACCAACAACAGCAACATACCCCGTGAATTTTCACAAGTGGAGATGAGTGTACGCAGACCTTACATGTACCTCGTGGAGATAGAGAGGTTGCTTCCTAAAGACCCTTGGCTCAAGTAACACATAACAAATCTTGAATCACTAAGAAAACTTGAAACTTGTTTCCGTCTCCAATTTTCCTCAATATTTAACTAAATGACTCACATAGATAAGAGAATAAAAATCCATGATCAACAGTGTACACTTCCTCAGTATAATTCTGTGAAAAACTAATTGACAACTTCACTTCTACCCTATCACGCCTTGGGAAAAATAATGTCACAAGATGCACATGCATATTGTAATTGAGATAAGTAACAGCAAAACTGTTACGGTCACAAGAAAAAGCAGATGTCTAAATGATGGTTCTAAATTCTGATCTGCATGACAGAAAACAGCCGTGTTGCCTAGTCTAACAATCTGTCGAATAACATGACTAAAACTACATTAACAGANNCGGAGCTCCAATGTGGGCTCCGGACACCGGGTGGGAAACCAAAAAAAAAAAAACAAAGTACACTGCTACAACCGAGTAGACTCAGAAACCAACAACAGCAGCATACCCCGTGAATTTCCACAAGTGGGGTCTAGAGATGATTGTACGCGGACCTTACCTGTACCTCGTGGAGATAGAGAGGTTGCTTCCTAAAGACTCTTGGCTCAAGAAACACATAACAAATCTTGAATCGCTAAGAAAACTTGAAACTTGTTTCCATCTCCAATTCTCCTCAATATTTAACTAAAGGACTCACATAGATAAGAGAATACAAATCCACGATCAACAGTGTACACTTCCTCGGTATAATTCTGTGAAAAACTAGTTGACAACTTCACTTCTACACTATCACGCCTTGGGAAAAATAATGTCACAAGATGCACATGGCACATTGTTATTGAGATAAGTAACAGCAAAACTGTTACGGTCACAAGAAAAAGCAGATGTCTAAATGATGGTTCTAAGTTCTGATCTGCATGACAGAAAATAGCCGTGTTGCCTAGTCTAACAATCTGTCGAATAACATGACTAAAACTACAGTAATAGATGTGAAATAACTTATCAAATCTTACCTACCATAACGAGCCAATAGATTTGTCCGATGATATGAGATAGTAAGGTTATACTTCAGAAAGGTAAAACCACGATCAGCTCCAGCAGGGCGCCACTTTTTGACATCACCTGACACCCGCTTTAGAGTGCAGAAAAGTGAAACAAACATGTTTCTGTTTAAGGAGTCCCCAACAAACCCTGCACTGTTTAACATCCATAAGGTCTAAAGGTTGCACAAGACTACAGTCAGAAAATAAGATAAAATAAAATTAGGCTTCAAAAGCTTGTTTTCATTAATTATTATCCATGTTATCAACCATAATCACATTTGGACCAACTATACAGAGAAGTTTCTGTGTGTTCAACCAAAGGTATATCAAGTATATAAAAGCCGCGGAGGCTCTAACTGTTTTTTCCTTGACTATATACATACATTATATATATTATACACACACAAGTTTAAAGAAATCAAAACGGACAAAGGGAAGCCCAATGCACAAAGCATCCGCATTTACACAGCAGTGTGGGGGGGGGAAGGACCGCACTCAAAGGGATGTGATGTAGAGAACCTACCCATTGCTTCAATGCTCCCTTCGAATCCTTTTCAAAAATTTGTATATATATTAAGTTCACCATTGTCTTTAAATCCTGAAACCGCCTCCGGGTTCAACAGACAAATATAACAGGACCAAAAATTTTCATGATTTATATTATTCTCTAAAGTAAAGCAACACAAGCTTTTATTATATGGAATTCGTTTCATTTCACAGCTCATACAGACAAAAATAAGCAGAGGTAGGAAAGAGAAGTACCGATATTGGTGTCTCTGAAGCGGTGAAGGAAAGAGAGAGGATCGAATTGAGGTAGATCACATTGATAGGGTTTCCAACGCCACTTAACAATGTCAAGCGCATTTGTTTTTTTACTGCCAATGCAACTCCATCCTTTATAGATCTCCTTACAACTGTTATCATAGCGCGGGGAGTTGATACTCGGATCGTAAATCCATTGTCCATCGGTGAAGTTACACGACTTGGAGTATAACACTTTGTTCTTCACCGAATTGCTTTGAGATGAGGTGTTGAAGAGAGAGAAAAAGAGGAAGAAAGAAGCGAAGCTGAGAAGCGAGAGAAATAGACAAGAGGGAGAGAGTGACAATGAAGAAGGCTGCTTCAGTTTCTTCCATTGATTGGCCATGGAAGCTAAGCCTTTCACTGTATCACTTCACTGTGAGCAAAATTTGTTGCGACTTGCCAGTTGCAAATATTTTTCAGATCCGGGTATACATTTTTTTTTTCTATGTTCTTTTGGAGGTTCCTTAAAAAGACAAAAAGAAAATAATTTTCTCTCCAAATTATTTAAGGTGACTGTACAAATCCATTTATTCACCACTTTTACATTGATCTTTATGAGAAAAATAGATTGGTGACATATTTCAACTTAGAAAACCTCAAAAATTATAAATAACCTACAAAACTTCTTTTACAGGCTTTTTTTAGTAATCTTTTTAGCAGAAATCTATATTTTTACATATAATAAATCTGAAAAAGAATATTTTCTTTATTTAAATAATAGGAAGACAAGAGATCTCATTTACTTTCTCGAGTCTAGAAAAGGTTTTTATGAATACAGTGCATTTCGTAGTGCAGATCGACATTCGGTTCCTTGCTACAGACTCCCAAGAAAAAATACACCAAATTCCTAACAAATTAGCCCTGCAGCAAATCAATGTGTCACTACGAAAATAGATAAAGCGATTGCTAATAAACCAAGCTCTTGTGGAGCATTCGGAAAACATTAAAAACCAACCCCCAAATACAAACTAACGACTCCCCAGTAGACAAATAGTACCCGGATTAATCGAATAAGCAATCGTTTCACATAACCTGAATTGGATATTTTAATGCCAGTAAGAAACTCAGAATTATAAGCAAATAATTAAATTTCAGACGAACCACAGAGCACAATATGACAAAAGAATCATAAATTACTTATTGATCTTAGCTTATACAGTACTAATTCTCAAACAATGTTTTTGGTCTGGACATGCTAAAACCAGCTATGTTTGCAGCTACAAGGAGCAATATCAATTGACAGCAAGCTCCTAGCCTATCATACAATACTTGTGAAACCTATCATACAGAAACAACTTCCTCCAACAAAAATTGTCAACTTTTCAACACTTGGAGCATGTCATTTAATACAGCTGAAGACGCTTAGTATCTTTTAAACAGAGATGTGTTTTATCATCAAAGAAGTGGCTTGAGGTGGAAAACTTGGCAGGCTGGCTTGTAAGACCTCTTGGCTGCTGCTTGTTCAAATTTCTTAGTTACAGGTTCATTCTCTTCTAAGCTGGTTTGAATGAAAAATCTAATCCACCAGGATGAGCTTCGCAATTTGGCCTACGTAGAGAGAAAAATAAGCAAGGTAAAGTTTATATGCTTTGTAGAAGAGAACAGGGTTAAATTAGCTAACACCATTACTCTCTGCAATGTGAGAAGTTAGGCATTATCAGCAAATAGAGGATCCCATGTAATTAAAAGCCAAGGCTCTTACTATAAATAGCTAATCATGACTCCATTATTGTGCAATTGAACCATCGGTATTCAATCTCAAGGAAACATCAATTACAGTAGCTATAATATTTTGAAAAACCTTTTAGATACTTGAACAAGTCAAGTTGCATGGATCAGAACTGGGGAGTTATAGATGAATAATCATCATCAAATTTTAATTATGCACTACGAAAAGATCAGATCATTGACTTACTGGCCGGCCAAATTTTGACAGCTCCGCCCCTTTAACCTTTTGCTGACCAGGGTAACCTAAAAAAACACTCCAATACTTTAGATAAATGTCGAGTGGATCTTATTAACCCTACCTCAGTTTTACATCACCAGTTCTAAAATGAAAACCAGCTGATCCATTTAAACAAAATTTAAGGACCAAAGTTCTTAGTGTTTACCAGATAAAATAACTAAACCATCAGCAGCCACCCTTGCCAACTCTGGAAGAGTTTTGTTAAGGTATCTTGGAGACAAGTAATCCACTGCATCAGATACTATAACTAGAGAGAATGACTTTGAACGGTAGGGGAGAGGAAACTTAATATCGGCTACTCGAACAATCCCTTTGTGAACAAGAGTCTTGCAGTTGCTATCAGTTTCATCTAAATCGTATGGTTCAATGCCCCAAGCTTCAGTATCCTCTTCTTTTAATTGCTTAGAGACCACTGAACAAGTGTCAGGGCCTACGTGCAACACTTTCCGCATGTTATCCCCATATGCTTTCTTCAGTACAGGTAATGCTCTGTGAAGCTCCGCTGTGCATGAAGTACCACCTAACAAAATTGTAAGCGAAACAAAAACAATATAAAGTCCAACGCCAAACATCTATGACAATAACTGAAATCTTCCTTTGCCAGCAATAACGAAATAATTAAGGAACAGAGAGACTAACAAATAATGTTTGGCTAAGCATTTCTTAACAGCCAGTAAGACTAACATTGACAAATTCCAAGTAGTTACACCAAGCACACATTATATAAATGAGAAATCAAGCCTTTCTTACAAATACCATGTCATGGATCTACTTGCGGTGAAAGACTTCAAGCATTCAAGAGAACAGAAGAAAATATGAAGAATGCTATTTTTCCCACATAACAATACACCTAGAGAATCACATCAGCAAGATCATCGCTATGCTCTAATTACAGACTCTTGGTTATATTTTATTTTTTATTTTTTCGATAAGGAATACTCTAATTGCAGTCTTTTCTATCAGTTCCATTGGAAATAGGAAAACTTCTTAGCAACTGGGTCATATGCTGTCATGCCAGCAAAAATGCAAATTTGATTCAGTTACATAGATGGTTACCTTCAAGTCTACTAAAAGCATCTGCTGCACTTCTTCCACCTATCAGAGAAAACAGTAAAGGGTTCAGAATTAAGAAGGCATGTAACAGAATAATCATGTGCAATAATCTTAGAAAATAATGATAGAGGATATACTCATCCAGAATCATATGATCAGGAGATTATATGATGACATGAAACAACTGCTTAGACAGCACACAATCATGGTAAAGAAATATATGGCTACGAACCTGAACTATGATATATGTACCCAATGATCAGCAATGCACCCTGAAATTTACATAAAAAGTGATCATATCAATGGCAATTATAGGATTGGGATTATTTAACAAGATCCAAAAATTAAGAAAATCAAGACAGACACACCATCAAATAGCAACATTTTATGAATACTTAACACTGAAAAGGAAACGGAGATGCCTAGGCAATAAGAAAAATGAGTTCATATCAATGGTAAAAGGCCCATGAATGGAATGATAGCATGCTGATTCAACAAGAGTAGAAATGAAAATATATATGTGGAATAACATATATCTAAGTAAAACAGATGTATTTCACCATCAGGTAATGTAGCATCTACTTTGAATAGCACTAAGCATAGGAGATTGAGAACCTTAGGCCAATTAAATCAAGTACTCCTAAGTCCTATGTCATTGAAGGGATTTTGCTAGTCCTCATGAGATTGCTTTACATTAAACCATACAAGACAAGACCTCAATTATATTGCCTTCTTTGACCCTACTTTTCTGTTTCTGCTTTAGCTTCTCAGTTTTAGGGATGAATTGATTGGATACACATAGAGAAGAGCTTGCATGACAATAAACATTTAAAAGGCATATTCATAAGTAGTTCCCTAGTAATTGTGCTGCTTCATAGCAAGTCTCTTCAGTTATCCCCCAAAAAACCTATAATAAGCTGCCCTTCTCCAACAAAGATTTGAGAATATGACAGTTTTTCATGATTTTGCTTATCTTGAAAATGAACTCTAGTTCCAATTGCATTGTTACAGGTACCATGTAATTGACTATATAGTTAAAAATGTGCTTGCAAGGAAGTAAATCATTTTAAAGAGAACAGTAAAGTTGCAGGTTCTTTGTTGTTATGATGAAATTAATTTCCTTGTGATTTTCTACATAACCAAACCCTTCATATGAAAAAATGTCAAACTTTATTAGCAATAAGTACACTATCAAAGGGCAATAATAATAAAAGAGATTGGCATTTACCACAACAAGTCCTAAGGACAATAAAGGAGATGGACGTGATTTGGGGTGAAAGGATCCCACAAATGGAATGCTCCCAGTATCTGCAAAACGGCGAGCTGGCCTTCTTGACATATTGACGAGTAGTAATAACTGTAGCATATACAACATATATACAAGTTAATAAAAAGGTTATGATTGCTGTTCAAAGTATTGTTATTTCAGTTGATGAGTACAGCAATATAATTGGCAGTATGCAAAAAGAGATGTGTGGTATAAGATGTCTTCTGATAAGATTGGAGATTTAAGATGGAGTAATAATAAGCATTATATGAAAAAATTGTTGTATATTGTACAAATCGCGATAGAAGAATTTGACAGTGGAAATGACTTGATAATCGTAACTCCCCTATGCCAAGATACTTTTACCATTCAGTAGTACTGAAAGGCACAACAAGCTAGGTTCTTTGTAACAGTATACATAAGCAGATGGAAACAGATCATTTAAAAATTCTCTCTTCACCTGTAACTTTCTTGGCTTCGGAAATGTTCAAATTTCTTACAGGACATTCACAATATAGGAACAACATCCTAATAGATCCACATCTATTAGATCTAGAGATGAACACTATTCATTCCGGTAGTTCAAAGTTGTTATTATCCAAATCATGGCAGACATAGTAGTTGCACACTGGGAACCATATACAGAACTGATATTTTTAGAAATGGGTGCAGTGCTACTCTGCAAAGTAACTTAAAATCTCGGATCCGCCTCTTTCTAACATGTCTACTATTATAACATTGGAGTGGAATCTTCTAAAGTAGAAATTTATCCCAAGAAAATTTTATAGCAGTAATAACATCCACCAAAAATAGAAAAAAAGAAAGGAGAGAGGATCCTCTAAGTCTCTGCCTAAACAAGGAAAGGTTAGCAACTTAAACAAAGCTTGTATTAAAATCAAACTTAGTAAACTAAAAACTAATCCAGTTTCTCTATACATAGCCATTGTAATTCAAAATTAAACTAAATTGCAGCTCTTTTACTAAATTGTAACTGTTCCATGTGCTTCAAATAGTAGTGAATCTTCAAAATATCAACATTAAGCAAAGAATTAAACTACATTAAAACCTAGAAATACACGAACACGCTTCGAAGATAGTTAACCTTCGGAATGAAATTATGAATGAACTGAACATACTCGAACTACATTAACTGCATAAACATAGAACTAAAGACTTCAACTGTATGAAGTGGGTAACAATGGAGGAATAATCGGGTCGGGTTGTGGAGCTACCTGGGTTGAAAGATGAGTGTGAAGTGAGATCGAGATCTTGAGGATGAAGGTGGGATCTGGATCTGCTTGCTGTGGTTCTACTAGTAACTGTGTCGTCTGTGCTGGGGAATCTTTAGAGGGAAAAATAAAAAAAAAACTTCTTTAACTTTATGCCATAGATAATGTTTTTTTTAAAAATTATTATTCTCCTTTTTAATTTGTGGTTATGGGCCTGTGTGGATCATTTTCGGGTTAGGAATTATGGCCCGGTAACAGTTCAAAACTCGGTGGAATGTGATATATCGGCCCAACACTGGGCCTTGATTAATGGTTTCTGAATTTAGAATCTAAATGCTGAGGTTTGGAGCTCTTAGATAGTCAATTGTAATAATTTCCCTTGATTACAATTCGCGAATGATTTCTGAATTTAGAATCTAAATGCTGAGGTTCGGAGCTCTTAGATAGTCAATTGTAATTGTAAATTGAAGTAGGGAAAATTATGCGTATAAGCAAACATATACTAGTTAAACATAGCTATATTTATGATGTATCTTCTCAATTGTTTTGACAATTTTGAATCAAAATTGAAAAGATCTTCAACAAACTAGGAGAAGAATTTTGAATCTCAAAATTTTCTAACAATTTTGAATCAAAATTGAAAGGATCTTCGATGAACTAGGAGAAGAAAGAATCTTGAATCACAATTTTTTTGACAATCTTGAATCAAAATTGAAAGGATCTCCGATGAACTTGAAGATTCAAAAGGAAATCGTTTGTCCACCAACAATTACATCACTTTTGTATCCTTCATAACTCACCTTGCTTACCCAAAATTTCGACAATTTTTTTTAATCAAATCTGAAAGGTTTATTCGTTGATGGAGGGAGCAATTTGAAATTTTGTATTTATTCATTCTGATAGGATTTGCCTCTGTATGATTGAGAGTAAGAAGAAACGTAAGCGTAGTTTATGGGATTTAATTAATTTTCAGATTTTATTTCCATTTTAGAGCAATAGAAAGATTCTTTTTGTATTAGAATTAATGTATCCGGAAGGTACAAATTTTAAGGAATTATTATGGATATAATGTAATTTACTCTTTATACTATGAGATTTAAGTAAGTTATACTTTTATTAATAGTACGTGATGATTTTATTTGAACAAGATCTGATGCGATATTTATTTTACTCAAAATTGGATCTCTTTATTCTTTACCATATATTCTTCCGGATATTTATTCTCTGGGACCGGCTTAAAGCACTAATTATAATGCCATTGCCGACGCATAATCTAAGATTATACGGAGAAGTAGATTGAGAACAATAAATGCAAAAAACATAAATTCCACCTAACTTCATTTGTGATGCAATGACCTATTGATTGATTTAGAGAGCGTTTAGATTGACTTAAAAAATGTATTAGTCATTTTTACTTGTCACTTATTTCTAAAAAATAATTATTTGTTATTATATTTTATTTTCAACATTAAATACTTATTTTTCAAATGATTTTCTAAGACATTATTTAGGAGATAGTTTGGTAAAATATCTATATCATTAATTATTTTTTTAATAAGTGTGTCAAGTATATGTGAACGGATGGGGTAGCTTTTAAGTCAAAAATAAAATAAAAATTCAAACTTAAATGACTTTTTAAGTCAAAAAACAAAAGGAAAAAAGGGCAAATATACCCTGAACTATCGTAAATGTTATGCAGATACCCTCCGTCATACTTTTGGGACATTGGTCCCCTGCCATCAAAAAACTAGAGCATATATGTCCTTCACTTCTAACGGAAGACTAAATAGGGACACATGGCGCAATCTTATTCGTCAATTTGATATTTAATAAATGTCGGGCCGGTTGATAAGATTATGACACGTGTATGTCTGTTAGTATGAAGGGTCTATATGCTCTAGTTTTTGGACGGCAGGGGCACCAATGTCCCAAAAATATAACGGATGGTATCTGCATACCATTTACGATAGTTCGGGGGTATATTTGTCCTTTTTTCCAAAATAAAAATGTAGGGGAGACCTACATTTGATTTTTAACTTATTTTAAGTCATTTTAAACTTAAAATTAACCTAGTCAAATGCTTCCTAACTTATTTTAAGTAGTTTTTGATTTATTTTCAGTTATTTTTATATTTATCAACACTTCTAAAAATCAAAAACTGACTTAAAATATTTATCAACACTTCTAAAAATCAAAAACTGACTTAAATGTAGATTTGACAAACTTTTAAGTCAATCCAAACACCTTCTTAACTAGCTTGTATTAATTTTTACTATCTTTCAAAAATAATCTTTTCAATTTTTACCTTCATTAAATATGTTATTGTTTAACTTTTATTAACTCATTGAGATGTGTAATAATTTGTCCGTTAATTAATTACTCCTGTTAAATTTAAATTTGGCAAGTAACCAAACATGTCATTTTAATTACTACTCCCTTTGTCCCATTTTTTATGTCATACTTTTCTATAAATAGTTAGACCACAATACTTGTCATTTTATAAAATTTATGCATAAATTACCATATTTTGCCTATTATACCCTTGATAGAGTAGTTAATTAATCTTGAAAATGTATCCATCATTTATTATAAAGTTGACTTAAGTAGACATTAAATAAAGATAGAAGAGTAAAATTACATCATTTCCTAATGCAAGTACAAAGTAAAAAGATGACATATAAAATTGAGACGGAGGGAGTATTATTTTTCAGATTAGCATAGGTTACTTGTCTGTTTTGAATTATTAAATGGACCATGTTCCATGTTCCATATTACATCTTGACAAGTATGTGTATATTTCTATTTATAGAAGAGCCAAGTTGAGGACGATTAAGGGCAAATTTGTCATTTCATAGAAATTCTAGAATGTTTGTTTCTACGTTATGGCATCAAAAAAGTGGTAATAGATTTATAATGATAGTACAATTAAATATATTTTTCTAAATGTCATGTGTATTCTAATGATGTGACATTTAATATGGACCTATATTTTCAATCACATTTTATATTAAGATATTACTCCCTCTGTCTCAATTTATGTGACACTTTTCATTTTTCGAGAGTCAGACAGTTTAAGTTTGACAGGAAATTTGCGCATGAAATCTTTAATTTCTTTGAAATGAAATTTATATATTTGTAAACAACGTAAAAAGTATTATAAGTCACAACAATTGGTAATTCAAAATGTTTAAAAGATTTATGAAAAATTTAGGGATAAGCGTCTGAAAAATACCTCAACTTTGGTCGAATTTGTTGTGCGATACTAAACTTTCATGAGGACCTATTACCCCCTTGAACTATTTAATGGTGTATTTTTTACCCCCCGAACTATTTAATAATATATTTTAAAGGTATATATATGCCCACTTGAGCACATTACTATTTATAATTTTGCAATATTTTTTATGTCCACGTGAACAAATATATACGTTTAAAATGCAGTATTAAATGGTCTAGTAAGGTAATAGGTCCTCATGAAAGTTTAGTATCGCAACAGCAAATTCGACCAAAGTTGAGGTATTTTTCAGGCCGTTATCCCAAAAATTTATAGTCAAAGTTAGATTTGTTTGAATCTCGAAATCCAAAAAGTGCTACATAAAATGAGACGGAGAGAATATAATTTATTTTAAGTAATATTCTTCTATATCATAAAGTAAAGAACTTCATACTATGAAGTCACATAAAAATATTCATACCAATTTTTCATAAAACATCAAATTTGGAAGTTTTCATAATAAAATAAATTATATATTACAATGAGTAAATAAATTTATAATGTGAAATTTCTTTACACTAATATGTATATGACATAACTTATTTAAATATATAGTTTGTACTCCATTTTTTCATAAGTAATTTTCAACTATAAGTAAATTATATCTTATAATTTTCATGTTGTTTCATTATGACAATTAACATATGACATATGTCTATAAATCAAAATAGTTCTTACTCCTTAAAATACATTACGTAATTTACTTTTATTTATATATACTATATTAGGTATAGAATATTATTCCGTTTTTTTTAATTGAATTTTTTTTAAATATGTAGAATTTAGGAAAAAAGGTCTGAAATATATTCGAACTTTGACCGAAATTGTTGTTATCATACCAAACTTTGAAAATGACCTTTTACCCCCTACATTATCTAATAGTGTATTTTAAAGGTATATATGTGTCCACGTGAACATCATAAATATTTCATCATTATAAATAGTAATGTGTCCACATTGGCACATATATACCTTTAAAATACACTATTAAATAGTGCAAGGGGTAAAAGGTCCTTCATAAAGTTTGGTATCGTACCCGCAATTTCGGCCAAAGTTGAAGTATTTGTCAGACCATTTTTCCTAGAATTTATGTAAAATAAGTTTCAAATGCTATTATTTTATCATCAGTTGATGTTATTTAATTAAAATGTTTTATAAACAACTTTACTAAGCTACTATAATTTCTATCACGTAAATTTTGTAATGCTTTTTTATTCTCTTCATACATTGTTTCATTATGGATAGTACATTGTTTCAACATGGATGAAAATCCCTTTGAAATTCTCTTGGTTGCTAAATGTTTTATTGATTTTGGTTTAGAAGTTTGGCCCGGTTTTTTTGGTGTAGTAGGGAAGGGATTGACCTTTCTAACGCATATTCAGTCGTACCGGCATGGCCCCACTGATTTGTTTTCGATCGGAGCATCAAGTCTAAGAAAAGGCCCAAAATAGTCCCTTATTTTGGGGTTAGGACTCTATGTCATCCTTGATTTTTCATATAAAGCAGTAGTAGTCTCCCGTGTTTATAATATTACTGCATTTTTTGTTTCTCCAAAACTTTTACCTATTTTTAATATTAATTTTGTCCACAATTTTATGTATGTAATATTCAATAATCTTTATATATATATATATATATATATATATATATATATATATATATTATAAATATCTCCATGCGAGAGAAGATGAGAACAAGAGCACCTTATTCTATTAAGTAGAAATNGTACCGGCATGGCCCCACTGATTTGTTTTCGATCGGAGCATCAAGCAGCGCAACCCGGTTCTACTTGACTAAACCCGTGCTCCTCCAAGGAGAGAGTTNGTCATCCTTGATTTTTCATATAAAGCAGTAGTAGTCTCCCGTGTTTATAATATTATTGCATTTTTTGTTTCTCCAAAACTTTTGCCTATTTTTAATATTGATTTTGTCCACAATTTTATGTATGTAATATTCAATAATCTTTTTATATATATATATATATATATATATATATTTTAAATATCTCCATGCGAGAGAAGATAAGAACAAAAGCACCTTATTCTATTAAGTAGAAATATTATTGTAGCTTAGCTAAGAACACCTTAACATATACCGTTTCAAGAAAAGAAAAGTTTGTACTATTGCACGTGAAAATTATGTGATGAACCTCTTGATTTTAGTTGCAATACATTTTCTACTAAACAAAACAAGGTGTTCCACTTCTCACCTTCTCTCACAAAAGTTATTATTCTAAATATATAAAAAGACGATTGAACATTTCATACATAAATTGTGGATAAAATCAATGTTAAAAAATAGACAAAAAACTGGGGAAGGATCAAAAGTGCAATAATATTGCAAATATGAAGTATTAATACCGCTCCATATGAAAACTCAAGAAGGACTTTGAGTCCTAACCCAAAGATAATGGACTATTTTGCACTATTTCTCGATTTTGTACTATATAAGATATGAGTAAAGCATAGTCTTCTTTCTCCTCATCTTCTGTTATTTCCTCCATTTCAAATTTACATGACACCATTTGACTTGACACAAAGTTTATGAAAGAAATAATTTTAAAAAAATTGTGGTCTAAATATTCCTTGACCATTTGTATGACTATAAATAATTTTGTTAACAGTAAAAGGAGTATTTTAAAGTTAGATTATTTTCTATTATGAAAATGTGACATTCTATTTGCAACGTATAAAAAGAAAATTGTTCCACATTAATTGAGTCTAAAAAAGTATTTCTGAAAAATTAATATGGTCTGTTTGATATTTATCAAAAAGGTGATAAGGACCGTCCTACTTCTTCACCCTTATACATAACAAAAGTTTGATAATATAAATAACTCTTCTACATAATAAAAGCTTGATAATACAAAGAGTTATGAAAAAGGTTATGAAAAAATACCAATGTTATTATTATTATTTGATTCAATATATGTGTTATACATAATATTAAAATGAGTATGAGAGATATATTTTTAAATTTTAGTTATGGAAACTTAAAAAACTTATAAGTTTCAATTAATTTAGTTGAAATAGAAAAAAAAAATTATTGTAAAGTGCAATTCATTCTATATCGTGTTTTAAAATATTCATGATTAACAATTTTTTAAAAATAAACATATATAATATAATAAAATTACAATAATATACAACTTAAGATAATCTCTATTCCCTCTCAAATACATCTCTATCCTCTTGGACATATCTCTATCCCCCTTGCATCCATCCCTTTCCCCTCTCGAATACATCCCTTCCATTAAATAATGTATAATTTGCAATATATCGGACAATCAAGAAATGTATCCGAGAGCAATAAAACTCAGGAATTTTTGTAATTGAAGAAACTTTTGGAATAAGATGTAATAAACCCCCAAATGTAATTTTTTTTTGTAAGTTATGCTATAATTTAATATGGGCAAATTACAGAAATCACATACTTTTAAGGCCAAATTACAATTTATCCCTTAAAAGTTTATAATTACAAAAATCCCTCAAACGGATACAATAATATAAGCGCGATACATTAATCTGATGGGCGAGATACATTAATTGTTAAGTAAGATACATTACATATTATACATGATACGCTAATCTGATGTACATATTATACATGATACACTAATCTGATGTACATTTTATACATGATACACTAATCTGATGTGCGAGATACAATAATATAAGCGTTGATACATTAATCTAATGAGTGAGATACATTAATTTGATGCGCGAAAATGGGGGATTTTGAAAATTTGTAAAACTTATAGGGGATAATGATAATAAGGAAACTAAAAGTTGAGATTTCTGTAATTTTTTCATTTAATATTATAATATTGAGCCAGTAAATGGGCCTTTGAATATCTAGTATATATATATACACACTTTATAAACCAAATCGTAACCGACATTACGTGAAGCCAACATTTTTTGTCTAGTCCCACCATAGGAGATCCCGCTTTTAATCACAAAGACAATGACCATTATTAAGTGCGTACTAAATAGTTAGTTAATTAACTAATTAATATGAGTGAATCAGTATTAATATTTAATTATGTTAGTTCAATAATACAATAATATGTACTTTACGTAGTTGTGTCGCAGCTGTCATATATGTCAGAGGATCACTACCACGAGATCAGTACGAAACATAAAAAATTTGAGGTGCTAAGATTTGGCTAAAATAATTAAGTAATATAATACCATGGTACCACTAATTAAATGAAGAGAAAGTGCATCCTACAAATAGTAAATCCGAACTCGTGTGGAATGGTAGATTAGCAGGGATTATGTTAATTAATCATATTACATACCCCACCATAATTAAAATTAAAATAAAAATAGGATACACGTAAATCTGTGGATAGTGAACATGATAAAAATGATATTTTGAGTGTATAAGATTGGTACTCTGTAATTAATTAATTAATTGATGTAGACTACTTGATAACATTATGAGCAAATATATATAAAAAAATTGTTAATTTACGTGACACCTTTTGAGAAGTGAAACTAAAAATAATTTTTTTAATATAGTTATTGTGATTTATAATCCCTGTTAAAAAAATTCTAAGATATGTATATTTTGTTTTAAATTTTTTTATGTTTGAATTCATGATTAAACTAAATAGGATTGATTTAAAATTTACATTATAACACAATGAATTGAAACATTGAGAAGTAAAATATTTCCTAATTAACCAAACAAAAAACAGTTGTTCACGGTCACAATTCTTACTTCCATAGGAGTATCTAATAATGGTGACTAGGAAAAGTAGGTATTTTCCCAATTGTTTGATTAACTTTTTAATAAATTTTACATTTAAAAGATAAAAAAGTTACTAATTTTACATAAATTATTAAGACTATAGGTAACTCACACTTTCAACATCTTACCTTTTTGATTTAGGTGGAATTTTTTTAACTATAAATATATTTTATGTTAAAATTATTGAATACTATATCAAACAAAATACAAGCATCATTATCAATAGATATGGTACAGCTGCTAAAATTATTTCTACCTTAACTAGAGTTTAAAATTCGAGCCTTAAATATGTAAATATTTTTTATAGTAACCGTTTCTGGAAAAAAATTGCTAGCGCATTTTTTTTTTAACTCCATATATTCTGGTACTCCTAACAACTTTGCGATATTATGAAGAAAAGGAAAACAGAGGTGTAAAGTTAGAAAAAAAAATGTCAAAGATAAAGTCATAAACCGACAAACTAAAATAAAAAAAGAGCAAAATATGTGTAAGAAAAAGTTTATTTTTTCTTTAATTTCAATCAATTTATATGAATATCAATAGTTCAGCTGCATCACTTTCATCTTCTCTCCCACGCTAACACGTCACCTTCCTACCGTAGCCTCTTTCTCCGGCGAATACCTATCCATAATCTCCACCGTAGTTGTCGTATATTCCGCCGCCGGCGAATCTCACTTGTCAAGCATTTTTTTATCCATAAAATAAAATAGAGTATATTACATATACTTTCCGTTTCTCCAAATTACCGTTTCAAATTCTTATTTAAATAAACGAGGAAATTGTGACCTCTGAAAGCTGTTGCACTGTTTTCTTCTGCTGTTTTTTGTTGGAACTTATTTTTTGTGTGAAGTTATTTTGGAGGACATATAAATTTGGGTAGTTTAGAGAATGGAGGTGATTGAGTACTGGCTTGTGTTTCTCTAACATTTAAGTTTTGAGGTTTTTGAGGGTTTCTAGGGTTACACAGTTGGTGGAGTTTTTTTTTCTTTTTTTGGAGGAGAAGGTAAATGGCGGTGGAGTATACATGTTGCGAGACAGGGTTCTTCATACATATTGTGATAATTGTTTTTCTGGTACTTTTCGCTGGGTTGATGTCTGGCCTTACGCTAGGGCTTATGTCGCTCAGTCTAGTTGATCTGGAAGTCCTTGCCAAGTCTGGAACTCCAATTGATCGTAAAAATGCTGGTATTATTTCTTTTTTCCTGCCTTATTTTGCTGTTAACATTGTGGCGGTGCGTCTGTTGTTAAGTTAGTTTTGCTCTGTTGCTGACTTTTGGCTGCTTTTATGGTATATGATGAAGTGGATTTGATAGTTTGATTCCTATTGTGTATTTTGTGCGATAGCAAATACTGTCTATTTTAATGAATGTTCTTGGATTTTTCCAGATGATAAACGCAAGATCTTTGAGCAATAAAAATGCTTAGACTTTGTACGGGCTAGGGACTGACCAATTATCTGCTAAGAAATGATTTTCTTTCTTTCTTGAGCAACCTTTGAATCAATCAAAGATCACCTGTGCTGCAATCCAAAAATAGTTGGGGCCAATTATATAAATCATCTGAACTAGCTTTGCTGAATTTGGGCTTATTTCATTCCAATACTAAATAATTTGTCTTTTAACGCAAATTAGGAGTTCGATCTCATAAATAATTTCAATACTAGTTGGAATAACCTTGAATGCTGAACTTAAATTTGTTGTGATACTGCTTGTCCACACACTTAATTTGTGGGTTCTTTTAGTTAGACGATCTCGAAAAGAGGGTTTTAGAGAATGATGAATTGAGAGTGAGAGAGGTAGGCATGCAATAAGTGGTTTTATCTGCCGTCAATAGGTTGTAGAAGTAGATGATACTAAATATTGTCTTAAGGTTTTGAAATAATCTGATGGCATTTCATCACAGTTATCATTTAGGGAATTATGGTTTCACAATTAAGACTTTTTGCTTTTGTCTTAACAGAGAAGATCTTGCCTGTTGTTAAAAAGCAGCATCTATTGCTTTGCACTCTGCTTATTTGCAATGCTGCTGCTATGGAGGTATATATGCAAGATTATGATTGTATGTTTCAACAAGCTATTCTTGCATTATTTTTGGATATTTACTTAGCTCTTAAATTGTGTGATAACCTTTCAGGCACTTCCCATATTTCTGGACGGCCTAGTTACTGCTTGGGGTGCTATACTGATTTCTGTCACGTTGATACTTCTGTTTGGTGAGGTGAGGATTTTATTTTGTTGAGTATATTCTTGAAAACTGTCTAAATCAGGGCATAGATTTAGGGATGATACTTGGGTGGGATGGGTGGTTGGGTATTCCCGTGCACCCACCCAGATGGGAAGGGAAATAGGGTCCCACATGGTGTGTGCGCCTCACTGCCCTTTATGGAATTATCTACCTCAAATTTATACACTTGGGCAACAAATTCACTTGTACTTCTGTTTGGCGAGGTGAGGATTTTATTTTGTTCAGTATGCTTGAAAACCGACTAAATCAGGACATGGATTTAGGTATCACACTGGGTGGGAAGGTTGCTGGGTATTCCCGAATCCCGTGCACCTACCCAGATGGGAAGGGAAGTAGGGTCCTGTATTGTGTGTGTGCCTCCCTGCCCTTTATGGATTTATCTACACCAAATTTACACACGTGAGAATGAATATACTTTAATTACGTGATGTGATTCCTTAGGATAGCGATAGTCCATGCCCTTTACTTATTAAGGATTATTAGTTTTCTTGCTTTATGATTATTTAATACTTTGGGATGAAGTTGTTATCACATTCTACCACTCAAATAAGTGCAATTAATTCTATTCAACTTTTTGAAGGAAATATATAGTAAGAAACTTCTGCAGCATTGTTGAAACGGGCAAACAAGCTTCTGGGTTTGGGGTTACTTTCTGCACCTCATTACCATCCATGGATTGTTGCCTTTAAGATGCCATTGGGCTTACTTGACATTCTGGGTGTCATGTAAACAAAGTCCTGGTGAAAAATGCTCCTTATTCATTGTTCTGTACCTCCTTGTTTAATGAAGAAGGAATTCAATAAAGATGTATTGTTCTAAAAACACAATTTAGCAAGAGTTCGGATGTATTAGTTTTCCTTAAAAGCAAAAGAATTAAGCTGTTTGGTGAAACCACATGATCATTTACATGTGCTGCTTTTCTTTCTCAATTTTTTTTTACATGTGCCGCTTTTTTGTCAATTTCTAGAGAATTTACATGTGATGTTTTCTATTGTGTGGTTGAGCAGATCATACCACAATCTCTTTGCTCAAGATATGGACTTGCAATCGGTGCAGCTACAGCCCCAATTGTTCGTGTTCTTGTTTGCATCTGTTTTCCTATTGCATATCCAATAAGCAAGGTAGGCTCTTTTATGCAATGATTTATGTTAACTTCCCATCTAGTTGAAAGTTGTCATTCTGAATTGAGTGCCAACTGTATTCCAAGTTCGATTATCAAATGTTGGCTATGGGATGGTAGTTGTTTTATATTAGTAGCTCATTTAGTTGCTGTGATTTCCAGCTGTTGGACTTTCTGCTGGGACATGGAAATAGAGCTCTTTTCCGACGAGCTGAGTTGAAAACTCTAGTAAATTTGCATGGGAATGAGGTAATTAATTGAAGCAGCTATGTTGTTGATTCAGTTATGTGTTTGTGCTTCTAATACAGTGCCACATAGATCTAGCTGTTTTTATTTCCTGTATCATCTAATTGACTTATTGCTTCCTCTAATCCACTTGGATAAGAATTCTACTTGTTTTCGATCTAGAGAATCTGTACTGCTAAACCACTTAAATTAGGATTTCTACTTATCATGTGTTGGTTGTTTTATACTTCTAATTCCATGACTTCCTTGTAAATAGGCTGGTAAAGGTGGAGAGCTTACACATGATGAGACAACGATAATTGCTGGTGCTCTTGAGCTGCATGACAAGACAGCTAGTGATGCAATGACCCCGATATCTGAAATCTTTGCCATTGATATTAATGCGACGCTGGACAGGTTTCTATATCTTTTGATGTCATAATAGATTTATGTATCACTGCCTTTTCAGCTGCTTGATACTCTATATTCCCCTATTTATGTACAGGAATCTGATGAACTTGATTTTGGAGAAAGGGCATAGCAGGATACCAGTCTACTATGACCAACCTACAAACATAATAGGGTTAATTCTGGTAATTATTGATTTATTCATGCAGTTTCCCTCGACGTAATTGGAAGCATTTTCTTCCCTAATTTAGACACAAAAATAAAACAATTCCTCTCCACGAAGTTTGATTTCACTTCCCACTTGTTGCCAACTTTGAAGGACTTTGTTTCTATGTTTCATGAACCAAAGAGCTGTTATCTAACAAATCCTCCAGTTACTTCCAATTTCTTGTTCCACTTGAATGGTGATTTTGACTTTGTAGCGACTCGGTAGGTTTCTATGAAACCCATACACTGTTGGAACTTTGTGAGAGAAATATCACTACTACTTAAAAGTATATGGAAAGTGTCCTCTTAGGTGGCTGCTTTTGGAACTTTAAGGGCTTGTGATATCTTTTCCCCAATCATCATTTCTTAATTCATTTTTACCCAAGACAAAAATGTGGGGTGATACATTACCAGATTTTATACTAATAACTTCCCCACATGGTTTAAAAACTTCCAATTTCCTCAAAGAATTCAGTTGAATAAGCTCACCTCCAATCATGAAATGCTTGAGATTCTGCCTCGAGTGTTGAGATATGCAATGTCTTCTGGTAACTCATCATGATAAACTCTAGCTAAATCAAGTTCTTAAACACGGGTCTGTCTCAGATTTAAGTGTGTTCTCAGAGTTAAGCTTGCTTTTGCCTTGTCGTTTCATGTGTGTAGTTAATCGTACTCATCCACCATCTGCCTACATCTATAAACAAGTCTATGTTCCGTATTCATGATTAATGTCTACTTGTTTTATGGCATTGTAGGTTAAGAACTTGTTGACTGTCCATCCTGAAGATGGAACTCCTGTGAAGAATGTTACCATCCGAAGAATCCCAAGGTATATGTTATATCTTAAGTGTTGGAGAGGCTGCAAAAGCAAATTAGTCTTGTGCTTTCTTTGGTTTATGGTTGCTGCTTTCTTTGTTTTTTTTTATTGCTGCCCAGCATATATTTAACTTTTTGTGATCAGTTAGCAGCGTATCTTTAATTTAAATTCAAGTTCTTTTTGCCGTCTTCTTTTCAGTAATTCAGGTTCTTTTGGCATGTAACCTTTTTATGTTCTGTTCAGCCTAGAGCTGAAATTCATTGTCGTATAGCACAGTTGAAAAGCTTTTCCATGATATATTTCACCACATCCCTAACTTCAGTAATTCCAAATTGAATGACATTACTCCATTCAGTGAGAGTTGGTTCTACCGGTATCTTAACTGAAATAAAAAAACGATTTACTTTAATTTGAAGTAAGTTTGTTTTTTAGGAAGATGGATAGTTCTAAAATTATTTGAAAATGCATTGATATGATAAAAGATTGGCTCATGAAAGTGAACAAGATATTCAACTTCATTGTAGACAGGGCAACTTAAATGCTGTCCGTGATAGTGTCATGTCTATTCAAGATGAAAATATTTTAGTCTTGTGTTTTATGTCATCTTACGTTTTCTAAGAATGGAAGTCCTTGTTTGTGTCAATGATGCTGCATTCATTTTAGGTTGCAATTACTGTGTGATGATTGTTCTTGGGCTTCCAGTATCCCTCATAAACATCTTCATGATTTCTTTTCTTATGGTGCAGGGTCCCAGATTCTATGCATTTGGATGACATCCTGAATGAGTTTCAGAAAGGTCATAGCCATATGGCTGTGGTAGTAAGACAGTGCAAAGATGATATGGATCAGCCTGCTAGCAAATCCCCTGCAGAGAGTACGTTTTGCCTGTGGGGTTATTTTTCTTTTATCACATGTAAACCTTCTTTAATTTGGACACTCCACCTCCTCTTTACTTTCCAGCTCCCGTGAAAGATGTCAGGGTAGACATTGATGGTGAAAAGCCTCCCCTCGAGAAGAGTCTTAAGACAAAACGATCATTGCAGAAGTGGAAGAGTTTCCCTAACAATGGAAATGCTTCATTCAAAAGTACTAGGAGCAAAAAGTGGACAAAAAATATGTATGCGGACATTCTGCCAATAGATGGAAATCCCCTGCCAAAACTCCCAGAAGAGGAAGAGGTTGTTGGAATAATAACTATGGAAGATGTTATTGAAGAGCTTTTACAGGTGAAACTTAATACAATTTGCTATTATATGTTGAACTTTTATATTTTAATGTTTTTCTAGACTACTGCCGCTATACATGTCAATTCTGTTTTTTTTTTGTGTGTAGGAGGAAATCTTTGATGAGACGGATCACCATGAGGAGGTTTCATGATCGTAGTTATGTCGTACACAATGTATAATTAGAATTTTTTGATGTCTTATTATAAAAAATGTATTTTGCTAGACTTCAGAACAAGTATAGTATAACATTCTAGACGTTATGTACAAGACTTTTGTCTACCGAAGAGAGACGTAGCCTCAAAAAGGTTATTTCACAGCAATGTATGACTTGTTTATAACATTTCCAAGTGGAATAACTGTCCGCATAAAATCCAAGGGAATATATGGGAAAAAAAAAAACTCAAAAAATACAAGTGCAATTTATTTGGTTGTGGGGTTTGACAATCAACCCTACCACTTAGAAAAGAGAGACATAAACCTTACTTTCATAGTTGAATATAATTAGTCAACTATTTTGTTAAAGATATATAGTGTACAAAGAACTAACGGGGTGGGTGGGGCTAAAGAACGAAGGATATATTTATATATGATTATTAGATATATACACATATTCAGCCTATTCATCTTATACATGATGATGCTATTATTTCTTATAAATATTACGACCTTTACTTTTTCAAATTCATTAATAAATCGTATAGTAGGCTAGAAAGGTAGCTGGAAAGAACATTTGTCTAGATAATTCCTTCTGCTTTAATAATGGGGAGAATCATACCAATTGCAACCTGAAAATCAAAGAACCAGATCAATACTAAGTACAAATAAAAGATTTCGTTTAGTTATGTATATACTTACATAAAGAAGTTTGGTAAGACGGCAAAGTGCCTTTGGGGCAGGAAATGGAAGTAATAAACGAGCAGCAGCAGAGTCCTATAGCAATTAAATGAAAAGCCAAACTGATAGGCTTTGGATTTAGTCCAGCAACCATAGCAGCTAATCCATTTTTAAATATCCCTCCAAGGCAAGGCTTATATAATCATAACATGCTTCTCTTATCTCTTTTCTTGCTGGTTCAGAGAGAACTAATTGGTATAATACATCAGCCACTATGTTAATTGTTGATGCTAGCAGCTACCAAGCGTGATCAGATTATAATTATTAGTTGAGTGATAAATTGTCCGAGTACTCACGAACCGTTGAAGAGATTTGGAGACAGCGTTAGTATCATTTAAGTTGGGTAGAGTTCTAAGAAGATCGCGAAGAACAAGTACGTCGGAAAGAGCAAGTCATTCCTGTTATAGGGTGTCTCCAATAAGTAGGCAACCTGGTTTTGTCTGAAAATTCTGTGCAGGCATGCTTCTCAGTTGCATTCTTCTTATGTTTACTTTGTCACTTGATGCTCTTACGAATGCATCTCTCATTACTAAGTGTAAGAATGTATTATTCTTTTTGACTGTGACTAAAAAAAAATGAGTCATAGAATTTGGAAGTACATGCATATTTAACTATATCTCCATTGGCCATAGAAGAAAGAGTTTGAGCAGGAATAAGAATCATACATCGTATCTCAGTGCTGCTAACTGGATAAATTGACATTGGTGAGGTGTCTGACATGATAAGAACTGAATGGTTCTCATGTGGAAGTTGACAATTTTTTAGAATTAATCCAACAAAACTAGACGAAATATTCACCTATATATAACAAAAAAAAAAACATTTGTTAAATATACACAATATATATTTATAAATTAATGAATTTAATTTACCTTTGAATTGCACAAAGAACGTCGTAGATTTGAAAAAGTACCATCGCAAACAATAGTAAGAGGAGCATAAGCACTTAGCTCTCCTTCTTTTGTCTTGTACTTTACACTTCCCTTTTCTTCAATCAAACATGTTACTGTTCCTTCTTCAACTCTTACACTGCATTAAAATTATAAAAATACCGCGATACGTTTAGAGTATGGTGTAACAAAAGATACCATCTTTTATGTACACATATTATTTGCTCAATTCACTTAAAGAAAAATCTTACGATTTACGTAGGATGGACATGAAATTACCTACTTGGGAAGGGTAGCAAGTTTTTGTCTCATTTTTTGGATGAAACGTCCATAGTGGAAACATCTTGCGGACACATCTGCATCTGCATGAAATTTCTCTAAGGGATACCATAGCATTATATGCTTTCCCTCCTCATTGTAAAGAGTTTGTCCAACTACCCTTTGAGCATCTATATCTTTCAAACAATCTGTACACATGTAGTGGATTTATATATATATCACACCTAATATATTTACATAAAACTTAAAATAGAAAAAAAATAAGATGTGCTTATTAACTTGGCTTAAGCTAACATATATATGAGTGTGCACAAATAGACACTTGAATAAAACTGAACAAGTAGACACACATGCACGTCCTACGTGGCATAATACATTCTTGTAGGATGCCACGTAGGATACAAAATTGTTATGTAGGACGTCACGTAAAACGAATGTGTCTATTTGTTCAATTTATTTGTACAAAATTGAACAAATAGATACATTCATTTTACGTGGCATCCTACATGGCAATTTTGTGTCTTTATGTGGCATTTTCCATGTAGTATGGCACGTAGAACGTGTGTGCCTACTTCTTCAATTTTATACAAATTTAAGTGTCTATTTGTGCACATCCAAAATTGAAGGGCATAAATAACAACTAAAACCAAATTATAAGGTATATTTATATTATACCTATAGTTTTTGACGGAGGGAGTTCAATATATATACGTACGTACCTTGAAGGCCTAAGTGAAGTAATTTGAGATAGCCACCAGGTTGTAGAAGTTCACCAACCATTCTATCTGGTTCACTCAAGTCCCTCTCTGAACTCGCCGCCCATCCTGTAAATTGTATCACATAAACATTACATATATTTCGTCTGTTTCAAAAAGAACGACCACAAAATTACATAACATTTTGGTATATTTGAATAATTTTTAGTTTAAGACTAAAAGATTGAAAAATCTATTTTATTTTTTGAAACGGAGAGAGTAATTTACATTACCGGAAAAGAATAATTATTTATGTTACTAAATATTACTATGAATAAATATTTTTTGAGATAAATTGATTTTTGTTAACCTATGTATTTTTAGTTATAACAATTATCTAGTAACAGCAGCCACTCAGGTCCTTTAAGCTAAATGCAGCCTTATGTTTAATAAATTGTTCTAAGCGTGGTAATCACAATTTTTAAGTCGTATTTTTATGAGTAAATAATTTTCACCATCATCACCACTAACTACCTCTCTTTCATTACCATCGCCAATTACTGGTCACCATCAGTAACCACCTTTGCCATCACAATCACCATTATTACCAATTATATATCAATATTGACAATCGCTATCACACTTAGGTACTAATACAAATAATATGACTCACTAAGTAAATACATACAAATATCAAATTTAAAACCAATTAAAAAATATATATACCAAAAATATAAAAAATCACATGAGAAGATTACAAAAATAAATGAAAATGGTAGATACCTTGGCAAGAGTGCGGGCCAAAGCTGACCCAGCAACGCCAGCACCGACAATGATAACATCCGTATTTTTTCCGTCATCATTTAAACATTCATTAATTACTAATAGTTAAAGAATGACAAAAATTTCACATCGGTGGTTAATGAAATGGGTGGACTCCTTATAAGGCTTGGGCAATCCTCCTCCCTTTGAGCTAGCTTTTGGGGTGTGAGTTAGGCCTAAGACTTAATTTAACATGGTATCAAAGCAGAGCCTCTCACCCGATGTTGGGGTAATTATTTTCCTAATTCTGAGATGATTATTATACAGCAAAAATATAAGTGCAAGAAACGAAACGATTAAAGTGGACAACATATAAATATCAATAATCTCTATCTTTCTTAATTCTTCCTTCCAGCTGATTAAACTCCGATCCCTAGAATTTTTTTTTTTTTTTTTATATTTATAATAGAGAGAAGTGGCAATATTTGCTTAATGTTTACTTCGTATTGACGAGTTTGANAATGGTAGGTACCTTGGCAAGAGTGCAGGCCAAAGCTGAACCAGCAACGCCAGCACCGACAATGATAACATCAGTATTTTTTCCTTCATCATTTAAACATTCATTAATAACAAATGTTAAAGAATGACAAAAGTCCCACATCGGTGGTTAATGAGATGGGTGGACTCCTTATAAGGCTTGGGCAATCCTCCTTCCTTTGAGCTAGCTTTTGGGGTGTGAGTTAGACTTAAGACCTAATTTAACATGGTATCAGAGCAAGGCCTGTATCCGGTGGTTAATGAGATTGGTGGACTCCTTATAAGGCTTGAGCAATCCTTCTCCCTTTGAGCTAGCTTTTGGGGTGTGAGTTAGGCCTAAGACCTAATTTAACAAGCAAAAATATAAGTGCAAGAAACGAAACGATTAAAGTGGACAACATATAAATATCAATAATCTCTTTCTTAATTCTTCCTTCCAGCTGATTAAACTCCGATCCCTAGAATTAATTTTTTTTTTTTATAGTTATAATAGAGAGAAGTGGCAATATTTGCTTAATGTTTACTTCGTATTGACGAGTTTGATTGTGGATTTATATTCCAACTAAGAAAATGCCCCCCTTTATTGAGAAAAAGGAACGTCCGTTGATCGATATATTAGACTTTTTCAATCATAATTGTTCACTATTAATTCGACACATTCTTTAAGAAATAGAATAATAAATAGTAGGGGTAATAATATTATATTATTCTTTGATTTTATTAAATTTAATACTTTAAAAAATGTGTTATATTTAATAGTAAGGGTAAAATGGACACAAAGATAAATTATCTTTTTGATTTTCTAAAGGAAAATGTTTTTTTTTAAAGAAGTGATTTTTTACTTTTTCTTTTTAATTTTCCGATACTTGAGAAAAAATTATATTATTTGTACACAATCTAAATAAATACCATAAAAAAAGATTAAAAATATATTTAATTTTTGCAAGCTATAACTAGCTATTGCCTGTAGCTATTTTCTACCCTCTTTGTAATTACAAGAACGTGATAATTCTTATAGTGACTCTATAGGTCATTGAGATTAAAATTATCTATATGTCATTATTGATTAAAAATAATAATAATAAGAAAATCTATACGTCATTGAGATTGAAATTTTCAATTTTTTTACTTCATTGCTAAAATTAAAGACTGACTTTCTACTCATTTGTCAGATACTGGATTTGAAGATTATAGAAATTTTGTCGATTTCTTGTGATTTTCTAATCCTATTTCGAGATTAAAATATACATAATTTCTACTCGATTTTTGACATTAAGGGTGTGTTTGGTATGAAAGAAAACATTTTCCGAACAAAGCATGTCATTTTACTCATTAATTTCATTTTACAATACGTATGAATAGTAAGCCTTTCACTGTAAAATGTTATAATGCTGAACTACAAAATCAAAAAGTTAAAAAGAATACAGTGAAATAAAGAAAACATAGATAGGGCTCAATGGGGCCAAAATTTGAAAAAAATACAACCTGCGCAAGGTAGGCAGGGCAAAATCCTAATAGGTGAAGGCTTGCCCCGCCCTACCCCAGTTACATCCTTAATAGTTTGGTAAAAAATATCATTATTGTTACTTAATACGTTTTTAAGCATATTTTATTTTAAGCGACTTACATAGAATATTTTTAATAAAAAGTTGGCTTACCTAGGGTGTGTTTGGTATGGAGGAAAAACATTTTATGGAAAATATTTTTCAATTTTTCGATATTTGGTTGGCTTAAATGCTTGAAAAATATTTTCCAAATCAACTCATATTTCTCAAATTTAAGAAAAATGGCTTCCCTTTCAAAATTAAGTAAAACATTTTTCAAAACTCTACTTCATCCTTTAATTTTTTTTTCTTACCCTACCCATACCCGTATCCGACCCTCCCCATTAAACAAATAAAATTTATTTTAAAATTTCAAATATATTTTTATCTCTATCACCAAACCACCTCCCTCAAACAAAAAAATAAAAATTATTTGAAAAATATTTTAAATTTTAAGATTCTTTTTTACCTCACCAAACCCCTACCACTCCCTCCCCTCCCCCCCCCTCCCCCCCTCCCCCCCTCCCCACAACCCCCCAAAAAAATTATTTTTGGAAAATATTTCAAATTAAAAAAAAAATCATTTTTATGCCACCCTTACTCTGTTCCTCCGGCCACCCCCACCCAGGCCATTCCCATCAAGAAAAAAATGTTTTTGGGAAATATTTCAAATTTAAAAATTTTTCATTTATTACGCCACCTTCCCTACCCCACCCCCCTCGCGCCACACCCACCCCATCAATTTTTATTTTTTAAGAAAAAGTTATTTTTGGGAAATATTTATAATTTAATTTTTTTTCATTTTTTACGCCAACAACCTCCCCCCACCCTGCGACCCCGTCAATTTTTTTAGAAAAAAAAAATTGTTTTTGAAAATAATTTTCCTGATCAAGTCCTGGGTCGAAAGTTTGGGTCAGTTCCTGGATCAAATCTCCGGGTCGAATTTTGGAACGGTCATTGGAGTTTTATCCTAGTTTGGGTGTCGGGGTCGAGTCCTAGATCAATTATCTGAGTTGAATCAGAAATTATTTTCCTAAAACATATTTTTTAGGCTTAATAAAAAATAAAAGATATTTTCTGAAAATATTTTTCATTCACCAACCAAACATTAGAAATTATTTTCTACTTACCAACCAAACATGAAAAAATAAGTTAGAAATTCACTAATTTTTCAAGAAAACATTTTTCATGGAAACATTTTCCTTCATACCAAACACACCCCTAATTTCTTGCTCTTCTTTATAATTATCTTCCTAATTCTGAGATGATTATTATACAACAAAAATATCAGTGCAAAAAACGAAACGATTAAAGTGGACAACAGATATTCATCAGTCATCTTCAACTTNAAATTGTTTTTGAAATTTTTTTTCCTGATCAAGTCCTAGGTCAGTTCCTAGATCAAATCTCCGGGTCGAATTTTGGAACGGTCATTGGAGTCTTGTCCTAGTTTGAGTGTCGGAGTCGAGTCCTAGATCAATTATCTGAGTTGAATCAGAAATTATTTTCCCAAAACATATTTTTTAGTCTTAATAAAAAATAAAAGATATTTTCTGAAAATATTTTTCATTCACCAATCAAACATTAGAAATTATTTTCTACTTACCAACCAAATATGAAAAAATAAGTTAGAAATTCACTTATTTTTCAAGAAAACATTTTCTAGGAAAATATTTTTCATGGAAACATTTTCCTTCATACCAAACACACCCCTAATTTCTTGCTCTTCTTTATAATTATCTTCCTAATTCTGAGATGATTATTATACAACAAAAATATCAGTGCAAAAAACGAAACGATTAAAGTGGACAACAGATATTCATCAGTCATCTTCAACTTTCTTAATTCTTCCATCTGATTAAACTTGGATCACCATAATTAATTAATAGAGAAGTGGGAATTTGTTTAGTGTTTATTTCGTATTGACGAGTTTGATTGTGGATTTATATTCCAATTAAGAAAATGACTCCTCTTATAGAGAAAAAGGTTCTTCAGTTGATCGATATACGCAAGTGTATGGACTTTTTAGGGTGTGTTAAATAGGAAAGGAAAATGTTCAAGAAAATAAGTGATTTCTTACTTCTTTTTTAAAATTTTCCGATACTTAAGATAAAATATAATCATATAAAGCATTATTTGTACATAATCTAGATAAATACTACAGAAAAGGACTAAAAATACCATTGAACAACTGCATTCACCGTCAACCAAACAATTTTTAAAGAAAAATGGCCAAACGGCTGTTTGACACCAGCAGTTCAGAAAATTGTTTGTCCTTGGATTTCAAGCACATTGTCCCTTTTAATATATTTGCTTTAAGAAGTGGCCATTTTGGCTCTGAACTCAAATGCATCCGAGAAAACAACTGTTACACCTGCACTGAATTTGTAAATTCTGAGCTGCAAACTAAAAGCATTAGATCATCAAAACATATTTGTTGGCTGTTGCAGTTTGAGAATTACAAACTAATCCAAGCCTTCTGATACCTTGTCAATCTATCTTCCTCTTATTTTGAGTAAAGGACAGCCAAAGTACAAACCAAAATCCAAAGCCCATCACTGGTATTCATTTATTTCTTTGACATGAACAATGCCCAGGTAAAGCTGAAAACATACATCAGTGTTGAAAAGGAAGACAATTTGAGCTAGCTGAGCACACCATAGTTATAGACACTAGTAAGATCCGCTCAAACATGACTAAACAGCAGAGACAAGCGAGTTGGGGTCAAATCAACCGGTTGGCAAGCCATGCTTACAAGATGCAATAAACGAGTTATACTGACCTTGTTTTTTGAAGAAGCTTACATTGATTTTTGTTGAAGTGCGCATGAGAAATGAAAGGTAATCTTCACAGGAGAAATGTGCAAAATATACAAAAGTACACAACAAATGGAACTTCCATGAAGCAGGAGCAAGAGTTGAGACGTTTAACATCTGAACGAACCTATGAATCAACAAGGACCAGATAAGTTATCATATACCGCTAAGGGAATACTATCTATCTTTGACGTTTGAGTCTTTTCTCCTCTCTTCTCCTCCTTTTATCCTCCTTGTCCTTGGACTTCTTTTTTGATCTATGTTTCCTACAGTGGTCATGGTGCTTACTGGATTTAGCCTTCTTTGGGGCCTTTCTCTTATCATCTGACAGAGATTCATTTTCTGAAGAACCAGGGGAATTCAGCCAGATGGGCTTCTCTGGCCCAACGACAACATGATACCCGCTACCTTTGCTTAGTTTCATCTCAGGACTTGCTGACTCTTTTTCTCTGGGATCTGGACTAGAACGAAGGTACGGACCAGCTTCATCCATCCGTGACCCAACAGTCCCCCTGCCTCGCTTGACCCTGCCAACAACAAAATGTTCAATTTGTTATGTGAGGCAAATTGAGGTTTTGACACCCTAAAGACAAGTGAAAGTATAAGACTTAATGCATGCAGCCACAAAAAGACGTGGTCTGATTTCCTTCTTCATTTTCTTTTGTCATTGCGCGAATAGATGTTTTGAAAGAAAGACTGACCTCGAATGTAGAAATTCCTCAATTTCAGCATCTCTCAATCCTTCATCTTCACTTGAATGAGAATCTTGTATCTTCCTTTTCTTTGATCCCCTTGTGCCAGAATCAGTATCATATCTCTCACGTGACCTCCTTTCCGAGACACTAAAATTATGACACTTTGTATCACTGTTCTTTTCTGCCGACCTTCCCTTGATCCTGTTTTCAAGCTCCACCTCTTTCTGCCTTAACTTCCACATCTCATTTACTTCAACAGCCCGGTTAGCTGCAATTGGTAAAATTTAAGTCACAAAAAGATGCAAACTAGAGCACTAATATATGAGACCTGTCCATTGTGCCTTATATGAGACTAATTTTACCCTTCAAAGAAACTACACTTTCACATTTTCCAGACTGACAACCATAGTGTTCATGTAGATTCTTCACACATCGAGTCCTACACAACCTACTAAGGCAGCAAAACATCATTCACACGAAACAAAATTGAGGAAAAACAAATAAGCATATGTATGAAATAGTCCTTATATTATCTTGAACACAACTTGAATGTATGCGTGAGGTGCTTATGCAATCACTTGATTTCAAAATACTCACGCGAGAGATACCACCTCCTTTTTTTTAAGATAGGTTAGGGATTTTCTTGAACACAGCGTACACAAAGACTGCCACAGAATTACAAAAAACTCAGTTCCTATACATTACTGTAGGAAGCTGAGAAATTCTAACATATCATCCACTGTGTAAACATCTTCTAATCTACACCAAAAATCCAAAAAAATATTTTCTCATAATTTGCTTTAAAAATATATTTGATTTCTTTCTTTCCATATCACCAACCCACCAAATGCAAGCTGGAATTGTATCCCAGATCCTCCTCTTATGTTTTCCAAATCCTTTGCCTGTCGAGCATTAACGAAGCTGCCTAATAGCCCTAGACATAACACAACTGATGTGGACCATATTGAAGAATAAATTCCAAACCTCACTATGTGAAGCTAAAATGTAAAATTAAATGTTTAGCATCCTCCTCTTGCAGAAGATACTGATACAACAATGCACGTATGCACAAAGTGGAAGAAGTAGTTCTTCCAACAGAAGGCCCTTTACTCTTCTGCATGGTCTTTGACTTGGTTAATTTTTTCCCTTGTTAGTAGGAGGCTTTTGCATCCTATTTCTTCTTCTATTTCCTTCACTCACTGATACTTTTATAATTAGTCTTATAGTACTCCCAACCTTGGCTTAAAGAATCCAAAATTCAAAGCCACAAGAGATCATACTCTAAGCTTCCATACTTCGTTTTCACTTAAAAATCTTTTGCACCAGTTGGCTATTCTAAGCTTTCATATTTGTTTTCACTACACTACACTCTAAATTTGGTGGTAAGTTAAGCTAGTAGAACTTACCACCAAATTTCTGCCTAGAGAAAGTAAAACTAGCTGAATAACTGACACTAACTCCAATTAAGTGCAGCCAGATATTGATTTACTTTGGGTGAAAGTGTTTTTAAAGACGGAAAATGAGAAATAATGGATCAGACCATAACAAAAAGCTAGAACTAGATGGGAAATAAAAGTGATGCTTACCTTGTTGTACTCCAAGAACAGTTGCTGTTAAAAACCGTGAATTTGGTCGCCCCCTGACATTAGGCCGATGAAGATAAGAAAGTGCACCCTCTGACTGTGCTTGCCGCCGCAATTCTGCAGCCTCTTTCAGAAGAATTGTCGCAATTCTATTCTCTGTCTCCAAATCCATATCCAGCACCTATAACATTACACAAGAGGCATGGTTTACGATGCAGAACAGCAACTGGTCAAATAAATGAAATCTTGCAGCAGAGGTAGATCCAGCATATGGGCAGCTCCGACTACCTATAAACCAAATCTAAGAAGATATTTGTAATTACATTAATCATTCAAATTGTGCAGCCATTGCCTTCAAATCCAAGATTTGTCTGTCTGAAGGTGACATATAAAATTAGCCGATCCCATAACCGTAGTGGGAAGGCAATGATGACTTCTAAGTTCTATCAAAGTAAGTTGTTCTGAAATACAACATATACGTTTTAAATATGCAAAACGCCCAGTAAAAGCATCTTCTTTCTTCATAGATAAGAATCAACAAATCAATTACGTCCCAGCCCCACGCTAGTTGGGTTTGACTATATGAATCCTTTATATTCATTCCAGAATTCAGGCATAATTTGTCTTTTGATATAAACTAGAGCTATCTTCTATGTGTAGGCAATACGAAAAATTAGTAAATCCATAACTGAAAGGGATTCCACAATGGAGCCATACGGTACAACACAAGTCAGGCATAGAGATACATAATTTGCTGTAAAACCAACCCATTACAAAAGATAAGATGGAATTCATAAAATACTTGAAATTTGAGACTTTGATCAACCAAGGGCGGCTCAACCCTAAAGCAGTGGGTTTAGGCCCTCAAAAATCCCAAATCCCGGAAAGAACCAAAAAGCCCTAAATTCAGTTCCAATAACGAACACACACACACATATATATACATCGGAAGACGCCAAATCGCACAGAAAAGAAATAAATTTGATTAAACGAAGAAACACAAGTCGAGATCAAAAGCAGAGCAAGAACCGACAGATAAGAGTAAACCCTAAAGATGAAGGAGATAGATACATACATACCTGGGAAGAGAGAACAAGAGACAACCTGCGCTTGGAAGGACCAAATCTGATGTAAAATCTTGATTCCTATACGAGAAACTTCCTATGAAGCAATGGCGGAAAGAACGCCAAGGACCAAAATACCCTTCCTAAGTTAGAATATACATAATTACTCTATGTATTTATCGTTATTTAATATTAATAAGTCTTTTGAAAACAACTAAATTATTGTATGGGATTCCAATTCTAAATTTAGGAAAATAATAATTAGGAAACTTTTAAACTAAAAACGCATATAAAAATACTTCCAAAACTAACTACTAACAAAAATAAGGAAAAAAGTGATCAAAATTTAGACAAAATACGCGCCTATTGAATAAGGTAAAAGTGACATTTATTAGCATCATCAAATCAAATCCACTCCTATTTCTCTTGGTTTGGGCAAGAAGTTCAACACTTTGGGCTCTCTTTTAGGGTTTCATGTAGCCCAATTTTGTTTCCTTAGATTTTGGATTTGAATCATGAAATGTGTGTACATTTATTCACTTTTTGCTTTTATTTTTGGGTTCATTTTTTTTACAATAAGCATTTTTTAAAAATTATTTTTCATGAAATTCATCAACTTTAACGAAGGTATTCCACCAAGAATGCAATCAACTTATCTCCTTCATTTTGCTTATAATATTTGTTAAATATTTATTTTATATTTAATGAGATAATTTATCACTATACAAATATGTATAACTTATTTTAGATTAAAAATTTTAAATCAGGTAATTAACATTATTTTTGAAAATAAATTTATGAACAAATATTGAATCGTGCACCACACGGATTTTTCATAATTAACACTCCCTCCGTACCTATTTAGTTGTCATCATTTTAGATTTCATGTCCTTAAAAAACTTAGATAAGTTTACCATTGTTACTCTTCTCTAACGTTCTCTTCAAGTCAAGTTTTCAATTAATAAACATGAATTAATTTATTTTAATTAATTAATTTGACCAATGGACATGAATGATTTACTTAATTTTTTAGGCATATTTTACAGGCTAATAATTCTTAAAAGTAAACTAGATAGAATAATATTATTTATGTATTAATTTTATAAAATAACAAATATTAAAAAACATTTATTCTTAATAAGGACATGTAAACAAGAACTGAGGAAGTAGCGCATGCATAAACTTAACTTAAACGCTAACTTTAATTAGATTCATGTATCGGACGAAGTTACAAAAGTGGCCCTGGATGTGGTTGAAATGACTAAACTGCCATTGTAACGGCTACTTACAAACATGTCAGTTCAGTTGTTTAAAACTCAATCCGCCTTTCTCGCTTGTCATAGAAAAAACACCAACAAAACCCACAGTGTTTCTTGCCTTTCTCTTTTTGTCTTCTCTCTCACAAATCACTGTGTTGACGCTCCAATTAATGGCAGAAGATAAGCATCAGCCGGAAATCGAGCCCGAGATGGACGTAGACGGAGCAGGAGAAGACGAAGAGGCAGATGATGAAGTTTTTTACGAGAGAATTGAAGCCCCAAAGTTCGTAGATTTCTCAACTCCCGACTACTACCGCCCTGATGATCGTTACTGGTTCTGTCTCCGTGTTGGTATGTAAAACTTTTTAAAAAAATTTTGTCTATAAATTCTACTTTAATTGAACTCTTCCCTCTCTCTGTTTACTTTATTTTGTGCATTTAATGATTGACTGGGTTCTCTTAACTAAGAGCTCCAATTGAGCTTTTCAGAATTTCTTTAGGTATCAGTAGATCTGATTCTTGAATCTTGTTCAGGTTTTGAGTGCGATTGGCAATTTGATATGAATTATTGTACTCTTCTGTCTTAAGATGAATTTAACCTAGCTCTAGTTTTACCTACGTCCCCAAACCCCACTTGTGGAATTATATTGGGTATGTTGTTCTTGTTGTAGTTTTACCTTTGATTTTCGTAATTAGGAATTTGTGATGCTTTAACTAGTCAAGATTGTTCAAAGATGTGTATGAGATTGGTAGTTAGCTGCTTTTACACATATTATTGTACAAGATAATGGACCACAGTCCGCACCAACAGACAAAGAATATGTTATTTCAACTTTAGAAAAGACTAATTTGAGGGGCATTGGGGTGTGAGAGGAGGGGAACGGGGGGTTGTGAGTTGATGATTTCTGTAATTTATTAGTTGTTGAGCGGAAAGATTCAAGTTATAAATTTCTTGAACTTTTTAGTTGTTGGAACTCCAAAAGTGTATGACTTCTGTTCTGTTTTCAGGCTGCGACCAGAAACATGAAGAAGAAATGGACTCAGAGAAAATCTACAAAGATTTCGTCCTCCGAGTAAGTTCCTTGATTGCAATTTTTCCTTCTGGATATAACGACTAACCAGAGCTTAAATTTAACAGTGATATGAACAATAAGGATTCATGTAGCCAGCAACANCCAGTCGAGTTGAAAGAGCAGTTGAAAGCAATGTCTAGTTTTACCTACGTCCGAACCCCACTTGTGGAATTATATTGGGTATGTTGTTCTTGTTGTAGTTTTACCTTCAAAGTTCGTAATTAGGAATTTGTGATGCTTAACTAGTCAAGATTGTTCAAAGATGTGTATGAGATTAGTAGTTAGCTGCTTTTACACATATTATTGTACAAGATAGTGGACCACAGTCCGCACCAACAGACAAAGAATATGTTATTTCAACTTTAGAAAAGCCTAATTTGAGGGGCATTGGGGTGTGAGAGGAGAGGAACGGGGGTTGTGAATTGATGATTTCTGTAACTTATTAGTTGTTCAGTGGAAAGATTCAAGTTATAAATTTCTTGAACTTTTTAGTTGTTGGAACTCCAAAAGTGTATGACTTCTGTTCTGTTTTCAGGCTGCGACCAGAAACATGAAGAAGAAATGGACTCAGAGAAAATCTACAAAGATTTCGTCCTCCGAGTAAGTTCCTTGATTGCAATTTTTCCTTCTGGATATAACGACTAACCAGAGCTTAAATTTAACAGTGATATGAACAATAAGGATTCATGTAGCCAGCAACAAATTTGCTTGAGATTGAGGCGTAGTAGTACTAGTTGTTGTATATATAATGACTGATGGCTTTATTGATATTGTACTGAAATTCTATGTTTTTAATGTTGTTTTCTTTGTAATCAGGTAATGGCTGCTAGAAGCCCCAATGTTAGACTTCAGAAAGCTCTAAGCAGACATGCTGCAGGGTATAGTAGATCAAATACTAATAAAGTTTATGTTTATCTCATTGTTTCACTACTTGACAGTTGACATCAATTTAATTTAATTTTTCAGCAAGAACTTAAAGTGCCCACTTACAGTGCCAGCAAAATTTTCCAAGTCTAGACTGTCAAAGTTAGCTGCTGTTTCAACCATTTCTCGTAAATTGATTGAAGACAAAGAGAAGACCAGTTCTCATAAATTGATTGAAGATAAAGAGAAGGCTGGTCATCCATCAAAGTCAACTGCCACTCCAAAAATAAGAGGAAGACAAGTTGCTGCCAAGTATCTAACAACCCCAAGGAACAAAAAATGTCTTCCAAATCCAAATTCCTTTCATAGTGTGCAAAATCCAAAGCCTGCAGCACTTGATGTTCCAAGGAATAGGATCATAGCAAAGGCTTTGGTCTTCCACTCCCCTAAGAAAGCCATCAGTTTAAAGAAATCAGTGGAACTGCGAATCCCCTTAACCAAATTATGTCAAGGAATCAAGAAGTTAGAGATAACAGATCAAAAGAAGCGTCTACTGAATTATTCCGGGAAGTCAAAGGATACAAAACCTAATTGCAGAGATGCTATGAGGAACAGAAATCCTCAGAAGGACAAAAGCAAGACCCCCACGAATACCAGAAAGTCTCAAACTCGAGTACCAAGGGAATCCAGACCTTTGCACTCAACTAACATTCAGAACCAAGCTAAATTGGGTAAGCAGTGCCCCTCCAAGAACATGGCAAAAAATGAATGCAGCAAGACAGAAGTTGATTTAGCGTTGAGAGACGGTAACAAAGAGATTGCTACTGCTTTAGACAACCATAAAATTTCTTCACAGCCAGCTAATTTCTGCTCAGCTATACATTCTACCAAAAATATGGATTTGGCATCAGCAGATGCCGTGACAGATGAATTGAAATGCGATGCTGATCAGAAAGATTTGGTGGGAGATGATCTCCCACAAAGTCAACTACCAACTGGAGAGGATCATAATGGTACCGAATTGAATACTATGGACCATTCCATTTGTGAGGGGCAGGACAGTGATGACAAAGAGAACGTTTCCGTCCCCGATGAGAACAGGTCTAGAATCAGCTTGCTTTTCTTGACATGTTTTAATCCAAAACCTCTTCAAGCTATTTTTTACACAACTAGTTGTCACAATGGTGCTTATGTGTATAAAATTTGATTGCAGAAGTCCCACCAACAATTTAAACCAGACTGGACAAAAAGTTCTTGGGGTGCAGAAGATACAAAAAATTGTCAAGAAGGTATTTCTTTCTTCTTTTTCCTCTTTTAGCTTCAGTCTTCAAATGAGATAATTTCTATGAATGCAATGTGTTGACCACTATGTAATATGATTAATGTGTACAGAATGCTCAACCAGCAGCCAGGAATCTCAAGGAAAGTTTGCTTTCTACAAATGCTGGAGCTTCAGGGATGAAGCCCAAGAAGCCAAAGCCTACAAATCCTAAACCTTTCAGGCTAAGAACTGATGTAGGCAATTATATTCTTTATTTTACTTGATTTATAATAGTAAGTATTAAATGCTTATGACTGAGCAATGGATTTTCAGGAAAGGGGAATTCTTAGGGAAGCTGACTTACAAAGGAAAAAACAGGTGAGTGATATTCAATCAATCTTTTCATTGCCACAACTAGGGGGGAACCATTTCCTGTTGGAATTATGTCACCGTGGTAATTAAATCTTCTCTTGAATATGTTGCTTGTGGTATTTAGGGTAATGTAGAAGATCCTGACAACAAAAACAGATGCACCAAAGACAATCCTGAAGGCAATGAGAAAGATTCAAAGGGCTTGCAAAATGATTTATCCGTAAGTGTCGTGTATCTTGAGATTTTCTTTAATTTGTTAGTATGTTTCATTTTTTACCAGAATCACTTGGCTAGGAAAGGTAGGAAGATTTTAAACCATGTCATATCTGATAATTTGCAGAATGAGAGTGGGATAAAAAGCAGTAAGACTTCAGACGGGAAAGTGCGATTGAGGAAATCCAGTATAACACCAGAGAGATCTAATGCTACACAATTAAAGACGGCCAATTTAAGAAATGCTAAATCTCCTATGGTATCATGTTTGAGACAAGGTCAGCAACTCACTATAATACAAGAAGCATCAGCTGACAATTATTCCAAAGCTAAGGCTTTGACGCCTTCCAGAATGTTATCTCATGGAAGAAGGCCTCTGACAATTCCAAAGGAGCCACACTTCCACAGCACTCACCGGCCCAAAAGTTGCACAAGAAACTTAGTGGAACAAGTGCCCATGTAAAAGGATTTAATTAATTCTTGAGTTGTGTGTGTATGTACTTCAAATGATTCATTTGAGTAGAACATTAAGTTTTGAGTTATGTATGCACAAAAGTTACAGAAGAAACTAGCATACCCACCCTTGTTATAACACCCTTGTAATATTCAAAGTTAATTCCATTAATTCTTGAGTTGTGAATGTACTTCAGAGGACTCATTTGTGTTTACAGAAGGGACTTCAACGGAGGTAACTCAGGTTGTTCCTGGTAATCAATTCTCCATCAAAGTTTCAATACCAAAAAGGCTGCTTTGAGGAGCTGGTGATATTGCTTTTTCTTGCATGTCGAATAAGCCACCAGTTTTCACCTATTTGCTGAGTAAAATATATGCAGTTGCTCCTGCATCCTAGCTTGTTGGCATTAATCCACATACAACATTCCTCTTCGACGAACAATGTTCTACCCTAGGCTTTCCATCTTAACCCACAACAGTTTTGGAATATCTTGCCTGTAAATTTCAACATCATCTACTTTCTTAATGGATCTTTTGGAGATTAAGAAAATCAATAAGATTTCCCCTTCTGATTCAACTAAAACAGCCCTGCTTGAGCTGATCTTAGTGACACTAAGGCTAGAATCAATGTCTTCAATAACTACAATGGTTCCCTGCAAACTCAATGCATAGAATTTCCCATTAAAGCCAATGGCATTTATGAACTGAAAATGTTCACCTGAGCCAAAAGGATCAGTGACATTACAGCCTTGTTTTTTCCACACACATTCTTTTCCGAGTCCCATTTTACAGAACACAAAAGCTGGGGAAGAATCTCCTGTTAACACCATAATTATACAGGTTTTCCCATGACCTTTGAGATCCATGGGATGAAATGTAGATAAAGTTGCAAACTTGAATGGAACGCGAGTATCCCATGTTGGAAGTTTACAGTAAGTCCCTCTGTAGGATTTCCACAAAAAGATATCATCTGGATAGCGTCCAACTGCTATTAGTTGACCATGGGAATGACCCTTGAAATATATCCAAGGGTCCTTCCATGTTCTCCATCTTCTACCATAAGGCCAGTAATCTCCCATATAAAACCAGATATGGAAGCAGTGAGAATGATTCGTGTTTTGTTGAATTTCAGTGAGTTGTGGCCATAGGGACTTCCCTCTTGGCCTACAACTTTTTGACTTTGCTGATCTCCATGACTTGGTGACACCACTAAAACTGATGTTTTCCATTAGACTGTGTTCATTTGAGATTAAGCTGGTGAGTTCTTTGGGAAGATTTGGCCATGGCCTTGGGCTAGTATTGGTTTCTTTCTTTGATGAAATTTGATTCTTTTCCTTCTTAACTTTTTGAACCATGTTATTTTTTTTTGCAAAACGAGAGCTCGAGAAGGAAATGGTATGGGAATGTGGCTTGAGGCTGAGGCTTAAAAGTGACCAAGATCAGATGTGGCCACCAAATAAACATAGCCTCCAAGGTAGTTGATCTCTTGGAGAACAAGGTTAGTGGTAGATTCTTTCAATAAATAGCTGAGTTGACTATTTAGATGCCTTATTATGTTGGAAGGAATGGACACTCAACCTATAAAAAAGAATTCCTTCAAAATCACAATTGATCTCTGCACCTTATTGAATATTTTTATATATCCAATTGATAAATAAACATAAATAATACAATAATTATTGAAGAAGTCAAACTATCTTATTTCTTGGAGCCTAAGACTAAATAAAATAAGCAGCTGGGACGGGGAGGATTAGATTATAAAAGCATTTTTGGGATTGTCAGACAAGATCAGAATTAAACCTTGTTCTTTTCGACAATATCTAAACATGGCTCCAAATGATAGGAGGAAACAGAAAATTTCATCTAAAGAAGAGTCAGCCTATGTGGAACCATGGCGAAATCTTCCTGAAAAGCTACTCAACTTTCTCAAAAAGCAACGGAGACGTTCAAATTTAATTGAATCCATAGGTCCTGCTGGTGTTACTAAATCATGGAGATGTGCTTCCAAGAAATGTAGTTCTATTGCACAATCACCATGGCTTGAGCTTTCAAATGAACCTCAATACTATTGCAAAACTCAGCAGCATACGTTCAATCTCTCATTCGAAGAATCTGGTTGCTATTGGTGGCATGGTAGAACAAGGCCACGTTATGATCCTTGGAAGCATTTTCACTGCTACTCACCTTGGTCGATCGTGTATGGAGAAAGGATACCTATTGATTACTGCTTTCTGAATAGTTCCAAAGGAGGCTATGGTTATTGGACTACTCCCCCATCCAATCGCAAAATATCATTTTTATTTCCTTATTCCAGTTATGGTTGGTGCTGTTGTTGTTTCCCAACTTTTGTGGTTCATCAGTTAGGACAAAACCAAAAATGGATGAAACAAGAATGCAACCAAAATGGCCTTATTGATCCGAATGATCCTAAGGGGCAACTGATACAATTCTGTAATGCCATTATCTTTGACAGGAAGTTTTATGCACTAAGTTTGCAGGGGACCCTTGCAGTAATAGAAGAGAGTGATGAATCTCAGTTTCAAGTCACGCGATTAAGTAGAAAACAAGCCATTCCTTCAAACTACTCAATGCGGTTCATTGAGTACTTTCTTGAGTCTAATGGGGAAATCTTGCTCATTTTCTTGATCTCAGAAAGATCAAACAGGATAGTGGACAAAGTGGAAGTGTTCAAGCTGCAGATTGAAGATTTGTCATGGTTAAAGCTGGACAACCTTGGAGATAGAACGTTATTTGCGGGGATTAATTGCTGTATGTCAGTGCCTGCAAGTCAAGTTGGCTGCAGAAACAACTGTGTCTATTTTACTCATCATTCCATTGATGGTTGGAGACTGTATGATATGAGAAGTGGTTACATTACCCCTTGTTATGATGATGCTGGTTCCGAGATTAAAAACCCAACTTGGGAGGAGCCAATAACTGGAAAATCATCACGACGATGAAACACGTTTATGATTCAGTATCTCATGTATGTTGTATTATCATTCTAACATGTCATGTGAAATTGGACATAAAGTATAACTTGTTGAAACAACTCTTATGAAGATCCGTTTGATACCATTGTTGGTTTTTTTAAAAGATGATGCAACAAAAAAAGCTGAATTTAAATTGCCAACTTAATTTTTTTTTTACATAATTCAAAATTCAATAAACTACAATATCTCAACATAATAAAAATTTAAAATTCAAATCATCCTAAACCTGAGTAATTTAATGAAATATTAGCAATTTGATAACAATATTTCAGTCAAGTTATTCATCAGGCAATAAACCCAGCCTTGGTCTGTGCTGCTAGACTTCTATGCTTGTTCCACGACTTACACTCTGTTTGGATCATTGTTCACTTGTTCAGCACAGAACTAGGTATCCTCTTTATGCAATCCCTTCTTTTTACTTCAGGTACAAAAACTCGAAAAAACACCTCTTCAAATTCAGGTTTGTGCAGTTCAAAATCATCACTACATTCCCTCGTTGTTGCTGGTTCAAAGCGAAAAATATCATGGAGATGTTCGTTTTTTATCATGTGATTTGTGAAACCGTAGCCTAAAAATCTTCTTATGTAAGTTACCTGTTTCAACTGTGACCAGGTTCTAATGGTGATTCTTGTTCTGCCTAAAGTGAGAGTGCTTGTCATATCGTAATCATCCTCGAGAACTTTTGAAGCATCATGTTTGGTGCCATTACATACTCTCTTTATATGCCATCTTTCATAGCCTTCGTCCAAAACTTGACCTAGTTGAGCAGGAAGATCAATTAACCCATGAAATCAATCTTTTAAATAAAGGTAGATTCTAAAATTGCTTTGGATGTTTTCCAGGATCTCAATTTCATAGAAAACTAAAACAAGTAGGAAGAATTAAAGATCAATACAATCTACCAGACGATTATGTTTAGTGTTGATTTTGAAGAAGCAGGGCATAAGCTGTTGAAGATCAAACTGGAACCTGGTAATGAGATTGGAGTATTGCAGCGGAGAGGACTAATCTCCGTTACTACAGACATTTGGGCAGCCGTTTTACATGATCAACAAAGTTTACCAGGAGAATTTTGGTTAAATGTTGTGTGCAGCATTACTCCATGATCCACCGCCTTGAAACTACTAAGGTGCGTAATGTAGCTATGTTTATTGAGGCGTATTTTTGACCTTTTCCCTACTTATAATTTCAAGCTAGTAAATCACATCACAAGCCCCAGCTTTCTACCAAATGCACAGCCCTTGCCCCGACTTAAGTTGTTGAGCCAGAAACCTATTGGCTTGAGTTGATGCTCTCTAGATAATCTTGTGGTGCCAATCTTTAACTGCACCTTCAACTAATTCAAAAAGGGAAAAAGGACAAATATATCCCGAACTATCAAAAATGGTATACAGATACCCTCCGTCATACTTTTGAGACATTGGTGCCTATGCCGTCCAAAAATTAGAGCATATATACCCTTTATACTAACGGACATACACGTGTCATAATCTTATTCACTGATCCAACATTTATTAAAGATCGGATCGATGGATAAGACTGCGTCACGTGTCCCTATTTAGTCTTCCGTTAGAGTGAAGGGCATATATGCTCTAGTTTTTGGACAGCAGGGGCACCAATGTCCCAAAAGTATGACGGAGGGTATTTGCATACCATTTACGATAGTTCGAGAATATATTTGTCCTTTTTCCCATTAAAAAATGCACACATTTTCAAGTAGCCCCGGAGAACATAATGATTTTCCTTAGTAACAATTTTTTTATCCACCCTGATAAATCTTTGTTTGTTTTACAAAGTTAACACAAATTAGATCTCTGCAACACCTGAAATTGGATCAGTACCCTCATACAACATTCTTCACATCCTGAGGAATATGCACTTCCATTGTTGTTTATAATGCAATGCCAATATATTAGGATCCAATGGAACATAAAACAATAATCGTGGTGGTTGCATATTGTTGGAGGGTGAGGGGGTTAGTCAAGCATCTAAATGGTCAATTCTACTCAACTATTTAATTTAGTCACAAAACTTGTGTCCCAAGAGGTCAACTACCTTGGAGGCTACGGTTTCTGGTGCTTCTTTTAATATTTAAAAAAAAAACAGCAGGAACATGGAGGCAAGCTAATATAAAAAGGTGCATATTAGAAGTTTCAGAATAGTCCTCTCTTCATCTATTCTCTAAAAATGAGTCGTCAAAAAAAGAAGGAGAAGCTTGTCAAACCTCAAGAAAAGACTAAAAGCTTCCTAGAGCCATGGCCAAATCTCCCTCAACAGCTCCTCGACTTTATGGGAAGGCAACATCCTGATGAAACCAATCGTCTTATGCAAAACATCAGCTTCCTTGGTGTTACTAAATCATGGAGATCAGTACCTAAGCAATGTAGTACCAAAAATGCACAATTACCCTGGCTTGAAATTTCCGACAAAGATCATTTCTTCCAGTCCAAGACTCAAGAGCATACCCTCAACATCCCATTTCGACTAGGTGAATATTGGTGGTATGGTAGAAGTACATCATGGGATAATCCTTGGACACATTTTCATGGATGTTCACACGGGTTGATTGTTGCTGGAGGGAAGGATCCTGCAATGTACTGTCTCTTGATTCCTACTTCAAGATTCACTTATCGGAGTATTCCCACTTGGGATCCCACAATTCCATTCAAGTTTGCAACTCTGTCTTCAAATCCTTATAACAATAACAAGGCCTGTTTTCTGATGGTGTTAACAGGATGTTCCACTCCAGCCTTTGTGGTTTCTCATCTTGGATACCAAAATAAATGGATGAAAGAAGAGAACACCTTGCTTGACCCTAACTGCTCAAAAAGGAAACTAATGCAATTTACTAATGCCATCGGCTTTGAAGGTAAGTTCTATGCATTAAGTTTACAAGGTACTTTAGCTGTAATCGAAGAAATTGAATCCAGGTTTCAAATCACTAAATTAAGCAGAAGCCGGGCTGTTCCATCAGTTTTTCCAAAACACTTCACAGAGTATTTACTTGAATCCAATGGAGAGATCTTGTTGATTTTCTTGATATTTGAACAATCGATTAGGAAGGTGGATAAAGTGGAAGTGTTCAAGCTACAGATGGATGATCTATCATGGTTAAAATTGGACAAGCTTGGAAATAGAACATTGTTTGCAGGCACTAATTATTGTATGTTCGTTAATGCAAGTCAATTGGGCTGCAGAAGCAACTGTGTCTATTTCACTGAGCGCGCTACTAATACTTGGCGGTTTTATGAAATGGGAAGTGATACTATTTCTGCCTGTTTTGATGATTATGGTTCTCAAACAATAAGTCCAGTATGGGAAGAGCCAATAGTTGAAAACAAATTTCTTGTAAGATGAAAAAGGAAAGTGTTATATCCAGTTTTAATTAACTTGTGTGTGTTGTATTACCAATAATATAAATAGAACAGCATTCAAGGAACAACTTGAAGCTCTTCATCTGCCATTGTAATTTGTCATAATTGGAATGTCCGGTTAATTGAACTTTCTTTACCATCTGGAGTAGATGAACGTACTCGGGAAGGAAATGATCTTTACATGAAAATTTAAAAAAAATCACTTTGATGGGGATTGGCTGGATGATATGCAAAATTAAATTATTTTGAACCAGAGAAAAATAAAATTGGTTGTAGGGTAGATCAACTGCTCAGTTTCTATAAGTAATTTGGATGTGAAATACATTACTTGCTAGTTGGATTTATTAATGCAGCTGTGAAATACACTATTTCTTCAAAAGTGTCATATGTACACTAAGCATTCTTTGTGAACTTACAACAAAGCTGAATATTCTGCAAAATTTCTCTGCTCTCAACGAGATAGTTCAACATCATGACTTGCCATTAGTTAGCAAGTCCTTGTTTCCTGCCATCCTCATTTGGTGAATTCACGACTACATTTGTCAGCTTGCAAGGCTCGGCTTCTTCTAGCATATGAACTACCATCCTCATGGAAGGTCTTAATGCTGGCGTCCTTGATGTGCAATGAACTCCAATTTTAAGAACCTCAACAGCATCTTGTTTGAACCCCTCGAAAATGCTTGAATCCACCAAATCGATCATGCTAGTTTTGTTTCTTATCTTGCTACAAACCCATTGGACTATGTCACTGTTATCCCCGTACTCTGCATCCACTGGCTTCTTTCCAGTCACCAATTCCATTAGCACCACCCCAAAGCTATAGACATCACTCTTCTCGGTCACCTTGGTTGTGTAAGCATACTCTGTTGTGTCAAACAATGAAGAAAGAAAAAATTTAGAATTTGCCAAAGTTATTTTTAAGTGACAATGAAATGGAAAAGGGAAGAGAAAAATATGTACCAGGAGCAATGTAGCCATGTGTCCCAGCTACAACCTGAGAAGAGTCCTTAGTACCATTAACATGCAAAACTTTGGCTAATCCAAAATCAGCAATTTTTGGCTTCATCTGTTCATCCAACAAGATGTTGCTAGACTTGACATCCCGGTGCATCACGGGGCTGTCATATCCGTGATGCAGATACTCAAGCCCTTGAGCAGCACCTAATGCAATATCATATCTCACCAACCAATCCATCTTGACTTTCTGAGACGTGTGCAATCGGTCCCATAAGCTTCCATTTGTTAAGTATTCATAAACCAGCATATTTGAGTCCTCACTTGTGATGCAACAGTACAATTTGACAACATTGACATGCCTAATGGAACTTAACGTGGTCACCTCAGCATCATACTCCTTTGATCTTCTATTCTCCTTCACCAGTATGGCCGAGCTGTCCCGATAACTTTTTTGGTCACCAGAATCGGATTTAACAATGTGTTTCACAGCCAACTGTTTTCCACAATTCAAGACTAATCTGTACACATTCCCTGAACCACCTCTACCAATCAAATTTTCTTGCTTCAATGCCTTCAAGACTTGATCTTCACTAAAGCTCAATACATGAAACTGTTTGATATCCCAAGAATCAAGTCTCTTTACGGGAGTGTTCTGATTATTGTGCTTAAACTTCACATACACGAAACACGTAAGTGACAGAACAAGAACAACTACCCCAGCTATCAAGCACAACATGACTGTCCTGTGGTCTCTAGATGTGTGAGGATCTGATGAACATGGCCTGAGACTACCAAAATTCTCACTACAAAGATCTGGATTTCCCAAAAAGCTATTACTAAAAGCTTTTATTGATAAAGAATCCGGTATGCTACCACTCAACCTATTGTTTGACAAATCAAGAAGGCTTAATCTTAAACTCGAAAGGGTCGCTGGAATTTGACCTGAGAGGCTGTTATCAGATAGATTGAGAGAGTTCAAGCTAGGCAAAGAGCCAAGACTTTCGGGAATTGCACCAGAAAGTGAATTACCAGCAAGATTAATTTCACAGAGAGAAACACATGATCCAATAGAATCTGGAAGACTTCCAGAAAACAAATTATACTCTAAATGAAGAGTATTAAGCTTCTTAAGTTCACCTATTGCTGCTGGAATATCACCAGAGAACTGATTCGCGCTCAGATTAATGGCTACTAATGAAGAAACTTCTGATATTGCCTGTGGTAATTGACCATTGAACCGGTTGTAGGCTAGGAACAACTGTGCTAAAGACTTTGCTTCACCAATATTTGATGTCACTGGGCCTTCAAATAGATTCAATGTCAGATCAATGATTTCCAAATCTGGCAAACTCCAAATTCCACTAGGGACTACTCCTGAAAGTGAATTGTTGCTAACCCGTAAACGCTGCAACGACAAACAATTAGCATAATTCGAAGGTATCCCACCAGTGAAGTTGTTCTGGAGAAGCAAAAGATCAGTCATACTCCCTTTCTTGCACATATCAGGTGGTATTGAACCAGTGAACATATTCTCAGAAACATCAATGTACTGAAGTTCTGCCCATGATCCAATATTTTGAGGAAGAGAACCAGAAAACATGTTTCTGTACAATGACAGTTCTGTAAACTTGAACTCTCCAAATTCAACAGGAATCTCACCAGAAAAATGGTTTTCAAACAGCTGCAAAGATTCAAGAAGAGATAAAGACTTGAGCTCTGAAAGATCACCTTCAAGATTGTTACTTGAAGCATCAAAATTGACAAGGCTACTGAGATTCCCAAACCCCACAGGGAACTTTCCTGTGAGTCCATTAGAATAGATCTCAAGCTGTTTAAGCTTAGAAAGTTTGATTATTCCATCTGGGATTTTGCCTGACAAGTCATTATATGAAAGCTCAAGATTTTCAAGCAGAGTGAGATTTCCAATACCTTCTGGAATTTGGCCTTCAATACTACAATTGGTAAGGTAAACCCAATATAACTTATCAAGATTCAAGATTTCAAGAGGGAATGGACTTTTATTAAATGAATTGTCACCCAAACTCAAGAAAGTTAAACTAGTAAGATTTCCAAGTGAACTCCATGGAAATGAACCAGAGAATCCACTTCTATTGAGATTCAAAAACTCCAATTGACTTAAAGAAGACAAATTTGGAACTTCCCCTGAAAAAGAATTGTTACCCAAATCCAAATACTGCAACTCTGTACAGTTTTTCAAATGGTCACTGACTCTACCATACAAGTAGTTAGTACCAAGAGAAATCTTTTCTAGTGATTTCAGAGAGCATAGTGAATCAAAAGAGACAACCCCAGATAGATTCTGTTCAGAAAGATTGATTTCTTTAACCAATTTGCTATCAGAATCACAGAAAATTCCAGTGAAGTTGCAAATGTTATTCTGAGGTGTCCACGTGTCAAAAAGATGTGAAATTTGTGTTGTTTTCAGAGTGGATTTGAAATTCATAAGGAGTTGTAACTCATCTTGTTGATAAGAAGGAGAAATCAAGAATATGAAAAAACAGAGCAATAAAATTGGGCATGGCCGGAAAAAGTTGGCACTGGCTGACATTTTTTTTTTTTTCGCTAGTAAGAAGAATAGAGAAGAAAGTTTGGTATGGTATGGCTATGTTTGATGTTTGGTTTCTGTGGGAACATGAAATCCACGAGAGAGAAAGTGGAGAATTTTTTCTCAAGAGGGTGGCCATGAGAAGTTTCCAATTCTCTATATTCACACTCGTCAAGAGTTTCACATGCTGATTTGGAAGATTGTTTTTTTTTTTTAATTTGATGTCCAATATTATTTTAGAGACCGATTAATTTAAATTTGCGTTAATCTCATTCTAAGAAAAGCACCTCATGACCCGAATCCTATACCTCTTAAAAAAAGAGCAGTTTCGTTGGGGGTGATTTGGAAGATTGTTAGTCCTCACTTTCAATTTATTTTTATTTTACCTTCTTTTTTTTTTAAATTCGTTTAAAAAAATATTTTTTTTAATAGTAATTTTTCATTTTTTGACTCATGTTAAAGACAATAAAATTAATGAATTTTTTAATATATTTTATATATGTTTTATTTAAGATCCTAAACATTAAAAATCTTGCTTATTTTTTTAAATATTTATATTCCGATTAAAATTAGATAAATAAATTGAAACTAAAAAAAAGGAAATACTAGTACATTACATATGCTGGTCAAATATTAGTACATCTCTCTGACGAGAATAATCAACAACGTCAAATCAAGTGGAATAAATATTTGTATACAAGTGTACTAGTAATAGGAAAAAGGAATTTTAACCTTTTTTACTATTCTGTCATTCCTTTGTTTAAATTTATTTGTCTTACTTTTTTTGATAATTCGTTTTTAAAAAATGTCTTTTTTATTTTTTGATAATTTTTTAATTTTAATTTTTTATATAAAATATTTAATATCACAAGATTAAAGCGAATAAATTATTGTTAAGCCAAAACTGAATAAGAAACTAAATTGCACAATAAATTATTGTTAAGCCAAAACTAAAATTATTGTAATATATTGAAGTATTGTCGGTTGGGAGGTGGTGGGGTGGGGTAGGGTGAGGGCGGTGTTTTTAATTTTATAAGAAACTAAATTGCACAATAGAGACCCTCACAAATTTCTATATGCATATCCTAATTCCTAGTCTTTCTTTCCAACAACTTTCAAATTATATCCTAAATGGAAATGGAGAATTTTAATTTAATAAGTATAAATTATCACTACACTCTGCAATTCTTTTGAAAATTTTCTATTTTGTGTCTATGTCTAGATCAGCGCATTCAAAATTTAGATAATGTGAGATTTGAATTTAAATAATTATTCATAGAAATTGCACATAAATTGATGGTTCGATGGATATGCATACCTCATATTCCATAAATTAAGTAGGAAACTAAAATAGCATAGACATTTCTTCGTATTAGTTGTGAAAAATAAGATCTTTGTCCCTTTTTAGTAATAATTATATGGAATTAGTAACATGAGTACAAAAACAGATAGGCAAAGTGACATAGTGAAATCTAATAATGGCCGCTAAGGTTGACTCAATAGCTGCCATTTTTGAAGAAAAAAAAGGAGTAGCAGCTACAAATCAATCTTGCCACGGCTTATTTCTTTTGTTATAAGACTTTATGCTATAATAATAATTATATGACTTTTGCTACCTATCTTTTTGGACTTAGGTAAATGGAAATTCTAATTGATAACTGACTAATGATTTACTACCTTTTCTACTCATGATGATTTCTTTTTCTAACTAACTTTAGCCAGCAGCATGTGCATCCTTCTCAAGCTCTTGGTCATTATCAAAACATTTCTCTTATTCAAATTATATATGTGTATTTTAATTTGCTTTTAGCATGAACGAATATAGAATTTTAAATTAATAAATATTATTAATACTCTTTATTTTTCTGCAACAATAAATATAAGTTCAGTGTGTGTTCTATATGTATCATGTCTTGAGTCGCTGAAATAGTTCGATATATACAAACAAGTTATAACATTTTAATATATATTTCAAATGACACTAAATAAATATCATCATGTCTTCACTTTAATCCTTGTAGACGACCATAGTGCACTATATATTCTTAATACACTACGTACACATTTGTTTTTAGTCCTCTCTCTTGGTATAATGCATGTTAATTAGACGAACTTTTTTTGGGTCATATTTTCATGAAAACCATGTGCTACTACTTTAGACCAAAAGAGGAAACGGTAGGTGAAACTTATAAAATGATCGTACCAATTATTGTAGCAAGTGAAATCTTTTATTGATTGAATAAATAGCAAATAATCTAAATTCAATAGCAAACTAGTATTTTTTAAAAAAATCAGCTTATAAGTAATTTCTTTAATTAATTAAAACACAATTGTGAAATTAATATCAAATTTCAGTTTTCTGCAGGCTTACGGTAATGCCACAATCGAAATTAAAGAATTACAATTAATAAGAAGTCACTAGAAAGAATATGGGAAAATATAAATAATAATTAATTAGAATCAGATGCCTAACTGATATTATGAATATTTTGCTTCTACGCTTCCATTTGATAGTGATTTTTAGTCACCTTAAAAGTAAAAGAATGGGAAAGAGATCTGTACATTTATCCAAACTTCAACACATAGAAATCGTTCAATATATCATAATTTAAATCGCGGTGTCACAAATTCGAATCAAAATAATATTTTTTATATTATAATGTTAATGGTATGAGAAAAAGCACACGAAAGAAAAAGGATAAAAAGAAAAAGAAACTAATTAATGAATGATAGTGGGTGTTTAAATTATGTGAAGAGCCTAATAAACCGTAACACATAATTGACTTATCATTAAGGGACAAAAAGTAAGTAGTTGATATGAATAAACTATTGACAATGCTTTGTATTTTAGTTGGAAAAAGTACAACTTTAAGTATAGTTGATGCATCAAAATCTTGGGTATAGATAGACAAAATGATCATTATTCCTGAAATCAAAAGATTCGATGCATGTGTGTTGGTTAAGATTATTAAATGGCTCATTAGACTTTTGATATAAATTTATTCTAGCTGGTTAGAGTTATATATGTAAGCATTTATAATGTAGAGATTAGTTATGAGAAAATCTATGTATTATTTTATATAGGTAAGTATTAGTTATGAAGGGATCCTGTATAAAATAACACATATCATCATTTATACAAGTATTAGTTATGAGAATTTCTAAATTGCAAACTAAACACTATATTAATTTATATGTAAACATATAACTCAAAATAGTGTAGTATTTAACAAATTGGTCCAATTAAGGTTTGAGGTTGTTCAAGATTTAAAAATTTGAGTCTGGAATTCAAAATGTTATCTCATCTTTGTTCTGATAAAATGAAAATAAGTATTAGAGAAATACCTTTGATTGTTCAAGAGATTCACATCTATTAATTATTATATAATTATAAAATAAAAATTAAATATACGGCAATTCATAGCACAAATTGGAGAGAGTACATTTTCATTTATTTGACTGGTCCAATTTACTTCTGAGTAATACAAGGCAACCTTTTGGGTCTTGGCTTTCACTTGGACCAAAATTTTACAGAATTTAGGCCCATTTGTTTGCAGCCCAACTAAATTAGTACTATTTTTTTTAGCAGATTTTCACTTATTCATAAACTATTTTTGTGTGGACTATAAAATGATTCTGATTATGGAAGTAAATGATATTTGAAAAATTAATTTTATATTAATTACTTTTATTACAGAAATATGTGACATAGTGTTCGTTAAAATAAAAAAAAATATGATCGGTAATAATCATATAGAAAATGTTTATTGAATTCACAATAATATTCATTATACTTAAAAGAACATATCAATCAAAATCTATAATGTCTCACTAGCAAATGAACATACGAGTTGCCTGAATGTGAATTACACAATCAAGTATTTGAACACAAGTTATGCCCAAAGTCATTTAGTCAAAAATACATTTATCTAGGAGTCACACACTGCGTCATAAAAAAATAAATGTATCAAAAAAAAATACTACTTAATACTTAAGAAGCAATACTAATTGAGACTTGAGAATCATCGTGTACTAAGAGCCAAAGAAATTATAAGCTTCAAGTTGGGGAAAAAAACTGATTTTTGTGTACCACAAACATTATAGCATAGGGATAATTCTTGACAAAAATTGTTTTCCACAAAAAGTTGGAAAAAAAAAACAAAAATATTTCCTTCACCATTCACCTTATATTATTATCGTTTTATCCACACAACATTTTTCCCCCTTTTTAAAAAAGAGTTGAAATATCCTAATTAGAAACAGAAAAGACACAAATTTTCTTTCATTCCAAAGAATCAGGAGGAAGATGCAGCCATTAGGTGCAGAAGTTCACCAACGAATTGCCAGAATTTCAGCTCATCTTTACCCTTCAAATCCCCAGGTCTGTTCTTTTTCTTCTGGGTATTCAGTTGAATGAATTTTTAAGTTTAATAGATTGTGAATTCTTGAACAAATTATTTGATAATTAAAACTGTTGTTTTTCGCTATACTCATAAAGATGGGAGTTGGGTCTATTTTGGAAAGAACAAATTGCAGAGCAAAAGGTGGAGCAGCTGGATTCAAAGTTGCTATATTGGGTGCTGCTGGAGGAATTGGGCAGCCACTTGCAATGTTGATGAAGATGAATCCTTTAGTTTCAGTTCTTCATCTCTATGATGTTGTTAATGCTCCTGGTGTTACTGCTGATATTAGCCACATGGACACTGGTGCTGTTGTGAGTTCTTTTCACCACAACCTTCACTTCTTTTTTATTAGATTATCGGGTCAATTTCACGTATAGTCACTGAACTATATGCACGATTAATGTTAAAGTACATAAACTTTCGTAACTCTACTGTTATGGTGAGCGAAATTCAGTTACCTTAGTATAACATAAGTATTTGTTACTTTAGTGTTGTAGTGGATACAGATCAGTAACTTTGATGTGACATCCAAAAGATAGTTTTGTGACTCGCGGTTATAATGGTGAAGTTTAGTGACTATGCGTGAAATTTAATCCAGATTCGCACCGGGAAGTCCCACTTTCTGGTAAAAATGTTACAAACAAAAGTCAACTCCATACCCAAAGCCCAAATCCGAGAACTATGGTTAAGGATGAAGGAGTGCTTACCATAACCTTTTGTGGTTGAAATTAACTCTTCTAAGATGGCGAATAATATTCTTTTTTTCATTTAGGTGAGGGGTTTTCTAGGGCAAAGTGAGCTTGAGGGTGCACTTACAGGAATGGACCTTGTGATCATACCTGCTGGTATTCCACGAAAGCCAGGAATGACAAGAGATGATCTTTTTAAGATTAATGCTGGGATTGTGAGGACCCTCTGTGAAGGAATTGCAAAATGCTGTCCTAATGCTATTGTTAATTTGATTAGTAATCCAGTGAACTCCACAGTTCCTATTGCAGCTGAAGTTTTCAAGAAGGCAGGTACTTATGATCCAAAGAAGCTTCTTGGAGTTACCTCACTAGATGTTGTGAGAGCCAACACTTTTGTGGTAAGTCTTCCCGATATTATACCACTTTGAAAGAGTGTTCTGTTCTCGTTGAACTTCATTAACTTTGCTCGATTTCACTGTTTATTTCTTAGCGTCCTCTATATCAGCTAACTGTAATTATCTAATCTTTCCCAAGAGTCAATGCTTTGTTTTTTGATAGATTTTCGTGCTTTTGAAATTTCACCAGACACCTCTATCACTGTTTTGTGGCTCCATCCACTTACTGCTAGACCTTTCTTTTTCTTTTTCTTCTCCTTTGTATCTGATTGAGGACCTTACAGGCAGAAGTCTTGGGACTAGATCCTAGGGAAGTAGAGGTTCCTGTGGTTGGAGGTCATGCTGGGGTGACAATTTTGCCTCTTCTCTCACAGGTCTAACAAATTTATACTTAAGCAGATATACAAAGAGAAACTTTCCTGCAGCCTGAAATCTCCTCTGATACTGTTAATGTGAACTTTGTAATGTATTGTAGGTCAAGCCTCCTTGCTCCTTCACACATGAGGAAACAGAATACTTGACCAAGCGCATTCAAGATGGAGGAACAGAGGTTGTTGAGGTATTGTGCAACTACCATCTAGCACAACGCGTGCACTACTTTGCAATTCAGCATATACTGATAATTTCTTGAACCAGAATTGAACTGTCATTTGTCACCTCAAGAATTTTTATCTTTGCAGGCAAAAAAAGGGGCTGGATCTGCAACTCTATCTATGGTTAGAATTACTCCTTGAATTATTTCAGTTTATGCTTTCTGAACATTGAATATGGGCATATTGAGTAAAACTGAATCTATTGCAATGCCTATAGGCATATGCAGCTGTAAAATTTGCAGATGTTTGCCTCAAGGGCTTAAGAGGAGATGCCGGTGTGGTGGCTTGTGCTTTTGTAGCTTCTCAGGTACTTTCTCAAACTTATTGGCTGCCCCCTTTATAGCCAATCAAGAGCAGAAGGCTAGACATAAGTGCAAAAGTCCTAACAAGCCGGCTTGTTTTCTTTTCTGTCAAATTTTCCTGACTGGCCAATAACAATTTTGACACAGGTCACAGAACTCCCTTTCTTTGCCTCTAAAGTACGACTTGGCCGTACTGGAGCTGAAGAAGTCTATCAACTTGGTCCCCTAAACGAGTATGAGAGGTAAGAACACTCAGCTTGACCTGCAATTCTTCGGATATTTGATAAGTTAGTCATCTGACTGAGTAAATTCCAACAGGATTGGACTTGAGAAGGCCAAGAAAGAGCTTGCTGAGAGCATTCAGAAAGGAATTTCCTTCATCAGGAATTAGTATTGAGTTTCAAATTCAGTAATACTTTTTCTGATTGTCTGGTAAATATTATAAATGAAATGGTTGTCTGTCAAGTACTATGCTAATAAAGAGTATCTACATTTTGTCTGTGAAACGAATATTATTCAAATATAAGCTTCATGTGCTTTGCTAGTTTTGGTAAAAGAAAAAAAGAACAAACTCTTCTGTGTTCCACCTGATGGAAAGCGTTCTCATGTTAAATTGGTGAACTTCCAAGACATTAAATATGAAAATAATCTAAAGACTGTTGAATACCAAAAAGATCTGGCATATATTCCTGATACTTCTTTGATGAATTCTTAGAGAGTCGGGTCCCTTCGTGCCTGATGTATGTAATAGCTATAAAAACAGAGGACAAAAGAAGAGGGCAATTTAATCTATACAGTTTTGCTCAAACACAAATCTTGCCCGTCTAAGCAGTTTACAAAGTGAATGGGTTTGGAGGTTGGTGAACAATTGGAGTCTTTGACATGGAGACATTGCCCAACTGCACATTGGGTACCACTGTATCCTCGATAGTTATCGGATCAACCTGCACAATTTTCTCTGGCACAACTTTGTCACCATCTACCTTTGCCAGTACTTCAAAATGCATCCTTACCGTTTCAGGCTTAGTTCTCCACTCTGGATAACCCTCCAAATTGAACCCATCTCCTTCCTTCAACTTCTTCTCAACTCCAAAACCAATCTTCACAAAAGTCTGGGCTGATACATCTGCCTTCAGCAACTTGAAAGAACCCTTTTTACCTGCTTTAGGACCCAGTATATTAGAAAGCAAGGCCTCAAAACCAAGCAAGTTCGAGTTTGAACCATTGATAGATGTAACTGGCCACAATGTAGTGAATTGATTGGGTGTAAGAAGTGCAGTGGTTTCTCCCTGGAGATCAATAGTGGAGACGGCGTCCATGGCTTTCAATTTTGATACTGATGACAACTCAACAAGACCAGGTGCAAGCCGTTTAAGCTTAAGTTTGTTAGCAGAAGGGGCAGATGGTGAGGCGGGGGATGTAAGAGATGTAGGACCAACAATTCGAAGAGAGAGGAGAGGTCGCTCTTGAGCAAGAGAAGCTTGACGTAGATATTCAGCCAATGCCAACATACCAGAGGCAAACCCATTTATTGTTCTGTTGAAGGGCAGTGGAAGTTCTATAGGGTGGCGCAGGCTAACAGATCTGGCACCCTTGACGGTAACGACAGCACCATCAGCTAAAATCACTTTCCTCAGCTCCCCAGCATCCACATCATGCTGCATGTCGTTACCGAGAACAGAAGCAAAGTAGATCAGTGACATGAAAATTAGCAAGAAAATAGAACGATTAAAACTTAAATCATTTTCATATTTCTTAGACGAGTAGTAGTGCAGACAACTAACTGAAGAAAGACAATCAACACATCAAACACACTGACAAGTAAGCCAATGTAAGTGAACTTTGGATAGTTAAGCTACATCCATCGCCATCAAAGGAATCAAGATTTCAGTAGAGTGACTCTCTATTTCCCAGGACAGATATAAAATGTCAACCTAACGTACTCAAAGTAATTCAGCTAAATCCACCAACAAGANAAGTTCTTCAAAGTTTTGTTCTAAGTATCTTGGGAATACAAGACGAACAACACAAGACAGGAACACATTTCTATCCAATAAAACCTACAACAACCAAGATCCTAGACAACATGATCAATGCTTATTAATAAGAGCAAAGGGCATCATTGAACATGAAACAATGGAAGACCACTGCCACCAAGAGACTGATTTCCAGCTTAAAGCTCGGAGAAGCATACAATTGAACATAGGGTCATTCAATAACTATTTAAGCAAAAGAAGACTCTCTTTTCTGGGTTAACATCAATAGCAGACTCTCTTGAAACACCAAAAAGAAAAGGAACACGACAAGAGAGCCCCTCGCAACTAAACATAGACAGGAATACCATGCATCCCAAGGTATTAGAGTTCATAACAAAACAAAAGACAGAGCCAAAAAGAGGAGGGAAATATTCAACAATGCCATAGAGGGTACTTAGTACTTACTATTGACAAGCAAAATTTGTTGCTGAATATATCAAATAAGAAAGCCAACTTTCAAAAGACTTCCAACATAATGTACAGTATTATACAAAAAACTCAAGGCAAGGTTTCACTTACAGGTAGTGAAATTCTCATGTCCTTGGCATCCTGGATCCAGAGCTCCATGGGACCTGCCAAAGTAAATGGTGCCAAAACAGGCACCTGATTCTCCAATGTCCGCCTTTCAACCAACCCATTTTCTTCACCTTTCTCTACCCGGAAAATGGGCAAATCTACAAATTCCCATTTATTCACATCCTCCAAAAGCTTTAAGGGAATAACTTTATTATCAACTTCAACATCAAACTCATAAGACACCGACCTACCCACAAGAGCATCCCTCAAATCAAACCCAGATATCTTGAAATCCTCCTCTTGAAAACCTAACCCCTTTACAATTGACTCCTTCAAGTCCTACAAAACAAACAGAAAATAAAATCAACAATCAGAAACTCCAAACACAATCCCAACTTCAATACGAGAAAACAAACCCTAAACCAAAATCTCACGAGTAAATATCTGCCTAATTGCGTTGTTACCGTAACACAATCAGCCTAACGAAACCAAAACAAATCACAACAACAGACTAACAATGATGTATCTCTAATAATTAAAAAATTTAAACACCTAATTGATGTTAATATAATCAATAAGATCCAAACAATCAATTTTGCCTCCATATTCTGATGTGTTTCACATCATTGAAAACCAAGAAAATCTTGAATTACAAAATCAATCCTGTCTCTCATTAGGTAAGAAAACAATTGCACATAAAGATTAATAAAGAAAAAAAAAAAGGTTCATGACTTACAGAAATAGCTTTAGGATATGGAGGATTAATATCTTTGCCAGCGACAGAAGCTGCAGATGAAGAAAACCGAACAGCAATCGCAAGAACAAAGATGACCAAGAAATAACAACAACGGGATGATCGTCTCAAATCCATTGATAAATACTTGGAAATTCTAAAGAAAAGGAGATTTGATACCTCAAAAAAATAATGGAATAGAATGGGAAATTCTCAGATCTCAAGTAATGCTCAAGAGATGGATTCTTCTTCTTTTTTCTTTTTTTTTCTAATTTAGAATGAAAAAGGGTGGGATGTGTTTAATTGATTTTTGTGGGAATTCGTGGTTGAGAATCGAGAGTGATGATGACGTGGAATTGTTCGACCAATGAGAGGTGAGGATCTGATGTGGGGTTGATATAATTGGATGAATGACATGGCGGTTGTTTCATATGGTGGGACCCTTCATTTAAAAATTGTTAATAATTAGACGGTACCGACGACGCCGTTTGGTAGGCAATTTGATTTGGGGAAAAAGAAAGTGGCTTCGCCCGGGCTCGAACCGGAGACCTTCAGTGTGTTAGACTGACGTGATAACCAACTACACCACGAAACCTTTTGTGTATAAGTTATTGTTTGTAATTAAATATAATTGAAGAAAATCACACTTAACTAGTTTTTTAATTGTTCTACGAACCAATAGATGTGGTGTAGAAGATGGAGTTGTTCCTTCCTTAATCATAGGTCTCGAGTTTGAGTTTTGTGTATGAAAAGTTTTTTGGTAGGGAGCACTCCCTCCTACACTGTGAATTTAGATTAGTTGAGCTCNAAATCACACTAACTAATTTTTTAATTGTTCTACGAACCAATAGATGTGGTGTAGAAGATGGAGTTGTTCCTTCCTTAATCATAGGTCTCGAGTTTGAGTTTTGTGTATGAAAAGTTTTTTGGTAGGGAGCACTCCCTCCTACACTGTGAATTTAGATTAGTTGAGCTCCAATGCGGGAAGTGAATGAGAAAACAAAAAAAGAAAATCAATTTTTTATCTAATTTACATTTTTAGTTCACTTCTAGCACCATATCAACTACCTGAAATTTAGTCATATATGGTGCGAATTTCACACAAAAATGCATCAAAAAGGTATTCAATTTTCACTTGCCAATTATTCTACAACTTGAGGTAAAAAATATACGAAGTTTAATTTGATCTTGGCATGCCAATTTTTATGCAAAACAATGATAAAATGTTGCTTAACTTCAAGCTAATATTCTTTCAAGTTTGATTGTGAACACCTTAAATTTATTTTAAAGCGACAAAAATGTTAGTAATATTTTATACAATGTGACTATATCTTAAATAGTGACGCTGAATCTCTTTCGTGCACTTCCCTCAAAATGGATTAAGTAGGTAAATAGTCATTTCTAATAGAGAGTTTTCTAATACATGCTATCAAATAATAATTAGACTTCTCTTGATATGTTATTAACATTTAGTCACTCTTTTGATATGATAAAAATTTGGACAAAAATGCTCCCAACTAAAACACAAAACAAATCCGACAAACATTAATACTGGAATTTGAAAAGAATTTACTAGTTGAAGTTAAAGAATGATTTATGGAGTTCAAAAATTGCTAAAATTTCAAAATCAAGAAAGAATTAATGGGATTCTAACATTTTATAAGTTTAAAATTAGAATAAGATTTACGAGGTTCAAAATTAAGGATGATTTATGGGTTTAAACCTCTATAGGGGCTCTGCTCTCTGCACAACATTGAGTCCGAGACTAACTATTGGGTCTCTATTGATTGGGCTTAAACACACATTCTGAACGTGAAACTTTGGACTGGATTCAACAACATTTGATCCTACATATGGCCCATCAAAGCACAAATAACTCTGGTCCAACAAGTTTGCACATTCGTGTATATTTTTTTATTTTTTATTTTTCAAATATTAAGATTAGCAGAATAAAAAAATATTAAATTTAAGGGAAAAGGGTCAAAAATGCCCTTAAACTATGTGAAATGAATAAAAATGTCCTATAGTTTGGCTCAAAAATGCCCTTACCGTCAATATTTTGGTTCAAAAATGCTGGTATTTTTAAGAGAGAAGGGTTTAAATTTGGCCCAATCACATTAAGCAATATAATAAATAAATATTGTATTTAATAATTTTACTTTAAGGGAGATATTAAAAATAAAAGCAAATATGAGTCAGGATTAACATCAAGGGTATGTTTGAGCCGAAAGGGGGACGTCAGGGATGTTTTAGAGCCGATAGATGGATGGAGGATAATTTTATACCAATTCAAATACTTGAGGGAATTTTAGACCCTTCTCCATTTTTAAAAAATAGGAGTATAAAACTAATAATCTTTAAACTCTATTGAAATACTGGCAGTATAAATACTCACCTGTTTTTCTTCCACCTAATTTAAAGTGACCGACCATAAATGTGGTCAAAAAGTGATATAAAAGGTACAGCAGGATAAATAATTCTGTCAATAAATGCCAAAATAGAAGATGTTTAGTTTCAATTACAAGCTCTCTTAATCTGCCGCGTATAAACCTTTGGTCATAATTCTCTACCCAAACGCATTTGCTGTTTTTGACCTTCTAGAATGTTGGACTGTCTTCGACAGGAAAATTTTCAATAAAATTAATATTGAGTTTTCTTAAATTATTTTATTTTGTGTGTAAATTAATAAAGTATATGAGTGTCATTATATTGTTGGTACAAACTAGACGATCCACCCCTGAAACCTGGAAATCCAGCTAGAAGGTTTAGTTCATTATCTTTATTTTAATTTACTTTAGAGTTCATATTTGATAGTTGATACAATGTTTTCTATTTTCATTAAGAAATTCATTTTAAATTACTTTTTTTTTTTATATAAAATAACTTATTTTCTTAGAAAAATATTTAACCAACCACTAATAATAACATATTCAGTTTGATCCTACAAAAGAAAAAATATACTTATCAAAATCAAACATATTATATATATGAATATATATTTGAGAAAAAATTTTCTTTCGAACCAAACACACTCCGAAATAATATAAAAATACTAAAAAAACATCAAATCGCTTTAACGAGACCTTTTTATGATATCAAATATATTAATTGTTAGTATATTATATATGAATCGACTTTATATCATTTCTTTAATCATAATCTTGATTTCCTCTCATCTCATGATATTTTTCTTAAAAAAAATAATTTGTTAAATAAAAAACAATATATTTTTTAATGAAAATTTTTATAATTGTAAACTATGATAGATAAATTAAAACAAAGAAAATACTAATCTCTTTCCGCATAAGCAAGTTTTTCATAATTTATGGGAAGTAATTGTAAATTGAGCAATTTGATCATTTTTTTAGCAGTTTGGCAAATAGTAATTAGATCGTATCAAAAGTAGTACAGTTTAATCAGAAAGGATCTTAATTATTACAACTCTAATATAAGTTTTTCAAGCCTAAGTACAATTATTGCCTTGAATATTGTCATTAGCTAAACCAACTACAAAAATTATCTATTCTAGTTTCAACATTTGCCTATAAAAAGACAAAAAAGAGTGACAACATGCCTTAATATATTTAATAAAAAAAATTGTTTTTTTTTTTGAAAAAAACCTAGAATGAATAAAATCTCCTAAGTCCTAAACAACTTCTACGTATATACGTATCATATTATTTTCCACACATAATTTATCCTATTCATTAATTAGCTACCTACTAATTGTCATTACATAAAGAAAAGTCATGGAATCTTGATTTGTCAAGAAAGATTACGATCTCTTGTAGGGAGTAGGGACTCATTGTTATACCAACTTTTATTCCTAGTTAATTAGCTACTATTAATTAAGCATATATAATGGTTATGGGTAAAGGGTTAATCTCATTTAGTTTCTTTAATTATTTTTAATTAAACAAACTGTTTATCCATTTGTTGGCTGTCACATTAATCTGACAAGTTAAGTTTGATCAGCATAAGATAATGGTCCCTTAATTATTTAATATGGCAAAAATTGCAAGAAAACGTCGTATGAAAATAGTTTATTCGAATTAAGAAAAAAATTAACAAGGTTTGGACTTTGTATAATTTATGAAGGGAAGTGGAGACATGAGATACAATAGAATATAGTCAAAATACTAATGTTCAACTTTCGGCTGAAGCATAACGTCACATTGTAGTCAGCATGACACAAGATTTGTAATCCTTCCGTTCACTTTTATTTGTCATATTGCGTCTTTTTAAAGTCAATTTGATTTATTTTCAAAGTTAAATTAGATTACATTTATTCGATTAAACAAAAAATTTAGATATTTAAAAACTATACGAAAAATATTATAAATTGCAATTTTTTGCATATCAATATGATGAAAGAATACATCATAAAATGTTAATCAAATTTTTTATAATTTAACTCTAAGAAAAGAACTATGATAATTAAAAGTAGACGAAGATGGTGTAATTTAAATTCAATAAAAAAAATTAGCGTTTATCGAAGAAGAATGAAGGTGTAGAGTTGATTATATAAATGAAATATGTATTAATTTGATACTACTACAGATCCACTTTATTTGTCGTTCTTACAAAAAAAAAGAAAAAAAAAAAAAAGAAGATAAATTACTTAATTGTAGTTTACCAATGAAGAGGACATATAATGTCATTTACTTAGACCTATTATATTACACGAGAGTATAGATATTTGTTGAAAATCAATAAGGTCATGATTAAACATGTCTGAAGAAGGTAAACCATTGTTTCAAGTTTCTAGGGAAAACCATAATGCGACTTTGATACTTTGGAGGTGTATGCTTAATGATACGAAATTTACTCTCCCATAGCTAGTGGACCTAGATCATGTTTCATATGAACGATTTTAAGATCTTTATTTAGTTTGTTTTAACTTTCTACTTTTAAAAAATAGAAAGAAGAAGGGCGAGGGGATGGGGTGGATCTAAGATTTTAAGTTTACGGGTTCTACATTCTAAAAAAGATTGTAATTTACTTTAGGTTCTAAATTTTGTATCTATTAATTGATTTTCATAATACAAATATAGTATTTAGTCTGGTAAAAATAACAGCTTAGAATGCCATTATATATTTTGTTTTCTCTGGAGGTAAAGGTAAAGATGTAAAAATAACTCAAAAGGGGAATGGACATTATGANATATTGCGACTTTGATACTTTGGAGGTGTATATGCTTAATGATACGAAATTTACTCTCCCATAGCTAGTGGAACTAGATCATGTTTCATGTGAACGATTTTAAGATCTTTATTTAGTTTGTTTTAATTTTCTACTTTAAAAAAATAGAAAGAAGAAGGGTGGGGGGAGGGGGTGGATATAGGATTTTAAGTTTATGGGTTCTACATTCTAAAAAAGATTGTAATTTACTTTAGGTTCTAAATTTTGTATCTATTAATTGATTTTCATAATACAAATATAGTATTTAGTCTGGTAAAAATAACAGCTTAGAATGCCATTATATATTTTGTTTTCTCTGGAGGTAAAGGTAAAGATGTAAAAATAACTCAAAAGGGGAATGGACATTATGAATTTATGAATCTACTTTAAAAGAATTAAGAGATTGACAATAATGTGGTTTTATTACATATAATAAACCAAAAGTGAGATTACATAACAACAAAAGAGACCCTCCAAATTAAAAGATAATTTCAAGAGGATGTCTAAAACATTGACAAATTAAAGCAAACTAATGATACAAAGCTTGATGCCTATTTTCACCCCTAAAAAAAAAACCTTGTATTGTCCCTTTTCTCTAACCACTTGGTATACGTTGAATTTCTCAACCTTCCTCGTGGAAAAATATTTACAATAAAGAGAAAAAAAAAGCCTAAGCCATGGGGTCAACTATATCTTTACAATAGGTGGATAAATTGAACATGGTTAATTAACAAATTTAACCATGCAAAAATGAGAGGTTAAAAAAAAAAATCCTCCCTACAAAATGACTTAATTAACCCCACGGCAAACAAGCTTCAAAGGACTTGGTTTTGAAAAAAAGGGTGAATTTGACCTCACAAGCCTAAACATCCAATTATGGAACTGGAAAAAGAGAACGGTAAAATGACTTTCGTTATATCAAACACTTTAAAAAGAAATTATGATAAGCTGGTCAATCGATCACATCCTTCACATAAACATTTTGAGTGCTGAGCGCAAATTCTTGACAAGATCCTTTACTGTCATTGTAAATTCCTCATCCATCTGCATGGAATTAAGCTTTTTTAAGAATTTGAAAAGGAAAAAAATAAAATAATAACCTAATTACCACATGTAAAGTATAAAATTAAAGTTATAACAAAAATAAAATCTAGAATTTAAGTTATATTCACATAATAGAACGAAATTTCTCTAACAACATCAATGTAGTTTAAATTGTAATAGACCAATATTAGCATATTAGAAATCATTCTTAAAACCATGTTACAAATTAATCATATGTCATAGAGATTTACTTAAAATTATGTACATTATATAAAAACAGCTTGATTGGTTAAAATTTTTTACTTAAAACTCAAAACAATATTCTTTCTGTTCACTTGTTCATAATGAACTGTACAATGAAATGCATATATATAGTAGTTAACGTTAAAGGTAAAACATGAAAAAAGATTATTTTTCTCTTGATATGTATATTGTTCTAGTAAAAGTAAAAGAAATATTTTTAATATAGTGAACAAGTAAAAGTGAACGAGCAAATAATATACCTGAGCAATTATGGTAATGTCAAGAGCAGAAGTTCCAAAAGACAAAGCACATGTATTAATGACTGATAGATGAAGTTTCTCAATTTCAGCAACTGTTTTCTCAACAATTCCTTTCCTTTTTTCACAGTGGATTCTAATTAATACATCTTTTTCAGAAATTCTTGCTTCAATTTCTGGGAGTGCCTCATCAACTGGTACAGTACCACTTGAGTAATTTTCATCTGATGAAGAATTTTCACCATCTCCATAAAGTTCATATTTCTTGACAAACACAACAGATTCAACTGATTTTTTCTTTGTTTGCTCCTCAAGTGTCTTCACTTTCTCTTGAAGTTGTTTCAAGTATTTTATTGCATCTCCAAGAACTGAAGCCTTGTCCATCTATTCATCATACCAAAATTTTAGTATAGCTATTTTATATAGGACAATTGTAAATATTACTCCAGCGAGTCATATTTACTTGTCCATTATACTAAAAATAGATGTTCAGTTTTAATATATTTCGAGGAAAATGGATTTCTTTGCTTTTGAATGAAAGTCATTTTCCTTCGAAACTATATGGAACTCTTGACTTAGCTTTATTATTGGTCCAACCAACACTTACTTTTCAAGATTAATGATACACATAACTATCAATCTTGAAAACTAAGAAAATTCATCAAATTAAGCACCATCACACGATATAATGTGCTAATTTTATTATCGACTTATTTTTCATTTTAATTGCAACCATTCACAAACTCCAAACATATAGGTCATATCTTTCAAAAAATAAAAAATAAAATGACTTTCTTCGTATCAAACATATTCATAAGCTTGATAGAAGTACCTTTTTGAGTCCAGGAATTAGAGCAGATAAAGCAATGAATCTTTGGCTAAGTTTTTCGCGTCTTTTCCTCTCAGCAATGATATGATCTTGAGCTTGTGTTAATTTTCCATTAGTGCTAACACTCTTATTAGCACCTTGACATGAATTATTAGCAGCCTTAAACATCATATAATTATGATTAGCAAAAGAATCTTGATGACAAACCATATTGTTATGACAATGATCAGCTGCAAAAGATATACTGCTTGATGACAAATTAGTTGTTTCCTCTTTGGGCTTCATTGTCACAACTTGTTGGTTTGTGAAATTATTTGATGAGTTCATCAAATGGGAATAATTGGGAGAAACCACAGATTGTGAGCTCAATATTTGGTCATTTTCAATAATATTATTATTGTTCCAGCTATGACTTGTTTTGGAGTTCTTTAGTGGCCTTTCTTCAACAATTTGGGACAATTCTATAGGCCTTTTATGGCCTAATAGTGGCTGATCATGAGACATGAATGATTCATGCAAATTATTCTCATGACCAAATGAAGTTGCTATAGATATTGCACTTAGCTCATCATATGAGCTAATAGGCCATTGTTGATTAAACCCATAATATTCCATTTCCTGCAACAAAAATACAAATATTCAATTCTAAATTCAATAATCTTGAAGAAACTCACGAAAATTATCTAGATTTTCAAAAGTTTAGACACTGAAACTACACATACACTACTTCAAAAATGATCTTTTATCGACAATGAACTAGCTATTTGCCGCTATATTTCAGGCGGCTAAATGTTTTATCAATTGAATTATCAGCAATTAACTTATTGTTTGTTGCAGTGGATAGAATTGTACCTTACAAATTCCAAAATTCTTGAAAATTCCCAAAAACAAATTGGAGAAATCCTGAACAAAAACAAAAAAAAGCCAAATTAAATTGTGGAAACGGATATACATAAAAGTAGAATATATAAGGTAATTAATGGAATTAGGGACTTACTTTAATTAATTAAGAGAAGATCAGGACAAGGCTAATCTTTTACTAATCTCCTATAAAGTTGGAGACTTTTTGCTACCATTAATGAATTTTGTTCCTCATATATATACTACTGTTATAAGTATCACTATCTCCCTTTTTTCTTCTTTCTTCACGGGTCGGGTTGTTGATGTGAACCGGCTTTTAATTATTGTGGCAATAGAATATTAGTAATAATTAGTGTATATTTCAATTTTCAACACCTTTCTGTATGAACATAAATAAATTGCAAGTAGATCTTTTAAGCTAGTGAAAGCTAAGATTAAAATAATCTTTTTTTTTTTGTTTTATTCAGAATTTTAAAGACTTTTGAGGCTACTAGTATTTCTATAATATTTCATATTCCTCCACTTAGCCAATGAAATTTTAACAACAAAATTATTATTATATATTTTTTTTGGATTTTAGTTTTCAATTTTCTTTATGTTGGCTGCTACGTCAACTACCATAATGTTCCCACAACCTATGTCGTAATCCAAAAAGATCATCCTCCATATTTTGCGGTACTTTGATAAGAACATTGACTAACAAAAATTACTGCTCCATAAAGAAAATAAAATTAACCAATAATTAAGCACATGTAGTACGACCTACCAAAAAAATATAAGTATTTGAAAAGTATTTAAGTGTATATATAGTATTATATATAATTATTATACAACAACACTATTCTATCATATGGGCCAACTGTTAATCAATACTATATATTATAAAATACTAACTAGTGAAAATATGTTGTGCACGTATTGGTTAAAATACTGTACAACTTTTCTTATTATATACACTTTCTTCATATGATGATAGGTATTTTGGTATGTAAAAGAATTACTCCTAGTGTCAGTTTAATTTAATATATATGTGATATCAATATGTCATGAGATTATATTCGTTTGTCAGATATACTTTGAAAAAGTATTTTGTATCCAAAAGAATTATATACTGGAATTAGTTAACGACAATAGTTTAATTATTGTTAAATATATATTTTTAGCAGCAATTAGCGTTGTTTGTAAATGTCTCTAAAGTCTATAGCGACATTTGATCTAATGATAATTACCTAATGTTGGTAAAGGCTTTTACACTTTTTGTTAATGTGTATATTTATTGGCGCTAAAAGTTATTTTTGTTGCAGTGATACTTGTTTGATTTGGAATTTCTATATATATATATATATATATATATATTATTTCCAAATATTCCTTATAGTTCGAGTTTAAAACAATATATACAATTAACTTGAGAATTCTTTTTAGATCTGTCTCGATTAATCAAGATTTATCTATGATAAAAATATCACAACTTTAGAACATGAAAGCAGCTTAATCGAAATAAGAGATTTTTAAAAAGTCGGTGTGGCTGAGTACTACTAACAAGTTAGCTCTAGAATATCCAAACAAAATCTCAAAATTTGTTGGGAGAATCTTGAAAAAAAAAGCCCATCTTCTTTTCTTTCTGTCAAGTAGCTTACTATATATAAAACAAGAAGGTTGTTGAAGAAGTGATGTCTTAATATAACTTGATAGGTATAGCTGGAAAAGATTATTACAAGCATTCTCTATTGTCTGTTTTAATTTGTTTTGTCTGATTTGAAATTTGAATTGAACAAAGTTAAAAAATAAAATAAAAAGGACTTTTTGTACTTATATTTTTGAACATGTCATCTCAAAAATTAAAATAAAGAAATTATCAAAAGGATAAGAGACAGCCTGAAATAAATTGAAACGATGAGAATATTATTATGCACGCTCGTGGGGGTAGTTATGAGTGATTTAACATTAATCTGTGTCTGTTATCCACCATATATTAGTACTCTTGTCTAGTCTATAGATGAACAGACATTTCAAATGACAACCTGTGATGTTGGACCTTTGCACCTTCAACTTTTCATTTATCCATCCACTAATTCTTACTACTACTATATTCTCCATATATTTTGTTTGACTATATATATTTATTTTTATTGAGTAATAAGCTTTGGATATCTTTTACAAAGAAAAAAGAAAAACTTGAGAATGAGGTATAATCTTTTGTATGTTTATTTGATATACAATGTCTAGAGTTAGTCATCACAAAATTTTTATATGGCTGAAGTTTATTCAGTGCTTGAACTTTGGTCATTTATGCTAAGTTATGTTATTATTGCAAGACTTCAATTTTATTTTTTTTTTGAAATAACACATCACTGAAATTATTTTAGAGTGAATAGACATATACAGTTATATAGTGGTGTCCAAAAAGGATACCTTAAAATTCATAAAATTACACGTTTTTTCCTTCAAATGAGTTGATCATTAATTTTTTGCCCTTTAGCAATTGAACTTATGCTAGGACATAAGATTTTTTAGAAACTGAAGTCAAGCTTGGATTATAACATAAAAATATACCATATGCGCAAGAAATTACTTGTTATGAGGGACATAAATTAAAGACCAACACAAAATATAGCGATAAAAGTACAAATGAGCCCGTGAACTGTGAAATTACCTTCAAGAGCAAGCAGGCTGAAAAATCTTTGTCCAATCAAATATAGCCCAGGCCCATTAGTGGCCCACGACAAAGTTCTCGAATAAAGTTTCAATTGGGGGAATTATTTGAACACTCGATATTATAGTGTTAATTACTTATAATGTTTAGCAAATATAAATGATATACAAAAATGTTAGTTGCTCATATAAAGAAATACAAAGAAAAAAATGTTATGTTAATAATTAAAACTACTGAATACATTAAAAGTGAGTTCTAATTCATTAAATATACAAAATATATTGTACATTTTCATGCATGAAAGTTAATTGCTCATACAAGAAATTAAAAAAAGACAGTTAAAATCATCGAATACATAATTGCATTCTCTTTCTATATATATATTAAATAAATGATATGTTAAAATGTTTACATCAACTTTCGAATGAAATCGTGTATTGAGAGGAAATCAAAAGAAATATTGGAGAACCAATAAAGTTGGGTTTTTTTTAGGGATTTGGTAAAATCTCATTAGGCTTGACTTCTGGATTAAAACAAAATCAAAGAATAAATGCATATACCTTAATTTAATTAAGCTAAAAGAGGAAAGGGTGATAAATACAAATCATAAGAGAAAATGCATTAACTCTTTTTATTTGTTTCTATTCTATGTCCAGAGTTTGCATTAGAGTTAGAGTAAATGCATAAAGCTTTTTTAAAAATTTGTTTCCTACTAAATGTCCAGAAATCGTATTAGAATTTTAATTAAATTCAAATCATATATAATAGAGTTCATTTGAGATTAACGCTTCCAATAGAATTTTCTTTATATTCAAAACTCGTATCCAAAACCTTTTGGATAATAATGAATTCACCTGCATCCTAAAAAGGGCAGGGGGTGGTGGTGATATTTTATTTTTAGATAGGAGTATTTTGATGAAATATCGATATTATTAGTATTAAATATACAAAATTTTGATGAAATATCGATATCATTAATACTCCATAGTTATGATTTCCCTGTTTGTTTAGGGTCACTCATCCAATCACATTTGTCATCTTCTCATTGAAGCAGAGGAGTATCTTTCACATTTCAAAGCCCTAATATTTACATCAATGGCAGCTCAGACATTGCAGCTCCGACCACTGGGCAACACTGGACTCAATCTCAGCTCTGTCGGCTTCGGCGCTTCTCCTCTCGGCAAGGTTTTCGGCGATGTCTCCGAACAAGACGCCTTCGCCGCCGTCCGGGAAGCCTTTCGCCTCGGCGTCAATTTCTTTGACACTTCCCCGTACATAATCTATCTCTTTGTCATCTTCTATTTTAGACTGAAGTTATCCAGCAGATGATTATGTATTTAGAAATACACATATAGTTGAATTTCGTCTTTAAAAGCATGAATTTTGAATTACATCTGCATTTAGTGTTATGAGTAGTGGATGCAGTCTTATCAGCCCGCACTGATTTAAAATTTTGATCAACCTCTACTATTTGAATTTTGTGAATAACCGGGAATCTGCATAAGTGGTTTGAATTTTGGATCCGCATCTTGAATCATTTTGCTGTTTAATTCGGAAATGATAGTTGAACTACTGAAATTATTGGTCCTTTTCTAAAATTGGTGACTTTTCAGGTATTATGGAGGAACGTTATCGGAAAAGGTACTAGGGAAAGCTTTGAAGGCTCTTGGAGTACCTAGAGATCAGTACATTGTGTCTACAAAATGTGGGAGGTACAAAGAGGGATTTGATTTTAGTGCTGAGAGAGTGACTAAAAGTATTAATGAGAGCTTGGAGAGGCTGCAGCTTGATTATGTTGATATGTTACAATGTCATGATATTGAATTTGGGTCCCTCGATCAGGTGCTTTATTGATCATTTAGGTTTGATTCTTCTACCTGATATTCTAGGAATCTTTCTTAACACCAATATTTCTAAATAGTTCGTAAATATGTATGATATAAAAGATCATGATTTTGTAAGACTTTTTATATTGTTTCCAAATATGTAACATTTACTTTTACTTAACCGAGTACATGTCTGATGCTTATTAAAATATTTTGATCCTCGTACTTCGAATTTTGCCATTCCTTCATATTGAAGGGAGTTCCTCATAAGGTTTGGCCAAGTGACATGTTAGCCTTGTAAATCTCTTTTGATTCCTTCCTCAACTTGTCATATTGATTACACATCAAACTACGTAATTTGTTCTCAGTGTTTGATATGTCTGGTTTTCAAAATCTTAGCTTTCTTTGTGACATTATCCAGAGGTAGTCTTTGTTTTTGAAAGTAAAGTTTATAGCCCTTCTTCCTCCTTTCCCACTTTATCATGATTTTGTTTGTGGAAATATGTAGTTTTAGCATGGGAGTTTTAGTGGATGTTTATTTTTGTCTCGAACAGATTGTGAATGAGACACTTCCCGCCCTTCTAAAATTGAAGCAAGCTGGAAAGATCCGCTTCATTGGTATAACCGGCCTACCTTTGGGGATATTCACTTATGTGCTTGATCGCGTCCCTCCAGGCACAGTTGACGTCATCCTGTCATATTGTCACTACAGTGTCAACGATTCAACTTTGGAGGATCTGTTGCCATACCTGAAGAGCAAGGGTGTGGGGGTGATCAGTGCTTCTCCTCTTTCAATGGGTCTTCTTACTGAGGCTGGTGGTCCAGAGTGGCACCCTGCTTCTTCTGAACTTAAGGTCAATAATTCATTTTTCTCCCTTGCTAATACTATCCCATAAGAGTATGGATTACTTGCTAAAAGTGCCCTGCTTTAGATTTGTTATGTTGTATCATCTCTGCAATGTATTCATTTATTCCCATCTGATCTGCCAATAGATGAAGATTGAATGTTTGGATATTGTACTCAGACTAAAGTTTGAACTCCTTCTAGATATTACATATTGAAATTACAACACAGAGAAGATCTCACTGAAATCGAACACTTGACTTTTAAATCCATGGACAGCTTCTAACTTGATATGAGATGTCTTATTTTCAACTTGTGCTTGTTTGTATCCACTCTCCCAAAGTTGTTCTTCTCTCCACTCTTCAATGCTTCTTCCTGAATCTTCTCCCAAAATAAAACTGAGTTTTTTCTTAATTTTCTTACTCACTCAAATGTCTGCATATTTGCATCACCAGGCTGCCTGCCGAGCTGCTGCTGTTCACTGCAAAGGAAAGGGAAAGAATATCTCAAAATTAGCCTTGCAGTACAGCTTAGCAAATACCGATATTTCTTCCATACTAGTGGGGATGAAGTCTGTTAAAGAGGTTATCTTTTTTCATCGATTTTTATCCTCTACATCTGATTCTTCATTTATAAATCCCATGTCATCTTTTGATATTATATTTTACATGTGTCACTAAAAAGGATTGGCTGGCTTTACTATGTTGCTGAAAGGAAAAAGAGTAGGCAACAGAAAAGTTATTTTTTTGACAGATGAAAAATGGATTTGCTTTCTTATACAGACTACAAATTGGATAAAATAGTTGGATGAGGTAGAAAATCATGACCCTTTTGAACAGGACTCTAAGATTGTGCAAGTGAATAGGGACAAAAGAATGAGCCTGCAGTCTGGTGTTTTTCCAAATTCGGACATCTGTTCTTTGTCAACTTTTCTGCCAAAGCATGTGTGGTCATACTTCCCTTTCTTGATTCAACACCTAAAAACAGAAGCATAGATGATGATTGGTCACTCTCAGGACGAGCTATACATTAGAAGTATGCATGTCATTTTCAGAAACGAGTGCTGATTGAATTTCATATAGCTGACCTTAACTAATTTAGATTAAGGAATAGTTGATTGTTTGGTCGAGTACTAGTTAACTTGCAAGTCCTTTCTGGAAGTGTTCTTGAGCCGGAAGCTTGAGGAACATAAAATTTGCAGCAAATGTCTGGCAATGTTATTTGAATGCCTAGACTAAGCATCCTTTTTAGATGGCTTTATATTGGCTTTTGTCATGATATATCTTTTGCTTGAAGGTGGAGGAAAATATAGCAGCTGCCCTAGAACTAGCAACGGCTGGAATGGATGAAGAAACATTATCAGAGATCACAGACATTCTGAAACCAGTGAAGAATCAGACATGGCCTAGCGGTATCCAACAAAGTTGATTTGTTTGACAGTTCAACGAGCTGTGCAATAAGGTCTTGCGAATTGTGATCTCCTAGTTGTGCATGTTTATTTTCACTAGGACATCTAAAACTAGTCCAAATTGAAATTGTATGTTGTATTCTTCCAGCCTTTTACTTATCAAAGTTAAAATAACGAATAAATGTTGCAGTGTTTTAATGTCTTTTTGGGACCTGTCTAAACAGAGATTTTAATGGGAGCAAATTGGATCTAATGTTGTGGACATGTGGTCCAAGTTCACGAAAAATTACTGTAATGTTTTAGTTTTGGGGACCACATTTGATAATTCAAATTGTGTTTGCTCCAACTGGTAAACGATTTGATGGATGAAGATAGGAGACCCATATTTGACCTTATACAGTAATTATAAACCATCATTAAATATTGGATATTCAAGTAATGGTAAAAGAATATTTGTAAATGTCGTACATAGCGGTAACTAAAATATGAAATAAAATTACAGTAAAATTTCTTCTTTAATAATACTACACACATTCGCCTTAGACTCCTCCTCGAAAGTCTTCTCATCACTCGAATATTTGATATGTAAAGATATACAAAGAACAGTATCAGTTTCAATGCAGCAAGAGTTGAAGATCCCCCNCCCCCCCCCCCCCCCCCCACCCTATATTTTTGTGGGATGATATATATTTTTACAATGTAAATAAACCAGAGCCCCTTATATTTTTTTCTTTTGGTACATTGGGAGACTCAAAATAAACCAAAGCCCCTAGGATCCTTCACAAATACTGAAGAGGTCACCTGGAGCCTGGAGGGGTCTGGTTATATATGCATCCTTCAGCAAGCAGGGATTACAAATGCTGCTAGCTTGCGACGTGCTGCAATGCTGGCCATGCTATCTCATCATCATTTGTGTAACCATTGATAAGGAAATCAGAGCAATTCTTTCGACATCCATGGTTATAGGGATTTCGGAACCTCCCATCTGGACCACGAAGATAACCATATCTCACAGCATTTGCCATCTCATTTGTTGTGAGATTCCGAGCTATCTGCATGGAAGGAAAAAGGTTCATAGCGTCAATTACAAGAGTTTCATAAAGGAAAGCTCCTCTGCATTACAATACTGATGCCCTACTAAGAGACATCTCTTAATTCTTAAATACTATAGCAAGGTACTAAATCCCTCATAAAGGTGAGGGTAGCCGATACATAAACCCCAGCCTCCTTTTTGCTCTTTGAAAGTTCTCACAAGAGATGAATTCACGTCAGTCAAGTTAGACTGCATAAAGGACTACCCACAGATTCCATATCCAGCACCAGTGCATCAAAGACGTTGGAACTTGTTTCAAGTATGTCAAGAACTGTTTAAACAATCAATGATCTTACTGAGATAGCTCCAAATTCACTAGTACCAACACTAGAAGACGAGACAGCTAAACTTAAGTTTCCTTGGAAAGTCTTGAGTGCTTAATAATTCACCTACAGTGGTTTCAGAAGCAACTATACAACTGTTGATATATATGGGATCAAGTTCATTTATACTAACTAGTTTGGGGGATTTCATTCCCTTTCAAGGGCATTTTTTCATGAGCAAGCTAACTATAGGCTTCAGTTGCTTAATGATTAAGGAGGACAAGAAAACCAAGAAATCTAATCTATACCTGGGATATCTGTATTACGCAGAGAGTTACAGAAGCAATTAGAATAACCCCATCCATGAACAGAAAAGCGATTACACCAGGATACGCAAAGAAAACATGATGTAACCACGATTCATCGGCTACCAACAATGGTACTGATGTCCAAATTCCTGCAAGAGGTAAACGGTTCCAACTGTCTTAAACAACCCAGTGTCACTTTATTAGAGCATGCTACCAGTAGCATTCTTAAGACTGTTAATATTAAAGATAAAGTGCTTTTAACATACTTTGAAGAGCAACTGCAGCACCAATTATAGATGTCAAAGAACCCATACAAAGGAAAATGAAAAAGTCCCGCTTATTCCTCTGCAAGGTTCAGCAAAAATAATAATGAAGTAATGGCCAAAAGCACAGGAATTAAGAAAATACTTGCAAAACTCCAACAACTTGGAATATGCAAGAAGTGTTTGTAACCAGCATTTAGTGAGGAAATCAACAAAGTGATGCAAGACAGCCAAAAGAAAGAAAAGGAATAAGTAATGAAATTGATGCCTGACAAATCTCAGAAGGGAAGTGTCGATTATGTAAGTACTGTAATATTATCATAGTTTACTGAAGATGTGAGAAAACATAGGAGTCATGAACAGGAATACAAAATAAACAACAAAATACTGCCTGTTAACCATGGATAATTGTCACTTCTTCCAGAATTTTATCCCGGAAAACAGTTTGGACATAGAAGTGTTGCAATTTTCAAGAATTCAAAAAACTCCAAAGTTGTTTTCAACAATTTTCAGTCCAAATCACTCACAAAAATTCAAAAACAATTCCAATTTGTATGCATGCCCAAACACAACTCCACTTTCCAAATACCATTTTCAACTTGAAAACAAATACTGCTACTTTTTTCCGAAGTTCACAATTTTTATGTTCAAACACCCACTAACACTCATTTGTATCGCATCTAACCAGACAGGTTCCCTAGGGGACAAAACAAAAGGAATAACCAGGCATACAGAAAAACAGCTAGCAAATTTTTGTACACTGCATACGTCCCTTTAGTAGCTTATAAATAGTCATACCTTCCCCACACAATTTGAGACCCAAGGGCAATGATGATCGAATTGTTCAACACAGCGGTTGCAAGTAGGACAGTGTTTTGACCGAACAGGTCGTATGATCTGGCATAAAAATGTTCAACAATCAACATGACAATACAAATGCAACATCAACAGAGAATATATCTTGTAGTAAAAAGACTAGGTTTTCTGAGAAACCTTGCAGGTGGGACAAAGCTGAGACCAGTTCCCAGTCCAACTGGAAGTATTGTTCAGATCAATATTCAATAGTGGATCCTGGAAAAATCAACTAACATCATTAAGTAAATTAGAGGATATTAAAATCATTGTTGAATAATTCCAAAATGAGAGTGGTACCTGAGCATCAGGTTGACCAGCAACCGCGGTTTTGATGTAACCTGGATCTTTACTGCAAAGAAAATGAAGCAATCATCTTTGGCTCCATAAGGCATGAGAAGCTAAGTGCAGACATATTTTAACCAAAAGAACACGTATGACAAAATGTTTACCTATAGCTTTCAGGGCCAAAAATAGGATATTACCAGATAAACAAGCCCATTCATTTAAATCCAACATTGTACAGGACAAGTCCAAAAAATCTATAACAATGTCTAGGGATCATAGTGACATTAAGGACAAGAAAGAGAAGACTGATTGAGTAGATGGTTCATCAATGATAATGGTGGAAGGGAAGGGAAACAAGGGAAAGGAAGATGAAGCATCTTTAAGAACAAATGATCCTGTTGCTTTAAAAAATCAGTTTTTCTTCAACTTCATCAAAATCCAGTTTGGAAAGATCTAACTCCCCTTTCATAAATTTATGGGTTTAATGGATCACTGAATCACACAAGTTAACTTTTATGTGTCAGGGAACATGTCAGTTATTTGCAGTTCTATGACAGTGACTGCTGTTGGCGTTCCAGAGTGCTGTGTTCCTCATCTAGTACATACTTAAAATTTGTGCATCATACTACAGAGTTTGTAGAATAAGGCAAAGGGAAATAACAGATTATAAGCAACATTTGCACTTTATACCAGTATCAACATTTGCCTCGAAATTTTTGTGCCTCATACTCTGAACTGCGGAACCCTTAGGCACTGCCATACTCTGATTACGTTTATTATTTGCTTAAATAGAATAAAAAACACAAAAATTCCCATCGACTTCAATACCATATTGGGTTTAGGCGTTTAGCACAATATCATAGTAAATTAAGTTGGGTTTTGCTGCCTCAATCACTTGAGTAATTAAACAGGAAAAAGTTACCTACTGCAACGAACTAACACTAGGAGTGCGGCAACTGCCAGGGAAACAGCAGTCCATCCCCAAAGTGCGACAACAGCAGTAACTTTTGTAAGACCAGGAGCTAGCAAAAACAAGATCCAGTAACAATTAGCTAGTGGTGCCTCCAATTAAAAGAACAAAAAGAAATACCACTAGAAGTACCATCACCCACCAAAGAGGACTGAACTGATGAAGAGAATGACGTTGACAACAACAACGGAGAATAGAATTGGAGCATAACCTTTATGCCCCATTTTAGCAGGGCAAATCTTGTCTTTCCACTGCTTTCTCTGTGACCGTTGGGCATTAGACTGCACAACATTGAATTTCAAACTGTCATTCAGACAAAATACTTCCAACCTCAAGACACTGCTACAAAAATGAGAAACAGTAATTGCAGAACGATAGAGAGAAAAATCAGCATGGTACTTGAAAATTGTAAGATTTCAGGTAACATAATTTATCTTAACTGCTAAATTTTCCCCTATTTTTGAGTTTGTTTGGGGGAGAAGGATGTTGCAACTCTAATAAAAATAGATAGAACAGCACCTGAGAGCAGTTTATAGAAAAATAGTAGAATGACCTGACCACTGCAGGCATTCCCTCCTCCATTGCGCAATCGTAAATATAGTTCAACATTTTCGTTCACGCCTCACAAGGCAATCATTCTTTCGTGCAAAGGAACATTTTGAAACTAAAACTTACTCTGCAAGCTTTACGAGCTTCATCATGCGAACTTCTCTTTTTCACAATAAAAAGCTCATGGGATTAGAGTCACACAACTAGAGCAAGATATGAGTTCTAATAACTGCCATACAACATGTTCACATGCATTACTTCATGAACTATAAGTTTTGCTATGAGTTTGAGATTAGGAGAAGCTTTTACCATTTGGAATCATAAATTAAGTGCCCCATTATTTTAGACATCCAGTCCTCTCATAATGAAATAAACAAAACCACTTGTACGGAGCATTTTGCTCAAGAAAGATTAATCCAGAAACATTCAATTAAATAACAGGACAGGTTGGAAGTCGATCAAAAATACCTTCTTCACCATCTATAAAGGTATTTATTTGAGACGTGAAATTCATGACAATCCAAGGCATCCATGAACATCATGAATTTCAGCAAGGATAAAAAAAAAAACCTAGTTACAAGGAAAAGGACAGACACACAAATATACAAGGAGATATTTTCTATAAAAGGAGTTACCTACAAGTATAAGTGCTATTTGCAGATGACCTTTATCAGATGCAAGCTCTGCAGGAGTAAGTCCTGCATTATCTTTGACTGTTAATTCCTCCTTTGTGCCTGCATGTACAAGTAAAGTGCAAGCCTCTGCATTTCCTCTTAATGCTGCCCAATGCAAAGGAGTGCAACCTGCAAACCTTTGAAGTATCAGCATTATACAACTATGTTTGTGGCTCTAAACAATAATTTGACGCCCAGATGTATGTAGATAGCAATTATCACGGTCAATCAGTAAAATTTAATTAAAAAATAAGATCAACCAAATCCTCTTCCAGAAAAGTATTATTCACTAGCAAGTATAATGGTCAATCAGTAAAATTTAATTAAAAAAATAAGATCACCAAAACCAAGCATTATTCACATCAGTCATGGTTAGAACACCCTCGAGGAAAAATGAGCAATTAAAAAACACATGAAGCCAGTGGACACTTAGTCCCAAACTTTCAGAAATGACCATGCCAAAATCTTAGAATGCTGCAAAATGGAAATACAGGACCCATACATTAATGGAAGAATGATAAGCAATCCCACAACAAAAGGAGGAAGAAACCTCAAACCACATTCTAAGTCTTCCTCTTCCAAAGGTTCATCCCAAAAAACACATAAAATCCCACTTGATTTCAACGTATCAACAAGAAGAGACTTGCTCAAAGGAGTTCTGGACTTCATTCTCCACTGAGTATATACTCTTGACAGCCAATATACAATTCTTCACAAAAAGTCCTGCAATGTTACTTTCTTTCTGTCCATTGTTTATGAAGTTTCAAGCAAAAGGAGGGACATTCAGACCCCAAGTTCAAACTGTTGCTTTGAACTACTAAACAGAAGTTTCCCCAGAACTAACAAAACACGAACTCATTCCTTTAACAAAGTGTAAAATTTATGTAGACCATCATTTTATTAAAAGAAGCACCAGAAAACAAACTACTAATAAGATGCTTAGAATCTCCACCTGTAATCAAACTTAGACGAGAGAAGAAGTTATTAGACACTGCAACTTGCATTTCATATTTACACAAGCATTTTTTACAAGACATTATTACACAACCATAACTGTTGGATAACATAGACTATGAAGCAACACTAACTATGGAACATACCAACTTCAGTGCTGCATCTATTATTTCCATTTCCATCAAATTATCATAATTAATGACTATGATTGGCAGGCCACATTCATAAGCAAAAATCTCCCCAACTTGCAAAAGCATTACATTTACACCAAGAGAATTTAAGAAAATGGTGCATTCAATATAAACATACCATCTTTATCTTGTCTCCCTTGGAAAGCATCTCTGAATAGAAGTAACCTAATTGTATCACCAAATCCCTTGTATGCAGCCCTAGTTGGAAATACCAGGGAAAATACTTATAAGAAACATAACATAATGGACAACTGCAGCTAAGAAATGAGATAACAATATAAAGAACTATCATGAAGATCAACTAGTAAAACATTCATTTTTAAATTCCACAAACCAACACCAGAGGGCAAGTACTCTGCCTTCCGTTTGATAAAAACAAAATTTTCAATGTCCAATAGGGAATGCGGAACGCCCCAAATTGCATGCAATACCAGGAATAAAAGATTTAAGATACTGAGAGTAGAAAGGAACACCAAAGCTTTAAAACTAAAAACTAAATCAGAATCAAGAGTGGTATACAATGTCAAACAATGATACAGTCTCGCAGTTTAGACTTGTTAAGATGACACTACTAATAGGAAGTTAGGAGCAAGCATAAATAAAGAGGTGAAATTACCAATCCAACTATAGCCAAAGCTAGAAAACATGGACATCAAACTTCACATATCCACGCCATACTTGAGTCCTGATGTTACACACCACTAAGACCTGTGCAACACCAATCCACCGAGTTGGGACCTTCACCACTTTACTCTCCACTCTACAACTAAAAGACAACACTTCTTCCCCAGTTTTCTGTCTGTAGTTTATTAAATGGGATCTTTTAAAGAAGTTTGGGAGTTACTTTGTAAGAAACAAACTTCTGACCAAATTGCCTATCAACTCCTTTATTCGAACAGCGTGAAATCATAAAGGAAGAGGAAGACACATCCTTATCAGATCTAGGCACAGTGTAGTGTTTACAACCTTTTTAGTCATCAGAATTATTTTGGTACTTTCTATTGTATGTTGAATGACTGGAATCTATTATATGTGATAGTGGAATATATGAAATATATGGAGTTTGTTTTTGTGTTGTGATCTGATAGTCTTAGTATTTCTACATGTAACCAAGGCTAGAGCAACTCCCATGGACATGTAAAACTTCCACATTTTTGCTTCACCGACGGTATATCTTCTACTTAGAGTGGTACAGGATCTTCTCCTAAGATTTGTGGTAACATATTTAAAATAGTTGACGCTTAAATTTCTCACGTTCACGTCACATACTTAATTAACTTTACCTAGACTGCCCGAAGCCAGCTGAAAATGGTGTCCAAAATAATTACTCCCTCCATCCCGGCACCATTCCCTTTTTGGTCAGTCCCAAAAAGAATATTACATTTCCTTATATGGTAAGTATTTAAAGGTACAATTCCTCTTTTACCCTTGTTGGTTCCACTTAATCTTAAAGATAGTACTCCAATACATTTATGAGGAGAGAGAAAAGTGAGTCTACTTTTTAATATGACTATTTTTTGAAGGGGCAATTTGATAAACATTTCAAAGTCTTCATTTATTTCTTAAACTCCATGCCCGGTCAAATGTTGCTACATAAAATGGGACGGAGGGAGTAGTTTCTTTACCATTGTTCAGTGAGATACAAAAGACTAAAATTAAAAAATCTGAGAATAAAAGAGGGCAATATTTTGGAATTTATTTGTTTATTAAGTACTCATGATTAGGGAAGTAGCCAGATCTCAGGCAAGGCAAGAAGAAATATCTATACGTAGAAGGATAATTTCAGTCCCAATAAAACTACAAGCGAACTTGCCATGAAGCTAACACAGACCACAAGCACATCCAGAGATCAGAACCAAAATATAGCAAAGAGTCATGGGAGATTTGTCACTTAAGAAGATGATGGATTTTCAACTCAAAACAGAAAACTCAAACTATAAGTCTATAAATGCTGGGGGTGCTAATCATACCAGTGAAGAGGGCTCCTCCCATCATTATCTGGTACATTAAGGTCAGCATGATACTTCGCAACAATGTGATTTACAAAAGCTGTTTGTCCATACTGAGCTGCAACATGAATTGCCTGTAAAGGAAGTACACATACTTCAACATTTGATATAACTGAAAAAAGAGCCTTCAAAGATAGCCTTATCCAAGAAAATTAGTTTCTAGAAAGTTCTAAAATCAGGATTTCACACTGACAATTTTTGAATTATGTAATAAATCTAGCATGCGCTCTAGGTCTGGGGAAAATGGAAGAAGATGAATAATGGTCAAGAGGAAGCACGAGAACAAGAAGCCAGTAACTGATTATGAAACTTGGATAAAAAGAATTTAGGAATAATTAAGGGAGAGGTTCTGTATAATCCATCTGCACCAAGTGTCCCTGCCGATACAAGCACAGGTGATGGATCATTTATTTCATTGAAACCTTACACTTGGAGACTAAATAAACAAACAAAACGTAGTCCTTTTAATTCAAAGTTCAAACCAAATTCTCTTTTAGGTTTTCACCTATGGGTTTTCAATTACAAGCCTATGACACTCTCATTAAGAAAAACAACTAGGAACTTTATTAATTCTGTTGCATACAACTTGGATGTTCCGGAAGCTACACAGAGACCTGACAGTGGTATCAGCTCCATCATGGAACCAATGCAAAAAAACTTAGTTCCAGCTTAGCCTAAACCGTGAGGAGACCAAGGAAATTAGAAAGGTTAACCACATCTTGTATTGCAAATACCAACTTATACAGATGGATTTGAAAATAGCAACAATAATACCGGAATTATGAATAGTTGGACATTACAAATGAACAGCAAGTATTATATATTACCCGATAGCCATTAACGTCAGCAGCCTCGACCCGTGCACCATTCTGCAACAACACATCGGCAGCTGCACTAGATCCCCGCACTGCTGCCCAATGCAACGCAGTCTGTCCCGAATTGTCCGTCGCATGGACATTTCCCCCGTGCTACACACGCCACCAAGGGTAAAATACCGTACTTTACCTCCAAATGAACAATTAAAAACTTGATCCTCATTTAATAAAAAGTCAAATAATAATACCTCGATGATATATTGGACAATATCAGCGAAATTGTTGAGAGCAGCCCATTGAAGCGCGTAATATCCGTTGCCGTCCGGCTGGTAAACGGAAACGCCGTCAACTTCAACGAATTTCCGGAGTTTGTCAAAATCACCGTAAGCGCAAGCAGAGTAAACATCGAGTATGGCTGGTTCGTTAGGGTTTCGAAAACCAGAAGTTTGGTGATCATTGGAGTCGGAAACGATCTCGATCTCTGATGAAGCCATTGACAATGTGAAATTAGAAAATTCTGGATCCAAGTGTTGAGGTTAGTAATAGTTCATTCAATTATCGTGAAGCTTTTTTTGCATTTACTGGGGAAGGTAGATATCATTCAAAGCATAATTTACTCTAGTGTGTTAATTACTTTACGGCTGCTGCCGATCTCAACACGATGAACTTTAATAAGGATCATCAACTAAGACCAATTGAAATAAAGGATTGGGCATTCCCATTCAACTAAGATAAAATTTATTTTTAATTTTATATGTTTTTTTATAAGAAATTCTTTTATATATTAGTCTATTTAAATTACTACAATTTTTCTAACTTTTGTAGAAGGTTAAATATACCTCAAAGTTCAAAATTATTTAAAACTAGTAAAATTATCCGTACTTCACGTGGAAATTTGATAATACTTAAAATCTATCCGTCAGTAAAACTAAAACACTATATTATCTTACATGCAAGATTACGTAGTAACAAACATTAATAATGTAAAGGAAAATGAAAAGTATTGCATCTTATCATTTATCCTTAATAACATAATCATAAATTATTTACGGTAAAAATGCATATCAGGATCTGTAACACAAGCAATAATGTCAGTGAGCCACTTAACATGAGTAAAATACACAAATTTAATTGTGAAGAAGAAGAAGAACATGAAGAGGAAGAAGAAGAAGAAGAAGTAGTTCAGAATCTTCGTTGTTTTAAAATGAGAGGAAATCCCTCTATTTATAGATAACAAAAGATAGTGTGAACAAATATTTATTGTGCCTTATCGAAAATGTTCCAACTATTTGAAAAAGTTGCAACCCTTTAGAAAGATCACAACCTTTCATAAAAGTCACAACTCTTAATAAAAATCACAACTCTTCATTAAAGTTGCAACTCTTCATTGACATCGCAACTTTTCATAAAAGTCACAATTTTTCATGAAAAGAGAAGACTAGTTTTGGAAATAATAAATAAATTAAAAGGAAATTCTGGTTTGTGGTGGCGCCACGTAGGCGGACCTAGGGTTCTCTTTTATATATATATATATATATATGTGATATGATATATGATGTATCGATTTTACCATGCGTTATATTTTTGGCTAAAAACTGCTTTTACTATGTCGTTTGGTGTGAGGTATAAAAAATAATAGTGATGGGATAAGAAAATAGTGTGGGATAAAATATTTGTATGTTGTTTGGTTGCCATGTTTGGAATTACATATCCCACCATTTATAACATAGCGATGAGATAAGTTACCCATATACATGGTGGAATAGGTCATCCCAGGATAGCTTATCCTGAGATAACTTGTTCCCAACCAAACGACCCCAGTTTGGCTCAAACTTTGATTGTGCACAAAACAATTGTCATATGCTGCCAATGTGTGTGTCTACTTAAATGTGTACTAATACACATTCAAAATTGAAGAACATAAATATTACTAGCTGATACCAAATTAAAAAGGATTAGTTATTTATTATGAGAAAAAAACTTAAATAAAAGATATCACATCAAAAAGAGGGGAAAAAAATACAAAAGACAAAGAGGTAAAGAAACAATACTCCCTCCGTCCCTATTTACTTGTCCATATTTCCTTTTTTAGTTGTCCCTATTTAGTTGTCCATTTTGACAAATCAAGAAAGAACAACAAATTTTTTCCTATTATACCCTTATTTACACTTCTTGAAAATTGTAAAAGTATATGTTGTTTCCCTCCAATTTATTTCACTTGAATTCAAATAAGTGGTTGTAATTTTGAAGTGAAAAGTTGTCATAAGGGTAAAATTGTAACTTCACTGTGCTAATCATTGTTGTCTTAATCTGTGTGTCATTTCTAAAGTGGACAACTAAAAAGGGACGGAGGGAGTACTTGATTTAGTTTGTATATTGTCCTTTAACTTTGGATATATATAATACTTAAATTTATATAAAAATTGAACAAGTAAACGCAATAGTCATAAATATTGTCCTTCCATTATGGAAAACAAAGAAGGAATATTGTAGCAAACGAATCAGACCATACCATTTGTATATATGTGGACTGTGGTTGATGTAAGGCAGTGATAGGCTGATAGCAGCAGCACTAGCAACTTTCACTGTTTTCTCTTCTCCAATTATATCTCTTGCCTTTTGGGACTGAACACTTGCCAGCGAAACAGCAATGGCGGCGGCCAGAGTCATGGTATCAGCCAGCAACACTTTAACGGCTTCGCTCCTATCGAAAGGTCCATTACGAAGGCCCAACAATTTCAGCCTTTGCTTCAGAAACGGACCGGTGCAAAAGAGGCGTCTTTTCACGTGCAGTGCAATCTACAATCCACAGATTCAGACTATAGAAGAAGGACAGCCCGAAACCCTAGATTACCGTGTGTTTTTTGCAGACAATTCCGGCAAAAAGGTAAATACTTGTCTCTTCCTTCTACTTGACAGTGGATTTTCATTATCGGGATGTTGTAGTCTGGAAATTTCACTATTCTGTGAAATGAGCCTGAATAGAGCGGAGTAGTTACAGAGAATCACTTAGCTCTGGCCTCTAGTAGCTTGGATTGAGATGTAATCCGTTGATGGATTGACACAATGATGAAATGCCTAATTGCGAGATTTGTTTATGAAATTTGTTCAGTGAAACATTTCCACATTCTGTAGTTTAGCAATGATCCAAAGAAGGGAAGTCAACGATAAAATCCACTGATAACTGTGAGGATAAATAGCATATTCATCTTTGTTAGCGTTTACTCAGTGAAAAAAACAGAGCTTTTGGTCTGTCTAGGTACAATAGTTGCAACATATTATATCATATCTTTGTAATGTGCAGATATCCCCTTGGCATGACATACCACTACATTTGGGAGATGGTGTTTTCAATTTTGTTGTTGAGATCCCCAAAGAATCAAGTGCAAAGATGGAAGTTGCTACAGATGAGCAACACACTCCAATTAAACAAGACACGAAGAAGGGGAAACTTCGATACTATCCGTAAGCCTATTATGCCATTTTTCAACATTCTTTTAGTATGTTACATTGTCAGATGTAATTATCTTCTTGGTTTCCTACCCATTCCGCTTTTAGTTGGCGTGGGATTTTGACCTATTGTCATTTGCAAGCAATTGTCTTTATGAGTTAACTGCAGTTTTCTGTGGGTCAATACGTTTAGGTCTGTTACATATGCTTTTTGTTTAGCAATGACAGATGCACTCGCTCCTCAATCTTAGACTGATGAGATTTGTACATCATTGATTATGTGTCGTCATAGCTGCCTGGAGTTGTCTAGTTTCTGATGTCTGTTTTTTTTTTTTTTTTTGATGTTATGTATTTCATATGCATCTCTCAGATACAATATTCACTGGAACTATGGATTGCTTCCTCAAACATGGGAAGATCCTACTTTTGCGAACACCGAAGTTGAGGGGGCATTTGGTGATAATGACCCTGGTATGGTTGCATAGTTCTAAATAGTTAACAACTTTCTTCTGGTCATCTATCAAAACAAAAAGAACAGAAAAAACAATGGTGTTAGAGATTGTCTTATTAGTTGAATCTCTCTATGTTTTTTTCTCATTTGTAGTTGATGTTGTTGAGATTGGGGAAAGCCGAGGTAAAATTGGCCAGGTTCTGAAGGTCAAACCTTTAGCTGCTCTGGCAATGATTGATGAAGGAGAACTTGACTGGAAAATAGTTGCTATTTCACTAGATGATCCAAGAGCTTCACTTGTTAATGATGTTGATGATGTGGAAAAACATTTTCCGGTATGTTTGAAGGGCAATAAAACTGCTATCTTTTGTTGACTCTCCTTTCTCTCGCACTGCTTATGCTTGTGCAACACATTTATGCATCACTCTCTCTTTCTCTATCTCTCGCTTTCTTTGTTGTGCTGTGATATGCCTCTTCGGTTAAAGATAATTTTCTTGGAATCTCCTTTTCAATTTTTGTTAGCTTACCTCAGACTTGTCTTGCAAAGTCTTCTACGGTTACTTTATCATTTTTTAATGAAGAGTTTGGTTAATTTATCATAAGAACCAGAAGATTGGTGGAAAAATATCCCTGCTTGCATATGGTGGACACTATGGAAAGAAAGGAATGGGAGATGTTATGAAGGAAAGGTTAGCAGTTCACAGGAGATGAGATGTCTTAGTCTTTTGTATTTTTGGTGTAAGCAAAATTTAGTGGGGGAAGTAGATAGCCTTGTGGAGTTTATTAGCCAATTGTAAATTTTTGAAAGTTGTCTTTTTGGATTTTGAGTATGATGGCACCCCCTGGGGGTTTGTAAATCCCACCTCATCGATTTTGATGAGTTCTTGTGTGAATACAAAGTTACCTATTTCAAAAAAAATAAGAACCAGCTAACTAGAGCTTGAAGTCTTGATCATTTCCTAGGAACATCGATAGAAATAACAGAAAGACTATAATATGCAAAAAATGAGTGATCTTGATATCTTTTGAAATATAGCTGCATACTTTGTTGGATTGAGAGGCGTTAAAGAAAGTTAGCAGTATTCTAGGTTATCTATGCGAAGCTATAGAAAAGCATTAAAGTTGCGATGATAATGGGAGACAGTAAGCACTGACACGAAGATCCAATGAGTGGAAGCGGCCGTTATAGGATATTGGCTTCCCTATCAACTATTAGTTTCACTGACTAAGAAATAGCAGAGGCATGCAAAATACTATGTATATGTGAATCTAGCTTTTGTTTCCTCAACCAGATAGTAACATTGGTATAGCTTGCTTCGTGGAGACAAAAACTTTTGTATAAATAATGCAAGTTCCCATATTCTTTTTAGTCTCATTTTGTTACCTTCGCTATCACATTGTATGAAAAAAAAATCATGCCCATCTAGTAACTCCTCCTTTAGATTATTGTGGGTTATATGATACCTCTAACTGCTGATAGTCACCTTCCTGTTTGAAGTAACTGTGTTGTCCCTAATCTACCTGTTTGACATGTTGTCGAGATAAACTCTGTACTGGAATTTCACTACTCCAAATGATTTGCACATCTTATCGCTACTGATTAAGATTCTTACTTGTTAATATCAGTATACATGTAATGATAAGTTTTAATGTTCTTGATTATGGTACTAAAACATAGCAGTGATTCCACAGAGAGACTAGTGGTCCACTTTAACCTGCTGAATGAAGTTCCTTAGTTTCTTGCTATTTCTAGAAGGAAGTAAATGCTCTTGAATGCTAACAGTACTAGAGAAGCAAGCCTGTTTGAGAAACTGTGTTTTGAGTAATGCCCACAACATGATGCTGATGTGGGTTGAAACTCTGGTCTTTTGGTCGCAGCATCTCAGTCTAATCATCTGAGCTAAGCCTTTTCAATTCAATTTTTCTATTATCGTCCTTTCTGCTAGCAGTAGTAGTGAATTGAATCAGTGTGTGGATTCTTTATTAGGGAAGTTCCTTATTAATTTCCTGTTAACTTGTCAATATTGTTTGAATTAATTCTGTGAATTTTTCAGGGCACTCTCACAGCAATCAGGGACTGGTTTAGAGACTATAAGATACCTGATGGAAAACCTGCCAATAGGTTTGCTCTTGGCAACAAGCCAGCAAACAAGGTAATTGCTTTCATAGAAGTTTTTGGTTGAATGTGATTTATTCGAAGATCCTTGTTTCTATTTCCCCTTAGTTTCTTGAAACATCATACTTTCAAACAGAACTAACATAAATTTTCCAACCGACATGATAGTAGTGTTTAGAAAATTGGCAATTGCTCTTCACCAAAGAAAATTGGCAATTGCTTTATTTGCATGCCCATTGTGTTATATAAGATGAATCCACCCTCTCCTTCAGTGGTTTCATATATAACTGCAAGATCCTGCAATTGCTTTTGATTCAGTGCAGCACACAATGTCAAAGTATAATAATTATATTGGTAACTAGTAATCCTTACAACATTCTATAGGTCTCCTTCTATGGGATAAAGAAGTTTAGTCTTTGTATTACTGTTCTCCCTTGCTCTGGATGACCGTGCTAATGATCGTTTTACCTTGCACTATCAGGATTACGCTCTTAAGATTATTACGGAAACCAATGAATCTTGGGCAAAGCTGGTCAAGAGATCAATCGCAGCTGGTGAGCTTTCACTTGTATAAATGCTGATTAATAGAGCTTAAGTCGCGGCTAGTTTTCCTGCTTGTAACCTAAACTGGACATGGAAATTGTCCCCATGATTGTACTCTTTCTTCTGAGGTGGAAGCCAATTCATATTTTTAAGACGACTTGTTGTTATAAGCTACTGTTTTTCATTTTATCATCAATAATTTTGTTCATCCAGTAGCGTTTGTAAGTTATCCAGAACGAAAACAGGTGTATTGATATATGAATTAATCTTCATTTTCCAAATGCATCAATTGAAAATTAGAACTGGGTTTACCTTTAGCTAAGCCATTCTAACCATTTAAGTGTTGTGTAGCTTACTTGCAATGTTTTATCAATAATCTTATAAGGCAATGAAAATTCTAAGGAGCTAATGTCATCTAAATATCAAATTTAAAAGAGTTATTTTAAATGTAATGTACGTGAAGAGGTTTTATTGTGGTCAAAGCTTTTATATAATTATGTAGGGATAATGGTGATATTTAAATAATCTTTTGATTTAGGACCTGATAAGAACAAAATCGATAAGAAGTCATCCTATTACCTTTTTCCCTAGTAATATAAGGAATTTATTTTTAACAAAAACAAAGCAAAAAATAGAACTATAGAAATGAGATACAATATAATGTGGTCAATTATGAGGTATACAAACCTTAATACTGAAGTTACTTTTGATGATTCTCACCTATATGAACTACTTCTCTTGATGGATTGCAATATTATTTACACAAAGATAAGAATCAAAGAATTTACATTAAGCCTCAGAGGACAGAGTTATATGGTACATGTGCCAATGGGAGGTGGCAGGTACAAAGGTGAAATAGGTACGTGCAAAACCGGGCCTAAAAACAACCATTACAAGAGAAAAAGAACCAAAGAATTTACATTTCGTTTGTCCAGTAGCTACACAACCAAATACTAGGAGGATTCAACAGGGAGCTCAATTGGTTCATTACTTTTCTCCTTGAGCAATGGTTGTGACCTTGCTCTCTCGGCATCACTTATTTGATTCTCACTATCTTCGTTGGATCTATCAACGCTGTGAATAAAGATGCCTACACATAAAAAAGTGCATTAAAAAATATCATCAACAACCACCCTAAATGTATTGCCAATGATATCAAGTAGGACTCATTTCAAAGAAAAAGATTTGGATTCTGAGGCGTTCAATGAGAGTACAATATACCTATAAACCATATTCCAGCCGCTATAAATAGAACTGATGTCAACATCAAAGCAGTGACCCTCCAATTGTTAATGCGATCCTGTACAAGAGAAGACATAGGAGCATATTGATCAATGTTATCAAGAACCATAAAATGAACGACATAGTTACAATTATAACTTTTACTACTGCTACACCCATAATTGACCTTTTCCAGAATCAATTTAACGGTTAGACTAGTTATTGGAAACCATCCTACAGGCTTCATGTCTTTCATGTACTATAAGTTGAACTGAATATTTTTTTTTGACAAGGAACTATAAGTTCAACTACAGATTTTTTGTTCAAACAAAAGCAGCTTGCACTTCCACATTCTTGTGACTATTGGAGGAGAAAAGAAGATTATCAGGGGAGAAAGAGAACAATCTTGCACTTGTAAAACATGGTTCCCTTTTTATCAAAGCCACCATATTTCAGATTGTATGGTATTTTATTCACTGCTATGAGAAGAGGGAACAAAAGCATATTCTCTTTTTCCTTATTTCCATCCTTATTCATTATCTGCCAAAGAGGCAACCACCAACTGATGATTCGAAACAGCACAATGGGAACAATCACTAGGCCTCTTCCCTCTACAAAATATTATGTTCTCACAGAACTTCAAAACTAGAATGTTCGATAAACAATGAAAGTGGGCTGAATGAAGCTTCACTGTTCTCTGTCGTCGGGGGTACGAATATCCTCCGCCCGCAGGGAGGAGAAAAACTTCAGTGACAATGCTGCAGATAGCCGGCACACCACAACGAATGGTAAGGCTTGCTTTCAATGTGTGTATATAGGAGAGAAAAGGGAAAAAACAAAAAGGGGTTTTGGGGTGGGGGGGGCTTAGTCGGAGAAAGGAATGGGAAGGAGTTTGCCAGAGAAAGAAATGGAGAAGAGTATGCTCAAGAATCAAATTGAGAGGAATAGCCGGAAAAAGGGAAACAAAACAGAGGATCTGAATGATGAGGTTAGGAACATTAAGGAAAATAAAAAATGGGGACACCGCTAACCTATTAAAGCCATGTATAACATTAGCAAAGCTCATATAAAATGTGTGTCTGTATCTTTTGAAGCGGAAAAAAGAACTCTTGAAAGAGAGAAAGATATAAGTTGCAAAACAAGATCAACAAGCAAGCTCAAACCTGGACAACCCCCACAAGAGGAGAGGAAGGCACATCACCAAATATGTGAATTGAAACAGTAGACATCGCCATAGCCAGTGGTCTCAAACCTGGATTGACGGAATGGAGACAGACATAGTTTACAGGGCCCTGCAGTAGATGCTTTAATGTAAGATGAAGTAAAGCTCGAAACAAACAGTATCAACCCTAAAATACAACTACTATACATCTTAACTAAGTGAAAGCCAATTACTCTTTTGAGAACTTCAAAAGAATGGAAAAAAAGGATGTATGGGGGGATAAGATCAGTCATCCAAACAATTTTGGTAGATAAATAACGTTTTTTTGCCTAAAAAAATGACACACTTCATCACATTTATGTATAATATAAAGTTAAGGAACCGAGAAAATTAGGGAAAAACCATTTTGCAGAAAGCATTTCCAAATGCTAACTCCATTGAACTAGTGTACAAAGAAGTAGACAAATTTACAATAAAGAGTACTGGATTAGATTAATAGAACTACCTGTGTTGCAAATACAAGCAGTTCTCCTATTGCAAAAAGAGGGATGAAAGCATATAAACTCTTAAAACAAAAGGCAGCAAAGCAAAATATTGCTCCAAGAAATGTTGCCACTGAGAGAAGCTGCAGTACAAAATAGTGACATCATTAGCAGCAGGGTTTTGAAGGATTCAAATGAAAACACCAGAAGAGAAGATATGTCATTAACATAAAAAATGAACATCATAGATCATCCTTCTAAAAACGGCGAATTTGAGAAAATTGAAACAGGGAGCAAGAGTTGTACAAGTCAAAAGAATCAGTTCTTCTTGGATAATTTTAACCCAGATTGAGAAAGTCTTGTTTGTTTTATATTTAGCAAAGAATGAATGATCTTCACATTGGACACTGGATTAAATGAGAAATATTTCTAGAGATGAAACAGAATCTTAGGAACAAAGTACCCCACCTTAAAGGCATTGGATATTGTGGACGTCATTCGATCCAAAACAAAGCCTCCGGCCAAGGTTCCGAATATTCCAGATATAACAGTAATACCTCCAAACATCATGTCTGCATTTTTCTGCAGAAACACCAATTACAGATCAGCTAACATGTACTTAATGCTTTTGTGGTATTTGATTGGTTCAAGTAAAGCTGAACAGCATAACCAGATGATGCAAACCAAAAGAATGTTAGCGGATGAGGCATGATCAAATTGAGCTCATTTCACTGGTACATAGAAACAACAACATACCCAGCATAATCCCACAAGTGGTATGTGGGGAGGGTAGGATGTACACACACCTTACCCCTGCCTTTGTGGGGTAGGGAGGCCATTTCCAATAGACCCTCGGCTCAAAAGGAATGTTATTGCTCACTTGTACAAAGCAACTTCCAAAATGTGTAACCAAGGACAGTGAAAGAGAAAAATTAACAGAATCATGCAAGCATAAACTTAACCCTTGAGAATAGTTGTGAAGCAGGATAGTGGATCTGAGAGCTTACCATATGGTATATGTAATAACCAGCCTTGGGTCCCCAATAGGAATATGCACCAATTACAAAATTATATGCTATGTATCCTGCAAGAAACCACTCAAGTTGAGAATCAGAGTGGAGAAACTTACATAAAAAGTTTAAAGAATAAGTGAGATCTCTTTATTTTAGGAAAGACATCCAGAAAAGGTTCATCAACATGTTCCAATATTGGGATCCAAAGAAGAGGTAGCATGAACAAAATTGAAGGTAACAAAAGTTAATAAAATACCTAGGACATTGATGACATAAGTCTTTTCAAGATGAAGCATTTTCAGATCCTTCCAAAATCTTGCCAACTCATTCAAATTGCTAGGAGCACCTTTCGAACTGTAGAAAGGAGAACAAAGCAAGAAAGAAGTCAACTGAGTGAAAGCAGAAGACATATTGCTCATACTTAATCATGTTTGCCGGATGGGTGATAGATCTTGGCTGTCTTAAGACCATCAAAAACATCACAAGTTTTATGAAGGTTCCTTTTACCCATCCTTGGGATCTTCCCGTGTTGATGACAAACCATTGCTACAATTCAAAACAGCTGCATTAATGACAAGAGTTGGGGTCAAATAATGGTTCAATCGAGAAAACCACGACAAGTTAAGTGCATACAGAACACCTAAAGGGGAGAAAAGCTAAGAAACACTGATCAAGTTCACAGATACAAAGCTATCGCTTACTGTTCTTTCACTTCAAGTATCTTTGTATCTGGTGGAAGTAAATGAAAAGGATCAAGAGTAGATCTTTATTTTAATTGCTCCACACAACTGTTTGTCAACGAAGCACCTAACCTACTTTCCAACCAATTCAACTTATATTACTAAGTAAGTAGTATATTTATATCAAGCCATACAAAGAATGTTATCAAGCTGATACAAATGGAAGAACTGCAAGCTGGCCACATTTATTTATTTTTGGACTATCCTATACTCCTTTAATTACTACAAAAGATAATCATGGACAAACTCTAAGTAAAGAAACCTACAGAGAAGCTTTCCATTTTAGCAATTGAGGAGTTCCACTAAGCCCCTAGTTCTTTTATCCATTCAACTATAACAATTTAATATTTTTCTTTCAAAATAAAGATTCTTTCCAACACTATTTTTGTTCACAAAGTAACTAAGTTGAGCACAGAGAAACTTCCAACGACAAAATGCCAGAGAAGGTAGGTCATGCTGAGCAAAAATGATCAAAGTTAGGACAAGAATCACACTTCTCTGTTGCCCAAGTAGACAAAGTGAAATAGACATTTGTATGATAATAGGCACTACCTTCTTCTGGGCAAGCAGTCAGAGGAGAAGTTAATGGTTTTTTTGATCCGGTGTTAGAGAATCCTGTATAAACATTCAAAGAAATATCAGAAAATGCATACAGGATAAGACCAAAAGACTAATTTACTGTTACCTTTTAATTGCAATGGTTTCATAAATAAACCTAAAACTGCAAAGGGAAGCATTAGTAATGCCTCTATCCAAAATGCCCAACGCCAGCTAAGATGATTGCCAACCTATCAAAGTGTGGAACATTAGTAAAAATTAGTATGAACAATGAATCACATTCCACAAGAGAACATTCAACTTGACCGCTGAAGAGTGAGATTACCAGTCCACCATATACATAGCCAAATGCTACCCCAGTTGGTATACACATGTAAAATATTCCCAGCCATGCTGTTTTCTGGATAAAAGAAGAGAATTAGCATTCAAAAAATATACCATATGCAAAAGCATCAAGAGATATACCCAAGCAGCAATGAAGTTGAAGAAGCATGCAAAAAACAAGTGATTGCACAAAAGATTTTCAGTTTGATGTTCAATGGTGAATTGAAATCAGTGTTCACTTGAATTTTTTTTAAAATGAAGACCTGCATAAAGCCTAGTCATACTTATTTCCAAACAGTCAGACAACAACAAAAAACTAAGCTTCAATCCTGAGCTAATCAGAGTTGGATATATGAATCCTCATTATCCAATTCACTCCATTTGAAGCAGTTTCATCTCAATATTCAGCAATTTAAGTTCTCTAACACTAGAAAACACAATAGTCTAAAAGCCAAAGAAGCCATCTCAATAAAGTAACTTGATAAGTTCAGTGGGTCAAACAATTTAAAGAATGACCTCAGAAGTTGCTTTAAACACAGCAGGGATATAGTTTTATCAAGCCTAAGTCATTAACTTAAATTTTATGGGGAATTGAAATCGCCCCTTTATCAGGGAATCTAGTGATTCACGGACTAGGTAATATCTCCTTTATCGGGGAATCTAGTGATTCATGGACCCCAGGTAATATGGGTAATATTCCAGCATCTGAGAGAAAAGAGTTGACTCACTAATAACATCGTTTGTTGTCTTAACACCTCAAGTGATAACATCCAAAGCCCATTCTAACAATAATAGCCTTTTTATAACATCCAAAGGAGCGATCAAACGCAAGTTCGTGAGGAGAGCCAAAAAGGCTTGCCTCATAAATATGTATATGTGCTTGTGACGTCAGTATTGGAAGAGAATATGGAGCCAACTTGGAAGAAATGAGATTGAAATTGTGGCTGCAAGCTTGAAACCATGTCCTCAAAAGGCAGGAGATGCAAGATGATGTCTCAAAGTTGAGGTCGTGGCCTGAAAATTAAAGCCGTGGCCTTAAGGGGTTTTCTGTTCCATGGCCTCACAAGTCTGGTCAGATTTTTAATTATTTGGGGGTGAGCTATGTTTGCACACTTTCAAAGGAACTATAATTAGAACCCTAGACTTATTTTGAGTTAGTTTTTACCTTTGGAGAAGTCTAATTTTGAAGGTCTTAGCCTAATTTTGACGCTTTCTAGGCGTAGATATTGAGAGGCAATCCCTGGGATTCAAAAGAGAGAGAAGGAACTTTTTGTGTCCTATGCTGTCATCACTAACCTTTCCTCTTTCGCTTTCTCTCCACTCCTACTCTTGTGGCTTCCCTTCCGGTTTCATTTCAGGCCTCCTCCGGTTACTCTGTCTCTAGGATTTCTTTCTTCCCCTTCATCTTCAGGAACGCTGGTGAACTCAGGGCCTATTCTCTAGGCTAGTGGTCCCTTTTTGCCTGGCCATGAATAGTGAATGGGACCTCATATTCACCGGGTAGCCATATTTGCATGGAATTACATCATTACATTAGTTAGACTTTTTTTTTTTAGAAAAGAATAGCACTCTAAGTGTAGAGATTGTATCCTAATTTGTGGCCTAATTCTTCTTCTGATGATCGATTCAACCTCTGATAAAAAAGATATACCTGGATTATATTTAATCTCTTCAACAAGTCCAGTAATAACGGCCATATTATTCCAATTGATCTTATTCTTTAAATTGAGCTTGAATCTTTAGGGTAGAATTTTTTGTATGAGTTCATTTTGTTCTCCCTCTTGTTTCTTTTAGTTCTCTGGATTAATTTTATCTATCTTCCTTTCTATTGAATCTTGTTTGGAATATTAATTAATAGGTTCTTGCAAATCTGTTTGCAACTGAATCTAATTATATTCTTTATCTGATTCTTCCTTTGATTTAACCGTTATTGCCTTTGGGTTTGAATGATCATCAGTGATAACTAGGATTCAAGTTAGGTTAAATATTTGAATTTGTGTTTTTCTAATGTGTAATTCAAATTCTACCTATTATTTTTTCTTTCATAGCGAGCGAGCTTCACATATTTGTTTGCTTCCACTACACTATTCCATGAGCTTTCAGCAAGTGTACTACAAAGGTTGCTTTTTTTATAAGGTCAAGTTTTATTAATAAAGTACCAAGATGGTATTATAAAATATATGACTTCCTAGAATACTGTTATAATAGCTTAGTTGGACCCTCAGGAAGTTGATTAAGCACAGATATTGAAAAGAAAGATCTCAGTACTTACACATTGCGGTGTAATCAGCAGAGAATGAAATGGGATAGAAGTATCGAAGAACAACCATCATATTAGCAGTAGTATTAAATGCGACCTCTATTGGAAATTATCAGTCACAAAAAAACATAAATGTTAAAAAAACAAACCTGAGCAACAGGCGCGTTATCATCAATAAAAGGAGCGGCAAGGCTTATGAAAGATGCCTCACCAACACCCACCAGCCTGGAAAAGAAAAGATATTAATGTAAACGAAGATACGCTTTCCCCCTTCAACCCCCCCCCAATAATTGTGAGTAATACATGACAGCTTGTGAAGAGTAATATGGTTAGACTTACATTCTGCATGTTGCAATGAACCAGAAATTAATTGAGAAACCACAACCAACAATAGCTATTGTCCACACTGTCAGTCCAACTCCGATAAGTCTAAACGGATTGACCCTGCAGATTTAACAAACACATGGGTAAGAAACTCAAGCAATTGATTGAACTAAAGAAGAAAGAATATGCATACAATTCGCGTATTTTTCCTTTCCCTAGTGAAACTCTGTCTGATACTATTCCTAAGCAAATTATATGACAAAGTTGCAAACTGAAAATAAGACAGTTCTACTTCAACTCTGACAGCCATAGAAAGAAATGCATCTTCAGGTATGCCAAATATAGAAGTAAAAGAGGATTCTTTTTTAGGATGTAGTGTGATTTGCTCTTGACTAAACTTGTGAGTTCAATGGTCTGCTCTAATTAGATTCATGTACTACAGCAAAGAAGTTAAATGGAAAGAAAAATTTGGTAGGGCCCAACCCTCTAATAGGGATTTTAACATGGTTTTTGTTATATTTACAAAGGCTTTGCTATCTTTTACCAACAAGTAATTCATGAGAATAGAGTCAAAATTTCTTCCAACATATTGACCTTCTATAACCAACCTCTCGCACCATCTTACCGGTGTACTGCCGCACCTAATCTTTACATGTTTGAACCATCTCAACATCACTTCCATCATATTGTCATAACCTCATTCCTAAATCTTACAACTATCATGTGCATGAAAAGTTGCATACTATATTAAGTCTTTAGAAAACGTTTTCACCTGTGGTAAGGGTCAAATCATTTGGCATATGGTGAAAAGGATCAAGAGTCAAACTAATAGGTAACATGAATGAAATCTTCCACTTTCTCAAATCATATAAAGATGGTTTCAATTGTTAAATCCTACTTCTCTCAGGCGCCAGCAAATAAACTTCCCAAAGTTAATGTTCTTAAGTCTGAAATATATCTGCAACAAGATATCAAAAGCCTGTAATATACTGGGATTTACCTCTTGGCGAAGGAGGCAAATATTGGAGATGCCACCAGAAGCCCAACCATGAAAGCAGATGATATGACCCCATCCTGAAAATTACTCAAATTAAATTCACCCCTGCAAACAAACAGAAACAAGCTCATGATAAGACTAAGCACACATTATGATGATGTGTAATTAAAAAATAGTTCCATTACTAAATTTGGAGTGGAAAATTCATATTATTAACGTACATTATCCTGGAAACAATTGTAATTCTCAATAATAAGCATTAGTAAATCAACAAGAAAATGAAGAACAGAGAGAATAAATATCAAACATAAGCAAGGAAGAAAACTTAGGGTGGAGCCTCGAAAACCAAATCTTTTTCCCTTTAATCAATCACTTCAGAGTTGAGCAGGCTATAGAGCAAATTTCAAAAGAATACTCACTGAATTCCGCTGCCAGAAGAACATGTACCATCTTTCGTACAAGTTCGACGGTTTCCATTAACACCATTGCTCGCAATAGTTCCACGATCCACGTAATTTATTAAGTTGATCACACAGAATACCGCAAGCAACCTGATAATTTATAGCAGACACATTAGAGGCAAATAGTGTGGGTGAAGTAAAAAATAACAATAAAGGTTACAACTTACAGGTGCAGGATATCCTAGTAGACAGAACCTCTTACCTTCTACCAAGATATTGGGGGTTTCGAGTTTCTACCAAGATTTTATTTTGGGGGTTTCGAGTCGCAAAGGAGCAAAGTGGGAAAAGGGTCACAATTGTGTGGATTTGGGGGTGCAGTTTTGATTTAACATATCAGGTGAAAAAAACACTACAGAAAACAAAATCTCAAGAATGCATAAAAAATTGACAACTTCAAGAAGCATAAGATACCAAATATAACAGAATTGGAATAGAAACCCTCCGTGCAAAACTCAGTAATTCCATATAGAAGAAGGAAATAAAGAGAGTATTAATTCAATTAGGAGATCCCATTAGATAACTACGTCAAGAAAGTCAGCGCAAATCATTCTTGAATTTTGTTTCTTGATGACCAGAAGACATAACCAATTTCATCGATTATAATGTCCAAGAAAAGCGAATCAAACCTTATAATTGTAATTCCAAGAAACATTGAAATTCAGAAATCTTGGAAACCCAGTTGGTAAAGACATTGAAATTCAAAAATCTTGGAAACCCAGTTGGTAAAACCACAAAATCCATCTTTAACACGCAAATGGGTTAAAGAAAAAGTTACCTTTTGGCAGTAAACCAAGAAGGTTGAGGAAGCAATGACGATGGAATTGAAGGTATTGCCATATTCGTAGCTACAGGCACATCAACAGTTGATGTGTCAGGTTTATGTGTTGAATTTGAATCATCCAAAGACTTTGGGTCTGGTTCTTGTTTCCCCATTTAAAGAAAATAAATAAACAATCTTTAAGATATTATTTCTTTGACTAGAAGGAAACTGTTTTCCTTCCTTCCCCAAAGCCTTTGTTTTCTTGATTTTTAACCTTTTCTTTTGGCTCAATCAATAATGGAGTTAAACTTTTTTGCTGTATTTCTTTAACTTTATAATAATGGAGAATAAATCTTGTGTTTGTAGTTCACAAATACATGGTAACTAAAAATCAGGAGAGCCTCACTGGATATTCTGCAGATTCCTACTTATCTCTCATTATTCATACAAATAAAAATGCGCAATTTGTATTTAAATCTTAAAAAAATATTATCGAAGAATTCTAAACTCTAATCAAATTTTTTATTAAAAATATTAGTATATTACTATAATTCATGAGTAGAGTAAATTTTTTCTTATGTTTTATAGCTTACAAAAGTTGAAATAATATAATATAATAAAAAACTCTTTGGTTAGAAAATAAGTTATTTTAAAATAATTAATTTTAAAATAAATTATAAAAAATTGATCTCAAAATTAATTATCTCTTAAAATTTGTATCAAATGAGTTGAGTTAAAACTCTGATGGGAAATCTTAATTCTTCGTGGATGAGATTCGAGAACACTTTGAATTCTACCTCTTTAACTATGTTAATCCATTTGCATGCTTTAATAACAGTTGTCACACATGTGCAGAATCTTAATTAATTCTTTTATTCATCACATGAACTATTCTCTAAGATTACTTCCTCTATTTATCTTATGGTCCCATTACAAAAGTTTGTTAATTTGTCATTTTATATATTTTTTGAAAAAAATTCTTTTCTAACCTGTTAAATATATTTTTTTAAATGTGAGAGAGTTACTTATTTTTTCAGGAAAATACTACTATGTTTTACCAGACAATAGTGCTATGTCATATGTCATTAAAATTAGATTATTTTTTTTGTCTCAAATTATTTTTCATGTTTTTTTTATTCATTTTTGAATATAAATTAGGAGAAAAAATTTCTACTATCTTATTTTCATTGATATTTTAAGATATAACGTTTTTTTTTACTAGTCCCGGTATGAAATAAATTGTTTAAAATGTATATTTAAAGACTAAAGACTACTTTTGAATTTTAACCTATTCTCAAATGTAAGGGTACCATTTTTGTTTTTTTCTCCTCGTTTTTTGCCAACTATTTTTGCAACTACTTCTTCCCGCCACAAAAATGGAAGGTTTGCATTATTTGCGCTATATACTCCTATTTTATATTAATTAAATTTGTGAGACAATGTATAATTATTAATAAAAATATTTAAGAACTGATTTAAATTATATTTTTTATTATTGTTTTTTATAAAAATCATAAATATAAATTTGTAAGCAGTACAATTTATCTCATAGAAAAATATTAAACTTTATTAAAAGAAAGAATAAATATATAAATCAAACATCTATCTTAAATTTGAACAATTCGATATGTTGAACAATGAAAAAAACCTCAAAATTTCAGTTAATATGGAATACAGAAAGTATATAGCTACTCTCTGGTTTTAATTTAAGTAATACTTTCGAATTTTAAGATTCAAAGAAATCTATTTTGATAACTTTTTCAAATATTCTTTTTAATTGTCAATTATTGAAACTTATAAATAATGGAGTATTTTTTAATGCAATTTTCAAATATATAAATTTTATTTTTAAAAACTTGAAGATTTCATGTCCAAATTTGCGGTAAAACTAAAACTGTTAGAGTCTCAAAATTCAAATTGTGCAGTTAATTGAAGCATTTCTAATAGTAATTCAGACAGACGTGAGACATCTCCTAATAATTCACGTCCAAGATTCCTCATTTTCTGTTTGTCTGTGTCATTGTGCACTCCGTGTATTTGTCAAAATGCAGGAATATTCACATCTCAATGGAAGGGAATATCCTCACAAAATCATAACGATCATTAATTTCAGTCTTCTCTGTATTTCCATTGCTCTACGGATATATCCAAGATTACAGCTCAACAGACAAATCTATCAATGGCATTGGATGAGGTTTCTTGATTATTTACTTGTCATATACTCCGTAGTTAGCTGGTTATACATGTGAGACAAAAATAATTGTCATCCAATAAGCAATTACAGTGTGTAACAAGAAAATGAGAGATGTAATTTAGTAGGAAATTCTCTTTATTTATAACTTTGTTTGCTCTTCTAAATCACAAGCTTTTCTCTCTATTACCCTTCATCCGATTCCTTAATTTTAAGAATGCAATATATGGCAGATTTGGTACTATATCCTGTTTTACAGGTGATCCTTGAAAAGTTAGCCACTCCATATGTGCAAAAGTTCCATGATCTCTACCATTTGAAGGAAAACATAGAAAAACTGCAGAATTCACTACCAACTGCTAGAGCTTTTCTTGATGATGCACAGAAGCGACAAGAAACGGATCAACATGTTGAAAACTGGTTGGTGAAGCTTAAGGACATAGCCTACCAGTTGGAGAACTTACTGGATGAATTTACTGCAGAAAGTGTAATGTGCGAGCATCGCAGTGGAAAAGGCAAACAGGTAAGCAGTCTATTTCTACCTTTTGAACCATCAAAGCATCTTTTTGACCTTGCAAAAATGCTACCAAAAAAACTTAAGGAACTAGATGAGATTGCAAAGCAAGGCTTTAGCTTAAATCTTAGAGCAACAACTACAGAAAGACGAGCTGACGATTATGACAAACAAAAGTAACTGGATCGTTTGTGATAACATCGAAAATATGTGGAAGAGATGATGATAAAAAGAAGCTTTTAGGGCTTTTGTTGACTGCATGTGATGGCAAACCTGGTGGGGTTCTTTCTATCATCCCAATTGTAGGTATTGGAGGACTTGGCAAAACTACTCTAGCTCAACTAGTCTACAATGATGAAAAGGTCGTTCATTTCTTTGACATAAAAATATGGGTTTATGTCTAGGGATTTTGATGTAAGTAAACTCATGTTAAGCATCATACAGTCTGCAACAAAAAGGAAGTGTGAACTCTTGGAGATGGATCTACTTCAAGCTCATTTTCAAGATTCATTGGGTGGAAAGAGATTCTTGATTGTTTTGGATGATGTATGGAATGAAGACCAAGAAGAGTGGGATAAGCTGGGCGACTTATTGCAAAGTGGTGGAGCAGGAAGTAGAATCATTGTCACTACACGGAGTACCAAGGTTGCGTCAATAGTGGGAACTCTTATTGTCTCCAAGGCTTGACTGAAGATGATTGTTGGGTTTTGTTCAAGCAACGAGCTTTCAGCCAGGAAGAAGAAGCTGAGCATCCTAATCTATTGGAGATTGGAAAACAGATCATCAAGAAATGTGGAGGTGTGCCTTTGGCAGCAAAAACACTGGGAAGTTTGTTGCGCTTCAAACGAGAAAGAGAAGATTGGATGTTTGTGCAAGAGAGTGAACTTTGGAAACTTGAGAATTGTAACAGTGGCATACTGCCAGCTCTTCGGTTGAGCTACTTACAGTTGCCTCTACACCTCAAGCGATGCTTTGCATTCTGTTCATTGTATCCAAAAAATTATGAAATTCTTAAGGAAAAGATGATCCACATATGGATTGCTGAAGGCTTGATAACATGTCATGAGAGGAACAGGCAGTTGGAAGACATAGGCAACGAGTATTTTAATGACTTTTTGTGTTTATCATTCTTCCAGGAAGTCAAGAAATTTGATGAGACGGATCTAGCAGTATACAAAATGCATGATCTCATCCATGATCTTGCTCGAAGTGTGGGGAGTCAGGACTTCGTGATATTGGGACATGACTTTGCTCAAGGTAACATGTCACGGGTTCATCACCTGTCAATCCTTTTCCATTCAGATCCCACTTCACTTCCAAAGGAATTGTATGGTGCCAAACATCTTCGAACAGTCCAATTCCTGTTTTGCACCGGAGACATTCCTTCTTCTTTTCCTCTGAACTTTAAATACTTGCGAGTCCTTGATTTAAGTGGTTGTGTGAAGAAGGTGCACGAGTCAATTAGTGATTTGATATGTTTGAGATACCTTGATCTCTCCAGCACCTCTATTCAAACACTCCCTCATACTATTTGCAACCTTTTTAATCTGCAAACCCTGAACCTCTCATTTTGTGGTAACCTAATGGAGTTACCTTTTGGATTGGCTAATATAACTGGCTTAAGGCACCTTAACATAGTGGGATGTAATGGACTGACTCGCCTCCCTGCTGGTCTGGGAAATTTGGTTCAGCTTCAAACTTTGCCTTTATACATTGTGGGCAAAGGGATTGGAGAAAGCATCTCTGAAATCAGTTCTCCCCATATAAGAGGTGAATTGAGTATAAGGGGCCTGGAGAACATCAGAGACAAACAAGAAGCTACACTGGCTAATCTGAGGGCGAAGAAATATGTTGAATTGTTAAGACTCCAATGGGGAAGCGAGAACATAGTGAGGATGTCAACAGGGTCTACTTCATACGAGGTTTGCAGAGAAGTTGATGCTACATCAAGATCACTATCAAGGGATAATGACAATGTTGTGGAGGGGATCATTGAGTGTCTTCAGCCACATGTAAACCTCAAAAAACTATATATCAAGGGATATCCTGGATTCAGATTTCCAGATTGGGACCTCCCTAATCTAGTTCTGATTGCTTTGATCAACTGCAGGGGATGTGATACTTTACCTACCTTTGGGAAGCTTCCGTTTCTCAAAACACTTTATCTACAAGGGATGGATAGAGTTACACATATTGGTGAAGAATTTTATGGAGGCGAACCCCTCAAATTCCCATCCCTGGAAGACCTAACAATCAAGGACCTTCCCTGCTTAAAAGAATGGCTTTGCATAGAAAACGGACCAGCAGTATTTCCTCGCCTGCAAAAGTTAGTTGTAGATAAATGTCCTAATCTTATCTCTGCTCCAACATTTCAATCTCTTCTTCATTTGGAGCTCCGTGATTGTCATCCAAAGATCTTGGAGTCTGTGGTAAACATGTCTTCACTCTCCAATCTTGTGATTGATGCGCTTCAAGGTTTAGTGCACCTTTCAGGGAAATTGCTGGAGAATAACAAATCGCTGGAGACTGTGGAAATACTTTCATGCAAAAGTTTCATTTCTCTTCCTCAAGAGATAGAACATCTCACTTATCTGAAGTCACTGACCATTAGCTACTGTGAAAAACTAACCCATTTGCCAACAGGAATCCGAAAGCTGCAAGCTTTGGAGTTCCTTGAGATCAACGGGTGCCACAGCTTAGAGACATTGCCATCAGGGGAATTTGCAGGTTTCAATTCCCTAAAGAGCTTGTCAATTGAGAATTGCAGCAACCTGATTTATCTTTCAAGTGGGTTCCTCCATCTCACAGTCTTAGAACAGCTCTCCATCATGGGTTGCCCTCGGTTAACTTTATCTAGAGATAGTTTCCAGAATCTCTCGTCTCTACGGAGCTTGAGTATTATCTCCTGCCCTGAATTATACCCATTGCCAGTTAGCCTTCAACATGTCACTACGTTGCAAAGTCTGGTAATCCATAGCAGTCCTCATCTCACAGATCTTCCTGACTGGCTTGCTAAACTTTCCTCTCTTAGATCTCTCGCAATTTCAAATTGCGAACATTTGATATCTTTGCCAGAAGGAATGAAGTACCTCAATGCTCTTCAGCATTTGTCAATTCAAGACTGTCCTCATCTTGAAAGACTTTGCAAGAAAAAAGGTATGGAATGGCGAAAAATAGCTCATATTCCACACATATATGTTGGTTCACTTAAATTTGGCAGATGACTTTGGCTCCAACTGAAATCTGAAAGAAGAAAACATCTCTTTTCCATCCACATTGAGATAGCAGAGTAAGCTACCATTGCTTTCGCATTTTCTCCCTCTTATTTCCAGCTAGGTGCAAGTCATATATGGGAAATCCAATTGAGTTTACTTGCCCCTCTGATGTAGCATTCTCAACAATTGATGAAGTTAGCAGTTGTTCTGAAGTTCAACAGCAGGATAAAAGATCAAATATTTCTAGTGAGATCTTGCAGAAAAATTCAGAGGGTGATTTTATATGTACTCCTGATGGAAATGAAGTGACTGATGAATCAGAGGCTCGGAAAGAAGGAAAAGTCGAAGTCATTGTATACAAGTGAGTTGCTGTTTTCTTTTAGCATGAAAATAACTCTACAACAACAATTACACTTCGATCTCTAGCTAGTTGTAGTTGGCATATATATCCTCACCATCCATGTAACTTTTGCTCGGACTCTCCAAAATGTTGCCACACCCATGTCAGATCCTCCAAATATATGCATTTTTGGAGGATCCAACACAGACCCGGAGGTATCTTTGAAGAGTCCGGGCAGATTGATGATTTCATCATTTTAGACTTTTTGTGTAAAGATCCTGCATGTGATGAATTCAGTTTAATGATTTCGTCATTTTATGTCTTGCAGGAGCTAATGTTGTCTTTGCTGGTTGGTTCATCACAGTTTTAACATGCCTCTCTGCGGTTTCGATGCAAGCTTCCAGTAATGGAATTGACATGTGGCTCTCATATTGAGTTGATACAAGTGGAAGAAACCACAAACCATATTCAACGACTTTGTTTGTACAATGACCGGGCAAAATAGGCACCAGTTTATCTGAAAGACACTTTGGAGGTTTGTCTTGCTATCCGTCCATACTACTAAGCCTAGTATTGCTCAGGTAGGTTTTTGTCCTTTGATTTTTAGTACTATTTGTTGTTTCTTATACTTCAATTGTCATATTATTTTCCATTAGTTATTTTTTTGAATGTTTTGTTGTATTTTCACTTTTGTTACTTCTTTTTCTGAACTATTAGGGCTCGTTTGGTGTGAGGGAGAAGCATAAATAGTCCTGGGATAAAATTTAGATATCTTGTTTGGTTGACATTATCCCATATACATGGTGGGATAAGTTATCCCAGAATAAGTAACCCCAAGATAGTTAATCCTGGAATAACTAGTTCCCAACCAAACGACCCCTTAGTGCTTTGGACTATTTTTTCTTGAGCTAAGGGTTTTTCTGAATCTCTCTACCTCTTAGGTAGGGGTAAGTTGTACGTACATCTACCCTTCCTTGATCATACTTTGTAAGACCACGCTGAAAGGCTATATTTCTTCTTATAAAGTTTTAGTTAAGTCAATTGTTAAAGACAAATAGTCAAATGGAATAGGACGTGTTATTCTTTCTCTTCAAAAAAAAGGAGATGAAATATAATCTGAATTTTTGAAATGTTATATTTCTTTTTAGGGATAAGGCATAGGTATTCCTTAGATTATGACTGAAATTTCAGAGACACACCTTAATTAAACTAAGGTCATATAACCCCCTGAACTCATTTTTTTTTGTAATTTTGTACACTTTTTGGCTTACGTGGCATACTTCGTGATTCCACGCAGTTAAGGCGCGTGGGAGATATTTTGATGTCACATAAGCCAAAAGGTGTATAAAATTATAAAAAAAATTGATTCAAAATATAATAAAACTTTAGTTTAATTAAGGTATGTTTCTAAAATTTCAGTATAGTCTAGCCTGTCGCAAGAATATTGTACCTTATCCCTTCTTTTTATAGAAACTTCAGCTAAGTCAATTGTTAAAAGCAATAGTTACATTGTAAAATCACGGAATTATTTTCTTATATTAAATTAATTGAATTTTACTCACTATTAGTGAATTCACAAGATTTACCCAAAATAACAATAGTCACGTGGTAAAATATTTTATTTTTTTGGATTTTTCATTTATGGTATCTGAATTTTGTGCATTGAAAAGCCCATTTTTTAGGCGATACTTTTAACAAGTTAAAATGTGTCTATAAAATTTTGATCATAGTCTAAGGGGATACTTGTACCTTTTCCCTCAAACTTGTGAATTTTCCATTTTAACATCTTTTCTTAATAAAAATATACTCCCTCCGTCTCATTTTATGTGGCAACATTTCCTTTTTGGTCAGTCCCAAAAAGAATGTCACATTTCCTTATATGGCAAGTTTATAAAAGTACAATTCCTCTTTTATCCTTGTTGATCCCACTTAATCTTAAAATAATACTCCAATACATTTATGAGGAGAGAGAAAAAAAAGTCTACTTTTTAAAGGGCAATTTGGTAAACATTTCAAAGTCTTCATTTATTTCTTAAACTCCATGTCCGGTCAAATGTTGCCACATAAAATGGGACGGAGGGAGTAATTAATAAACATGTCTGACCAAAGTCCCAAACGTTTTTTTAATCAAGATTTAAAATGAGAAATTTGTGAGTTTCATAATCGGCATTAAAATACAACGTATGTTTAGGTTACCGTTAGGTCAATTTTTCCATACAAATATGACGGGTAAAATTCAATTACTTTAATGTAATAAAAACAAGTTATGACTTTATTATTACAATGTGTAAAACTAAGTAACTTTATTATTATAGTGCATATAGTTCAATAATTTTAATATGATAAAAAAAAAATTACCTAACTAGTCAAAATTTCTAACATATTTATTACAAGTAACTACATTTTAAAATAATTATTAATCCAAAAGTTTTGTATTTCTTTTTATTTTATATTCATTCTAAATTTTTCTTCATTGCCAGCAAAAATCTCAAATCAATCGACTTCAATTTGACATAAATTGAATATTAAAGTACTATGCAACTGGTGCTAAGTTTGCCAAATGGCGTGTAGTGCTCAAGATGGGTGCAACGAGCCATCTCGGCTCGCTATCAATGACAATGCCAATAGCTTTGCAAGATATGCCATCATCTGCCAGCAGAACGATCTTGTCCTAATTCAGTGGTGGAACCAAAATTTCAACTAAGGGGTTCAATATGTAAAGAAGTAAACATTCGAAAATTATAGCATGGAAAAGAGAAAGACTAATTTTAATTTGTCAAATTTACGTAAACTTGTTGTGATCCGTTTAGCGTCTTTCTACTTTAATTCTACTCCATAGAATCTTGTTTAAAAGATTTTGTGTTTTTTTCCTATTATTTGTAGTATTCTATTGTATCTTGATATTTTTTTAAATTCTTAACTAGTGCCCATTTAATTATACTACTTTGAAGATCAACAAACTTTTTTAAAATATTGTAAGGATTAAGTCACTAATATTATAATGCATATTCAAAAGGTAAATAAATCATAAATGACATTGTCGATTTTTTAATTTAATTTATTAGGTTAGTCATTAAAAAAAGATAAATAACGAATGAATCAGGTAAATTTAATTTAGTTTTCATCTTTTTTAGGATAAAATTGGAAAATATAAAAGAAATTCCATGAAATCGAAGAAAGAAAATTCAATTAAATAAATATTTTTAAAAGGTTATTCATGATTTTTAATTCGATAAAATTTAATATATCTTATTTATTTAAGACATTTTTTTACCTCAATTTCAAATTTAATAACAATTTATCTTTCTTTCTTTTTTAAAAAGTATTCTTCAAGTTAATACATTAAAAAAGAGTTGTGTAGAAAAAAATGAACAGAAAAATAATAAGAAGAAAAGGCAAAATTGAAAAGAATATACCTTAAAAAATTTAAACAAAAACCAATTATATAATAAAAGAAATAGGATAAATAAAGCAAAAATAAGAAAAGAAAAAAAGTAAGAATAATAATTAATAGTAATAATAATAATAATAATAATAAAGATCTAGCCCAGATGAATCCCATCTCAGAGCCCCGACGGGAAAAGTCAAGCAAAAACAATAGAATTTTTTTTTAGAATGTGAGAGCCGAACACGGTCTCAGCCGCGAGATTAACCCCTTTAATCACTGAGCTAAGCTTCCCATTAGTTTTTAGGGTTCATAATATAATATAGACTCATAATATTAAAATGTGACCTTGTATATATAATATATTTTTTGATGAAGGCAATTCAAATGAACCCCTAACTTGTACGTAGATCCCCCCTTGATCCCCATTATTGAGCATGTTGTTGATAATCAATATTAGAAATTTGAGGAATAACGGAGAGAGAAGTCATGTCGATTTTTATTTGAAACGTAATTGATGAGGAATTTAAGTGATTTTTACCTATTTGAAATATTTTACTCCCCGATTTTATCCATTATGTTATTATTTTTTCAAATTAACCAAATGAAAAAATACATCAATCAATCAGCAATATAATGTTCTTTTGTTTTCCAAAAAATATTTTAAAAAAAATGTAGCTGAGAACATAGAGTAAAGTTGTGAATTAGACAAAATGATGCATAAACCTGGCCCACATATTATACACCCAATTTTTTCAAAATTCGTTTGGTCGCCGTATATTATACCCTCTATTGTTCTTTGGTCGATACTTGAGCGATTATTGGGGTTGAACTGCAAATTTGTTCTTTGGGTCAATGTACGAGCGGTTAATGGGCAAGGGCGGATCTAGGATTTGGAGGTTCTGGGTGTCACATTGTTCAAGTAAGATAAGCGGGTTGTTGCTTTAATTTTGGGTTACAATTCGAGTTATTTAACTTTTTTTCGATTTTTATAAATAAATCGATCAAACATGCATGTTAGTAATATTTTCTTTTAGATATTATGAGATTAGGGATAATTAAACAAATCAATTTTTATTTCTTTTTAGGAATTAGTGGCCTTATTAATTCGCTGAAACTTTGAGGAAACAAAAATATTTTTCACACTAAAATTTGAGCTTACATAACTATCTAATAGTGTTAACTTAATATATTCATATTTCATTGACTTTATGTGTTGTTGCAAATATATAACAAAGAGGATAAATTTTTAATTTCAATCTAGTCATCTTACTTAGCAAGAACGTGGTAAAGATCGAAATAACCTTTCAATTAAAAGAACTCTAATAATAATACTCATAATTTTTAAAACTTATATTTTTTAAAAACTGCTATTTAAATATATTCTCAATAATATTCTTCACATATTAATGAAAAAGACAAGAAAAAAATTGAAAAAAAGAAAGAAAGAAAGAAAAAGCTCCAAAAATTAATGCCGTTCATGAAGTTTGAACCCGCGTTGCCCGTGTGGCAAATTGCCTGCCTTGCCAATTAATTTGTTCACTATTTTGTTTAGTGGGTGGCAAAAAAAATATATATTAATTTCTTATATATATATATATAATTTTTTTCGAGATCACTGAGCATCGTGACACCCCACGGATATCCATAGATCCGCCTTTGTTAATGGGGATGGACTGCAAATTCGTTGGAATTATCTAAGTTGATGCCCAAGCAATTAAAGAGATGGACTGCAAATTAGTTTTCAATATGTCTACAATGGTGCAGGGAATTCACCAACCCTTTCCTTTACTCTATATGAATCATCCATCCATGCACTTACTTTTCCTTCTTCCCAAGTTTGTAGTTTTCTGGAAACTTTTTATGATTTTATTTTAAAAAAATTTATTCTACCATTTAATTATGAACTAAGGAAATTATAGTTATTTTCTTTTACATGTGTTCAAGATTCTAATTACTATACAAAGTTAAATACCTTTATAAAATTTTGGAAATTACTCTTTTACTTGGTACAGGAAGGTAGTTACATTCTTGAATTTTTCTTGAATTTTGACTTGTTCGCACATTTTCTTGGATAGTGGGATATTCAAATTTTACTAGTTTTCTACTATGAGTTGTCCATTAATTTAGAATCTGTCTTTCAATTTTTATAGAACTTGTTTTGGCTAACTTCACGTATCTTTATAAAATTTTGGAAATTACTCTTTTATTTGGTACAGGAAATAGTTACATTCTTGAATCTTGACTTGTTTGCACATTTTCTTTGATAATAGGATATTCAAATTTCACTAATTTTCTGATGTGAGTTGTTCGCGAATCTGTCTTTCAATTCTTATAGAATTTGTTTTGGCTAACTTCACACACATAATGATACTATTATTTATAAAATTAAAATATTACTTTTAGTTAATGAGATGTTAACCATTTGTCTGTGATACATGTAATGGGATGCTGTTTAAAAAAAAATAGTTATTAATAGGAAGATTTAAAATATCTAATTCAAAGTTCTAAAATATTTATTATAAATAGTAGATAGTTTTTCTTTTTCTTTATATAAAATTTGTACATTCTTTTACAATATTCAATAAATATTATTTAAGTGAAAATAAAATCATGAAATTTATTAGTAAAATTTTGGAGGTGTATCGCAATTGCTTTACTAGTTAGCCAGAGGCGTATCTAGAGGGGTTCCGTGGGTTCACATGAACTCATGGTCCCCTCTCTAGATTATATATAGTAGTGTTATATTTTTTAAAAAATATTTAAATATAGAGGTGTGAACTCACGTTAAAAGTAACATATAATAATACGATGAAGATTGGGTGCACCTCTTTAAGCAAATATAGAAATTTAAATCTTATATCTATCTTATTTTTGTTATTAACACCCCTCCAAGTGGTTATCAGTAGCACTTTTGGCGTTTCAATCAAATTTTCTTTTATTTTTTTGCTTTTATCTTTCAAAATTTTCAAATGTGTAACATTGAAAATTCCTAAATAAAATTAGTTTGGTATAATTTTTATATTATTAAATCAAATGTGTATATTAAAATTTAAAACTAGTAGTATTATATATGTTGGACCTATAATTTTTAAAGTTTAACGGTTAGTGTTAAGAACGTAAAGGTTAAACCGATCAAATTTATATCTTAGATGCATCTTTTCGTAATAATACACCCATTCTTACAAAATCCTGAATACACCTCTGTAGTCAGCCACAATCACCTTGCTTAATCCAAGTTTTGTAATGGCTGAGGTATCATCTTTTTATCCAATCAACTTCATTTGTCGGCCTTTTGGCCATAAGATCACTCCTATCCCCTTTGGCACCAGTTACTGAATCGTACTTGTAAGAATATTACTTCTCTATTTAGATTAGCAAATTAAAAATAATAAAAAAAATAAAATAAAATTATTCGAGTCCACAAAACTCATTAATGTGTGTCCTTAAGAAACTTAATCCCCTCAAGTACTCGAGGTTGTAGATTAATTTCTCCCAAGATAAAACGAATTAATCATTAAAGAAGTAACGGTATCTCAAACTTCGATAATTTCAACGAACTCAAAAAGATAGCAACGAATCACACACACAGACACGATCGATCAATATTATTTTGTAAGAAATGTATGCAAAAGAAGGGAAGAATTTGATGCAGAAAAATGAGAGAAAGTGTCTCTATTTATAGCCAACAAAGGATAAAGGTTACAACACTTTGGAAAAAAGACAACCTTTCAGAAATGTCACAACCCTTTGGAAAAGGCACAACCTTTCAAACGGTCACAACCCTTTATAAAAGGTACAACCTTTCATAAAGGTCATAACCCTTCGACAAAGTCTGAACTCTTCATTTCCTATTCACACTTTTAAAACCTAACAAGAACTTATTCGGATGAATGATATTGTATCATTATAGATTGAATCGAATGTAGTTACTACTAAATTCTATTTATCATGTTCAGTCTTTTCATCCTCCGCAGCTGAATAACTCGAGCTTCTCTACTAAGCTCCTGTCCAGCCCCAAGAAACTCAAGATATATAGAAGCTCTTGTCCATCCCCTAGAAACTCAATACTCTCTTGGAACTGATTTAACTTATCTGATGGACCGATCGAGAGCTCGTCTTGCACTTTCCAGGTGACGTGATTCTCTCTCTTCAAATTGCCAAGGTACTTGTCTAGTGACTATGAGTACTGAATTGTCTGATCTTCTGAAAAGTTTTTCTGCATCTGACAGAGCGCTGTTTATATATCATGATGCGGAAATATACCTGCTTGATGATATCCTCAGTGCAGTTGATGCACATGTTGATTGTTCAATTCTACATAATGCAATTCTTTGCCCTCGAATGAATCAGCAGACGCGCATACTTTGCACACATTATGGATACAAGCCATTGGTTTTTCACAGCTCATTGTATTTGCAAGTACCAACCACCTTGCCTTAAGAAAATACTAGTTGACATTATATTGCTCATTGAGCCGGATAATACATGTGAATGTATCTTTGTCATGCAATGAGTTGTGTGTAGTTCTATCTTCAGTGTAATGTGTAGTTCTATCTACAGTGTAGTAGGTTTTTCCTATATTCAGTTAATACTGATCGAAGTTACAGAACAATTGTAGTCAAGTATGTAATTGTAATAGTTAGATCCTCATGTGTTGAATGAAAATAGCTCATTTCTTTACTTATCTTCAATAAAATCATCAAGCATATACAGATCATAATTACAAACAAAATATCACTATACCTTTCCACCTAATACACAGACTAGCAGGAAGTTGCTAAGCTACATGAAAGAATGGACTATTAGATCAAAGTTGTACGTAGTCAGGACGAATATATATATATGTGAAAATATATATAGGCATTAAGAAAATTGCGGTGGTTTGAACTTGAGGGATATACTGTTGACACAATGGCGTTCATTTGTTGGGGTACGAAACCATTCACCTTTAAAAACATGACCAAGATGGCCTCCACAAGCAGCACAAGTTATCTCCATCCTTATGCCATCTGGGTCTGGCTGAAAAATCATGCAAAACAACTCAAAAATGTCAAGGAAAACTTTTTGTAATTATAGCAACTCTAGCATTAGAAGTGAGATTGATGGAGCACTCAATTTCTAATAAAGAAGTTGGGAGTTCAAGTCACCAAAAGAGTTGTGGTAAAACAATCTAAGAATATTTGGAAAGTGAAAAGTCACATACAAATGTAGCTAGTGTGATTGGAAAGAAGCTCACATTGCGATTTATGGCACCAGGGAGACCCTCATAAAAAGAAGGCCAGCCACAGGGTGAGTTGAATTTGGTTGCGGATCTGTAGAGTGGAGTGCCACAACCAGCACAGAGGTAGGTGCCTACACCAAAAAACTTGTTATACTCTCCACTCCCTTGATTCCTGTCAAGTAAAAATCAGGGATTCTAATCACTTTATTATTCACACAACATAACTATAATAATCAGCAATATTCCTTTTTTTGCTTGCCTGCTTTGTTAGTCTTTGACTAAGGGGTCATTTGATAGATAATAATCCCGGAACAAAATGCAGAATTATTTTATCAAGCCTAATATTGTAGCAACAACTGTGTCATAATCCTGACCTATTGGTATTGCCTAAACAGATACGCGCAACGACAGATCGAAGAAAGAAGAAATAAAAATTATACATACTCGGTGCCTTTCTGCCTCAAAATCCGGAATTGGTCAGGGGAGAGAACGGCACGCCATTCCTCCTCTGACTTCTGAACGGACCTTGCTGCTGAAACCCTGAATTGGGTATTGGACAGGCCATGAATGTGAACTGCTTTTTTGGAGTTGAAAATGAAATTTCTTGAAGGAATAATTGGCGAAAATTTTAGAATCTGAGAGTCCATGGAAATGATATTTTTTTGCTTACTCTCAACACATATATTCAGTTAATTGTGTGTTGATGATCCTCCAGGCTCCAACCGTCGCTGTACAGCTTCACAAATTCCAGCTAACTGACTTTATCTATATTCTGGAATATCTGATCATATTTATGTGGATAAAACACCATTAGAAAGAAAAAAAAACCATTAAATTTTTAAATCTTTTCTTGTGTTCTTTTTTTTCAATTTATATTTTTGTTTGATGTTACAGGACGGGTCGCCCGTTAATTGATACCACAGTTTAACCTTTTATGACAGTATCTACGGACATTACCATTATTTATCCTTTATTTTATTTATTATGTGTATTTAATTAAGAAGATTTCCAGATTATCTTTAAACTAGTATACGTACACACGCGTTATGCGGTTTTTAAAAAATATAATAACTTAAATATAAAAATAATTAATGCAAATTATTATTGAGTAACAAAGTGCATGTCTAATCATATATAATATTGATTTTTTATATACACTTAAAGCTAACAAACTTTTGCCATAATCTATGTGTAATGAAGTTATGTTCTTCAAAGACACCAAACATTATTCTAAAATTTTTCCTTCTTTTAGTATAATACTAGGAAACTAAGCCGCGCTACGCGTGGTAAAAAAAAAATTATGAAATATTTTAAATATTTTTTTGTTTTTCTTAAATAAAATTATGATATTATTAATGTTTTTAATGATTTTTTCGATCTTCAAATCCAAATAAATTATATTACAAATTTTAATACTTATATTTGTAATATATTTTGAGTTAAATTCCTGGGATATTGATTTTATCAACTAAAAAAAACAAAAGAATCTTTTAGCACCATCTAATATATACATTATTTTGTGTTAGAGTTGTCATAATTGAAAATTTAGGAATTTAGTATCCATTTGAATGCGTTCTTTTATAGAGTTATGACATGATAATAAAAATTAAAATAATAGATTTAACAGAAAAAAAGAAAAAAAAAATGAAGGAATATATACATTTAATAGTAGATAAAGAAATCAAAGGTATCATTGGTGCAAGGATGAGCTTAGAGTTTGCTTTCACTAAAATTATGTTATTCTCTAACGTAAATGCATAAAATGTAGAACTAACATGCAAATTAGCATAAATATATATAATAGATCTATGAATGAAAAAGGGGATAATTTCATACACTTTTCTTTGAATTTGCCTTTTTTAAATGGTTCGAATTTGACTTATAACACTCGCCTCTTAAAATTTACAATATTATAATTCTCTTATTTAGTTTTATTGTAATACTTCTTTTAACCTATTAAATATCTCAATTATATGTATGGACTTATTTGTCCCTTAAAGAAACTCAATAATCTCGTTAAAAGAATCTTCTAAGTAGCATTACACATATGGATGAAATTTTCATCTAATTTCTTAAATATTAAATGAAATGTTTGATAAAGTGAATAGAGAACAATCATTCATCTCCCTAAAGAAAGTACTATTAAAACCCTTTCATGAAATTGCCTTGGTTTCAATCTATTTCATTAGCTGCAATTGATCAACATAAAAATGAAACAAATAATAAACTAAACTACAATTTCTTATCTTTGTAAATAAACATATATGTAAGGATGAAAAAATGGAATACTACAAATTGACGGAATAGTTACAAGAGTGGTATTAAAATTAATGGCAGTACAATAATAAAAGTGACAATTTAATAATCATTCCCTTGTTATAACTTATAACTATTGTTAAATTAAGATTACAACGAACTCTTCAAGAACCCAAATTAGATGGAAAGAGTGAGTAAGAAAGTGAAGATATGCACTAATAAGAACATAGTTAGGAATACTTATCGACACACTTTTTCATTTCTTATATGTGAAGCAAAAACACATGAAATTTACCGATAGAATTTATAGACATTATTCTTTACTAACTATTTGATATCAAAATTTATTGATCAATTAATTTATATTTAGTTCATACTAAAATTATCTCTATGACTAATTCGAATTTACAATGTAGAAAGTTCATTAATAAAAAATGTAGTGCTTTTATAAAAAAAAAAAAAACTTTCAAAACTCGAATTCCATATATATTTCGTTAATGATAGATAAATTTTTATTCACATTTTCAAATGTACCTAAAACTCATTGAATAGAAGGGCACCTTTTTAATTATTTCTTTGTAGGCTTTAGATATTGTGCATCGCATTAAGTGCAAGTGCTATTCTAATCCATATTATGAAAGGACATTTTATCTATAGCTTTATCTTCCGAAAAAAATTTCTCTTATGTGTGTCTTTTGCCTTTTCAAGAAAATATTTGGCATTTGTTTTGATTAGGTACTTTTATAGTTGAAGAGGCATGATAGTTCATAGTAGTAATAACAATGATTTAGTAAGTCTTACAACATGATCAGAATAGTTAAAAGGCTTTTACTGGAATAAAATTTGAAGAGAGAAGTTATTGAAACAAAAGTCAAAAATCTCATAATTAAATAAAGATAAATAGAAATGTTAGTCATAGAGAAGTATCAGAATCAAAATGTTAAGACTTTGAGAGAGATTAGACAATATAAAATAATCAAAATAAAAAATACTCACACACAAAAATAAGCATCCTGCTTGAAGCCATGTTGTCATTCTATGTATCAGAAGTATAGAATTACAATGTTAAAAAAGATCAATATTATTCCTACTTAATATTAATACTTGGCAACCAAAAATGAAAGTGTAACAAATGTTGTTATAATAAAAGAGATTGGCGAAAGGCTGAAATTTAATTAATTTAATTAATAGGATGTCATTTGAAATTTTTCATGCAAGGGTTAAGGGCTGCATTAATTAACCGTTATTTTTTTCTTTAATGACGTATAAACTGTTAAATATTAAGTTAAATTAAATTAGATAAATAGAAAAATGAGAGGAAAAAAGGAAAAAAAAACAAAAAAAAATATAAATGTGATTCCTGGGATATAAAGGGTGCCACATCAGCGGGCTTATGTTCCTACTTTATATTAATATATATAGATTTGTTGAGTAACAGTTGTGTTAGCAATATAATGTGTTATTTTAATTTCAAGTTGACTTTGTGCAATCAAAGGTTTAGAAGAATTCCTTCTATTATCAAAATTTCTTGGGCCTACAACGCTGAAAAAAATATCATTTTGACTTTGAGATCTAATTATCCTAATTCATAACGAATTACAAGTCTAAATGAGAATGCATGCTAATTATCTGTACTTTTTTTAATCACTGTACCGCAACAATCCGAATGGATCAGATGGAATAGTTCAACAAAAAAGAAGCTTCTTCATTAATATACTTTTAAAACTTTGAAATGGATTTGCTATTTTTTTATTCAAATTCAAACCGATGATTATCAATTGTCAAACTCATGCCTCAAAAGTGATTTATAAAAAGACAGGTGAGGTAATAATTTAATAATTATTGGACGTGAAAATATTTCCAAATATTGTCCCAAGTGTAATATGTAGGTTAGTGATTCAGATAGTGGAAATAGTAATTAATGTATGCATTAGGATAAATTGTTTATATCACACCTCTGGGGATGCAACATTTCTTCAAAACCTGCTAACGAGAGTGCTATAGGCATTGGGCAACTTTTAATAAATTCCTAAATACTATCTTCGTGTGATATGTAGGCCACATATTTGAGCCGTGAAAATATATATTAATACTTGCATTATAATAAACTATTTATCTCACATTTCTTGAAATATAAATCTTTTTTAAAATTCTTTTAACGTAGAACACTTTATGCACTAAACAACCTTTAATAATTAAATAAAATAAAAAATAACATGATTTAATACTCTATTTACGTACTTTGAAATCTAATCCAATATGGTGCCAATTCCAAATCCAAGTCAAAAAAGGAACCACCATTTGAAATTATTAACACGTTCCTAAATGTAGTCACGATTGGACCAATTCCTAATCCTATTAAATTTTGGAGTGTGGAACCAACGCGTATATGGAATATGTATAATCGAAAAACCCCAAACTATAAATAAGCATTCCCGAAAAGTCAATAATCACCAACCACTATCTTACTATTCCACCATTATTATCGTCGATTCCGTCCAAATAAATAAAATTGCCTAATTATATTATCCCACCACTCACTAATTATTATTTTTTTTATACCAAACCCATCACCTCCATACCTATTCCATTCTGTCACCTGTTCCGAATTTCGATTACAAATCTGGGTTTCGGAGCTCTCTCGCCATAGCCGCTATTGCTGTTTTCTACAAATTGTGTTTCAATGGCGGTTGCGAGCAGCTTTGTGACAGGTGGCAGTTTCAATTGTGATTATTTAAGTTCTACGTCTTGTTCTTCGTCGTCTTCTCCTTCTGTGGATCATCAAGTTAGATTTTTTGGGAGTCGTCGAAGAATTAAGCCGTTGGTATATTGGACGAGATCGCATTCGTTGAGCCCTAAATGTGAGTTATCATCCAACTCGGTGGTGAAAAATGGCAAAAAGGAATCTAGAACATCGAGTCTTTCTGCTTTGGAACTTCTCAAAACATCTGCTGCTGATCGTATGCCTCTTTTTTTTTTCTCTTGAAGTTTTGGTATTTTAGCTAGAGTTTTGTGATATTTTTCTTATCTCAAGTCTGTGACCTTGATTGAACTATAATCTGTGGTATTGAGGTTCTAAATTTACTAGGAAGTTATGATGTTTTAGCTAGAGTTCTGTGATTCAATTATTGACCCTAGTTAATTGGGGATTGTAGTTCATTGATTGATACGCGGTTGGATAGTTCGAGTTTACTTAAGATGTTTGAGAAAGAAGGTAGTCTAACATAGGAAACTTTTTCGTGCCAGGATATACAAAGGAGAGTAGCAGCATCATGGTTATTGGACTTAACATTCATACAGCACCAGTTGAAGTGCGGGAGAAAGTTTCTATCCCAGAAGCACAATGGCCTCAAGCAATTCGCGAACTGTGTTCCTTGAATCATATAGAGGAAGCTGCTGTATTGAGTACTTGTAACAGAATTGAAATATATGTTCTGGCGCTTGCCCAAAATCGTGGAATTAAAGAAGTGACTGAGTGGATGTCTAAGGTAATTTTTTCTTCAAGCATCATTTATCTGCATAATGTTTCCTTTTGTTGACTAACATCTTAAACCCGTGTGATAACTAGCAACACTGTCATATAAAAACTGCATTAAACTCTAATGAGCATCATCTACCCTATGTCGCTTGCAGTAAGATTTGAACAAATTCATCTTGGTTTCAAAGGCTTAGGAATTACCTTGCGTATTCTCCATCATGAAAGATACAATTGAATGATAAACAAAAGATTTTGACTTGCTGTTCCATTTATACACTGTATTTCTACATTTGGGAAGGAATTGTGTTTATTTTACTGTGCTTTGGTTCCCCTGCTCATTAACGTCATTGCAAAGGTCTAACTACCTGATTTCAAAGAAATACAGCCCTATGCTATAATGTTCATTTTTTGTTGCACTTTATATGCAAACCTTTTTTGACACAAATATCTTTGTTTGGCAGTTTAGTGGAGTTCCAGTTACAGAGCTATGCCAACACCGGTTTTTGCTATACAATCAAGATGCCACACAACACCTGTTTGAAGTAGCTGCTGGACTAGATTCCCTAGTCTTGGGAGAAGGTCAAATTCTTGCACAGGTCAAGCAGGTTGTTAAGAATGGACAGGGGGTCCCTGGCTTTGGAAGGAAAATAAGTGAGCTATTTAAGCGTGCAATCACAACTGGTAAGAGGGTAAGAACTGAGACCAATATCTCCAGCGGATCAGTATCAGTCAGTTCAGCGGCGGTGGAGCTTGCTCTGCTGAAACTTCCAGCGTATTCTTCTTCTACGGCTCGTGTGTTAATTGTTGGAGCTGGCAAGATGGGAAAGCTTGTGATCAGACATTTGGTTGCTAAAGGGTGTAAAAAGATGGTTGTCGTTAACAGGACAGAGGACAGAGTTGCTGCCATCCGTGAGGAGTTGATGGATGCTGATATAGTATACAAACCTTTCTCAGAATTGTTAGCATGTGCTGCTCAGTCTGATGTAATATTCACCTGCACTGCTTCGAAAGCTCCTTTATTCATAAAGGAGAGTGTTCAAGCTCTCCCTTCTGTGAACTCTGAAGATGGGTGCCGGAGGCTATTTATCGATATTTCTGTTCCTCGGAATGTGGAGCCTAGTGTCGCAGAACTTGAAGGTGCAGGTGTTTACAATGTGGATGATCTTAAAGAGGTTGTGGAAGCTAATAAGGAGGATCGGTTGCGGAAGAAAATGGAAGCTGAGACCATCATTGCTGAGGAAGTGAAACAATTTGAAGCACTTAAAGACTCCCTTGAGACCGTTCCAACTATAAAAAAGCTCAGGGCATATGCTGAAAGAATTAGGTCTGCTGAGGTTGACAAATGTTTGTCTAAGATGGGTGATGATATCCCCCAAAACAAGAAGAAGGCCATCTATGATCTCAGTTTAGGGATAGTAAACAAGCTGCTACACGGACCAATGCAGCATCTGAAATGTGATGGAGCAGAAAACCGAACTTTGAGTGAAATACTTAAAAATATGCACGCCCTTAACAGAATATTTGGTCTTGATACAGAGATTTCTGTATTGGAAGAGAAAGTACGAGCCAAGATAGAACAAAATCAAAAGCATTCCTCTTGAGGTTCTTTTACCATTCAGCTAGAAAAGGTCAATAACGTTCAGCAAAGTTCAATCAGGAATGATCATCGTTTCAGATCCTTCCCTGACAGTTTGCTAGTTTTAACTGTATCAAATTAAAGTACACAGAACACGATGAAATTCTTTTTTTTAGGCCATAGGTAGCCAACATTACACGAGGGATTCCCTCAGATTGCGGGAAAGTCTGCCATAGTTGCAGTTGTATTTCTTACAGAAGAGTATATATCCATTTGTTGATTCCAGAGGAGTATTCATAATATATCAAGTTCATAAGGGCTTTGTGAAGCTTCTCACTTTACTCTCTCAACTTCTTTCTGTCTGTTACTTCCTTTTGATTTCTACTTTGGCTAAAAAAAAAGTGGGGAATTACATCAACTCTAGCATATATAAGATGTTTTGGCATCTTTCCAAATTGAAGGAAACAAATTCCCATTCTGTTTAATTTAACAAAACAAAAGCAGAAATATTTAAAGCTAGAAGTCAATAAGGGAAACTGAAATCCAATCTATTCATTATCATCCCCTGAAAATCCCATCAATTTTTTGAGACCAGGGAAAAAAGAAGAAGAATTGAAGTCAGAAGTGTTTTCAACTAAGTACTCATCAACTAATTCTTTAACAGACCTAGCAGATAATGGATGAAAATGGGCACCCCATTCTAAAACAAAACTTTTAATCAAAACCCATTGTTCCTCTTCACTGAATTTCTTCCATTTCTTCTTCATTTCCTCCGATTTCAAGCCCGTGTAGTTGCAAAACTCAACGAACAAAAGCTCTTTGCTTTTCTTCAACGCTTCCTCTTTCTGTATCATCTGGGTGTTCATCTTTCCAACCTCTGTTGCAAAATCTGAGGCCAGGTCTATATCGCTCATGTCGTCGTTGTTGGTGCACGAGACTTTGTGAAACTTGGGTTGATTCTTGAAGGTATACATAGAAGGGACCCAATTGGTTTGGGACTTTGTGAATTGTGAAGGAAAACGATTTGGGTAAAGAAGATGAATTCTCAAAGCCATGGAGAGAGGATTCGCGTTGATGTTTTGGGATTTTTAAGATTTCGATTTATGTGATTATTAGGGCTCTAGGGGTTCGCTTGCTTGCTTCTAGTGTTCAAGTTTTTGCATCTGTTTTCAGTAGTCTATAATTTTTGTCTGGTGTTTAATTTTACCTTTTACAGTTCACTTAATGAAGAATATTATTCATTTTTTTTTTTAATTATGACTTAATTTTGTTCAACAAACACATTTTAGGGTATAAGGAATATTTTAAAATTATTTATTCGGACGTTTGTAGTACAATGATGAACCAATTTCATAGAGTACTTACGAGTAACAAACCAATTTTACTGCAGAAAAGGAAAAAGAGAATTCCACAACATATAAAATGTAGTTAAAAATTTACAGTATAAAGAAAACGAAGAGTAATTAGGAGAATTGACAAGAAATTAAAGCCATTTTCAGCAAAAAGAATAGATTATTATCGGGCAACTTGAACAAATCTTTTTTTACAATTCACAAGATTATAATAATACATTATACCTCCTCCACCCAAAAACACAATTTGAAAAAGAAGAGACAACACTATGGAAACAAAAAAGGAAAAATAAATAAATATATATATATAGCAATGTTTATACATGTTCTACAAAGTTTCCAAGTGGGGAACAAATCCTACTGAGGTATGAGGTGAAAACTGAAAAGGGAAAAAAGAAAAAAAAAACTTAGTTTAAACTCTAGGCCTTTCGGCTTATAATCAGCCTCCACTTTTCCTCCCAAGAGCAAGCACCAGAAAACATCATCTCTAACCAAAGCCCCTGGAACATGGTTAAACAGTCTCAAAGGTGAAATCTCAAAACCCCTACCCCTCCAAATGATAGAAAGAATGTACGGGAAAGAACACAAAAAAATGAACTGGTTCTACCACCTCCTTCAGATCAGCAAGTTTGTGATTGTTATCAAAAAAGCCCACATCTTGATGTATCAGGAGCTCAGTTGCAAATGATTCACGGAAGCTTTGCAACCATCTATAATGATCACCCTGTCTCCAAAATATGAGGAGTGATTAGCTGAGCCAAGATATCAACCCATGTATCTGGAACACCAGGAAGGCACCAGTGCATACAGTCTTGACCCCAGACCGACACTGCATCCTTTTTCCCCAACCAAATTGCAGGATGGGCATCTGCCCTGAACTCACTCAAGTGAGTCAGATCGAGGCTTCTGATAGTTGTGCCTTTTAAGACCTCTTCGATCAGATGATTTAGTCGCCTTGCTTCTTTGTTAACCCCATTATATCTGGGATCAAACCACAGGTCAAGCTGTTCAGGTATCAGTAAGATTTTCTTCAGAAAACTTGTCACTACTTACTGTAATAAACTTTCTAGTGCATAATAGTCCCTATAATTTGTCAAAAAAGTATACAGGGAACCTAATTGTCTGAGAAAATGTAAATTTGGGAACTAACACTTTTTTCTATCAGTAGGAAATCACTTATTAGATTACAAACATGTTAAAGTTATATACTTCTGTATCAATTGTTAGACAAAATAAGCTTTCTTAGGAGGCAAATCCTTGCTAAATGCCTAAACTATTTAACAAATTATCCATATTTTTCAACTTTCCTGACATAAGATTTTAGCCTAAGCAATGCATCTTCAAGTGATTTCTATTAGTATGCATGCAAGGGGAAACTCTGTTAGTAGCTAACCAAGTTGATTACCTTTGGAAAGTGAAAATTTCAAATTTACCAAAAAGTGCATACCTGAAGTTCATCAAGGGGTCCATCCACTGTGCAACTACCATTTTGATTCCAATCACCACCCTGAAAGTGCCTTGGTGATTGCAAGCGCCAAAATTTAAGTGTTTCCTCTGGTAATTCTTTTTCTATGAACGCAATCATATTCTCGAGAACAACCTTAAGTCCATCAAACATCTCCAATGGAGGTTGAATCAGTTGCCCTGCCTTGTAGAAAACAAGAGGTGTCTCTTTAGGGAATTTGTCAAAGCCCCACCTAGAAGATATTGATAACCATTAAAACCAAAGGAGTTTGAGATAATATGTTAATAACTAGATGCGGTGAAATAATTTGAAATGTCATGTCAGGAATACAGAAACCAAGAGCAGAAGATGACGCTTCCCCCCTTCCACTGGGCCTCTTTCCCCTCTTCCCCCAACAACAAGAAAAAGTAAAAACACATAAAATTGAACCATCACTTTTCCAGAATTAGATGTGTACCAAATACCAATATGTGTCTACAGGAGGAGAAAAATCATACAGTAGTCTTAGTTGGTTTATTCTCAAATGTAGCCCGACCTGTGATTACAGGAATACTAGCTTTTAAGTTTGAACAAACACAATGAGAATCATTTAGTTTTATCAAGAAACACAATTGGAATCATTAACAGTCCAAAGTTGCTGCACACAACAAATTACCAGCTGATCTACCTAGCTCATTCTCCACTGGAACTTCAATTTCTTCCCCACTACACTCACATCTAAAAGAACAAAGATAACACCTTCCACTTAAAAAACACGGACATTTTTCTACTTAATATGGCAAAATTTGTTTTTTTGGCAACATATCAATTTTTATTTTTATTTTCTAGGATTAATGTGAGATGCTATTGGAGATAGATGGGAGCTCAGACCTTTATGTCTTTGAATAAATTTTAGAACTTTGGAAGTTTCAATAGCGGTACAATAGGTGGTTAGCATAGCATCCAAAGGTGGCTGAAGATTCCATCCACATGGGGTGATGTGTTTGCAAGGTTGGGCAGGTAGTTGATGTTAATATTTTCACTCAACAACCCACTGTCATCCAGATGCTTTATTCAATTTGTTAACATATTATGTAAGAAAACTTTGAACAAAAATGACAATATTTCATAATCAACAGAGAAAGAGAAGTGGTCATTCTATTTGGACCACATAAGTGATAGACATATCAACTAATGTGCAAAAACAGCAAGAAGGCACATAAAATTACCAATGACCACTTTATCAAGATAAAATAAAATTACCAATGACCAGTGTTGAAGACTAGAACATTGTAAAAGGCACCAATATGAGCCCAATCATCTGCTGGAATATCAACATCTACTCGATATCTTCCCTTCAATCCATCTTGGTTGGAGTCATCTAGCTGTTTTGGCTGCCACCTTAATTAATCAGTAATGAGCAAGTAAGATTATGACTCAAAGAAAACTCACACCATACTTCAGACTGATATCCAACTTTGGCAACATTCAAGAATGAGGACAAACTTTGAAATGCAAATGGTATACAGGATACAGTTTTCACTTCTGTTAGTGTAATTAACCAGACAGAACGAGAACTGTTTCAAAAATTAAAGTAAATGGTCAGCAGATTTCTTACAAGAAAATTGAGGAGCAACAGCCGTATCAAGAAGCTAACCTACACTCTTCTAGTGACAAAATCCCTTCATGATATCAGAAACTGAAGCTAGTCATGATTCAAGCTCTATTATCCACTTGAGCACTCAACCAGACAACAGGTTATAACTCATACAACAAAGAGTTTCAAGTTAAAAGCTCCAAATTCATTGTAAAAATATGACTTTCTAAATTAGCCAATACAAGCATATGAAAACTCAAGTAGCAAAAGTAAATTAATGCTACAAACATCCTGGAATGAACAGACTTTTTCTTAGAAAATTGCACTATGAATCCTAGCCTTCCAAAGCTCCTTCCTTCAAAATTATTCTCGGAAGAACTAGAATTCGAAATAAGCTGTGGGTAGGAAATGATCTTCAAATCAGGAGTTGCTCAGCCATTATTTTGTATAATCAATATATAAATATAGGGAACCACAACTTAGATCCACAACTCACAGTACAGCCATGAATTCTCCAACTTTTAGTGTTGATAAGCAACCATGATTAGGTGCAAACTCAATAATATCTAGTAAAAGATTGTCATTTGCTACTAAACAACACAATATCAAAACTAATCTTTGCACTAAATAACACAATATCAAAACTATTTTTTGCATTTGCTACTAAACAACACAATTTATAACAAGAATCCAAGGAATATATTGCAATATCAAAACAAGGTAAAAGAACAAAACAATGTGCTCACTCATATTTCGCAAGCAAAACAGCACGATGATAACCCACGGTAACATTGAACTTTGGAAAATAGGCTCCTCTCCAAGCACCCTTTCTCTTCCATTTCTTTGCAGTCGAATCAGCCACTCTAAGAGTACACAAAAACGAAACCAAGAAATTCTCATTCAACGAATCTCCAACAAACCCAATATTCTTGTTCCTCATTGAACCCAAGAACCCAACTGGGTCGATCCGAGTTAAATCACACTTGTCGGGCTTCCATTTCCAAGAATTGATCCGACCCATGTTCTCTCTTTGGTTTCTTAGACAGTTCCAGGCGTTTCTGTGAAAGGGGCAGGACTCATCGTAAATGCGTCTGCGATTCGGGTCGCTGACCCACTTGCCTTTGAAGAGATTACAAGAAGGTGAGACGGGAATTTTGGGTTTTGGAGAAGTAGGAGCATAAAGAGGAAGGGATAAAGAGTAGAGGAAAATGAGAAGCAACGTCGGCAGAATCAGCCATGAGAAGAGCTTTGGAGTTAGCTTCGACGCCATTTCTGATCTCCTCTAAACATGACACTGAAGAACCATTTCAAATACTATGAGGTATTATCGACTTTACATACCCACCAATTATTATTTTGGGATAATTTCAGGTTTCTTTTATAAAACTCACTTTTTCGGTTTGTGATATTACACACTTATTTTTCCTTATTTTAATTTTTTCTAATCATCTTTTAAACCTTTATTAAAATAAATATAATTCAAATTTTGACTTGAGACATTTTTTCTTCTTCATATTGATTTTTTAAAGTATTTATTAAATAAGTTATATTTTTAATTATATGAAGAAATTAATATAAAGAGAGATGAATTTGTTAAATCATAATTTTTTTTATGAGAGATTTGATCTTTTACTTTTACACGAGATTTGAAAGAGTATTTTTTTTTTCCTATTCAATTTGTCAGTAGTCAAGTCGTAGACTCATAATAGATCATTTTCCATAATAATTATACTAAGGAGTAATTTGAAAAGGTAATTTTTTTATTCAATTTGTAAATGATTATAATAGATCATTTTCCATAATAATTATACTATGGGGCGAATCAGGGGCGTAGCTAGAGCCTTCGAAAAAATATGTTTTATATATATGTCAAATTCTACATTTAAAAAATATATATTTAAAGTTGGGCACTCTTAACAAAAGTTATGCCTTTGGTGTAGTGGTAATAGGTGTCTATTGGAGTAAAAAAGTTTTGGGATCAAACCCTAAATAACACAATATTTTTTGATAGCTACAACCATTATTCTTGGACACCCTTAATTAAATTTGAAAACAAATTTCTTTCTTTACCCCATCTCTCTCGGCAAATGATTTGTCAAATGAGTTGCCAGATTATATAAAATTCTTTTTTAATGGGTGGTGGTGAGACTTGCCAGATCATGACTTACGAATTTTGTATTCCATGTATCCTATAGAAGTTATATGAACATCTCATTTAAAAATTTAAATCGATAAAAAAAAAAAACATTTTTTAGATATATCTTTGCTATTTCTCATTTAAGATTCAGTAAAAAATTTCTCCGATGAAATGAGTTGCTATTTGTCAAAAACCATTGTGTTTGCATGCAGAGTTCTGTTGTTGTTTTTGTTGCTGACAAACTCACCATAGTCTGGGACTGCTTGCACAAGGCACTACCATATGGATTATTTTTTCCCAGTTGTCATAGTTGCTTGATAAAGTAAAAGCCAAGTATATGATCAATTCTGCAGCCCATCATGGTGCTTGTGAACTGAAGGTAAAACAGTTGTGATCTTATTTGGCACACATAACCTTTTTCTCGTTAGCCTCTTGTGTTCTACAGCATTTATATTTGATCAATCACTGAATACATGTCACCCAGCAAAAGATGCAGTTACTAACTTCGCGAGTAAGAAGGTGCTCACTCTGATGTAAATGAAGAATGTGGCAACTATTAGTTTCCACATAAGAATTCAGATGCTGACAGAGTAGCCAAGAGAATTGTCTCGGCTTATGCTACATGATTTCTTTCAGCTGATACAAAGAAATCATAGATGGGAGGTTAGGAACAAAATGTTCCTATACAAAGGTTTAACCATTTCATTAACCCCTTTCACTGCAACTATGCGGGCATTCACCTGTTTCTGGATTCTATTTGCATTTCAAATGGTCTAGCCAAAATCTTTTGATCAGCTTTTATTTCATAAAGTGGTACCTCAAACTCAGTACATTCAATTTTCAAGATGGTTTCTATATATGAATCACCAAAATCTTGATAAATGAATCCACATCTTCTTAAAGCTTCATGATTCACATTACTGTTTACCTGCAGGCGTAAGTTTTGATTTCTAGTTCCCTTTCAGAATGTCATAATATTGCAGTGGCTTCTTCTTGGGTTCAGCACAAGTTTCCTGAAAAGGAGCAATGTTATGTGTTGGTATTGGAAGTCATTTCTACATAGGGGTCATTTGACGCTTTGAATGAATCGTAGTTGCTCTCATTTATTTTGGTTGAATGGTCAATTACCTCAATTGCAGCAGCCAAGCGCAAAATGGAAGCTTCACACCAGGGTCGGCCAATGAGTTGTATACCTATGGGAAGCCCTTGCTTGTCATAACCAACCTGAGCATGTAACTCATCGATATGAGATAGCGATAGCTACCATTGTTGTACTAGATGAATATACCTCATTCTGAATGTGACAAACAAATCCTACATTATGGATCATTTGAAGGAAGATCTAGACTAAAATATGCTTCTGGAGGGGATAAAGCTTTTTGGAATATATATATATACATATATTATTATTATTATTATTATTTTCGCTTTCATGCCAATTGCTACTTTTTTTGTGAAAACTATCTTGGGATAAAATCTACAAACCCTTGAAAAACATTAGTGCAGGGACTTTTTCAATAGACAATTTAATTGTATGCAAACCCATCCCCTAAGACTGATAAACCAAAATGCAGATCCATGAGATACAATCTCGCCTTTACGTCCCTCCAAAATGGTTAAAAAGAGTATCAATTCCTGAATGACCATCGGTCAACTAACTACCCTGGGTAGAGGAGAAAGGTGAGACAACTTACAGGGACAGTAACAGCAGGAAGTCCCAGAAGATTTGCCGTTATAATGAACCGCATAAGATTTCCTGAAAGTAATCATCACATGAATAGAAATCTAACCTGAAACTTCAAAACAGCAAGCTGTCCGAGAATAGTAGAGAAACAGTATATGTGTTTCAACTAACTCCATAGTTGATATCTGGTAAGGGGTGAGTGAAGGGAAAAACCTGTAACTTGCAAATTAGTCTCCCCAACTTTAAGAGCACCTGGTGGAATTATGGGTGCTGTCATGCTGAAAAAGACGGAAGTAGCAGAGATAAGTTTAGGAACATTGCTGCATTCATTCCAACAAAACAATTAACTGCACCTATGCACAGAAGCTCAGTATGTCATATATCTAACTTTGACATGTATCAACAAACTAATCTACCCTCTACACATACTGGACTTGCCATTTAATGTTTTAGGTATCTACATTAACAAGTCAGTCACATGACCACTTTCATTTCTAAGAATATTATATCAGGCACAGAAGTCCCACCAACCATAGAAGGGGGGACACAAAAAAGAGCAGGAAAAACCGAACAGGGAAATAGTTTGAAAAGATGAGTGATTAAATGTAGGCACATTGGAAAGTGAGAAAATATGTTCAATTACAGGAATAGAGTAAGCCTTGGTGAAGGATATGAAAGTTAATTCCACACTTTCCCGAAACTTCCTTGACATACCCAGTCGTTGGTGTCACAATGATATCCACCCTCTTGAAAATCTCCATATGGAAATACATTAACCTCCGCCTGCAACAACCCAGACAGGAGTTATGTCAGTCATGTTTCTTGTATAAAGCACTACTTTCAGTCTTTCAGGATGTTAAACATTCCGTCAATCTTATCAAGTCATATACTTAGTTTGGAACATAACTGACTTCTTTCAACAGCATTGTATCAGGTTTCCAAAATTATCAACTTAAAAGTTTTGGCAACTAATAAAGTGTAAAATCCAACCTATGGTAAGCTACAATTATCTGACGCTTTAAGTCATTTCAGATGCCACCGTATTTCTAAACCAATAAAACGGTTCTCAGTTGGATTCTGAAGCAAATTCGTGACTAAGATTAGGTTGTTGTACTTTAGGTAGCTTAAGAAACATTATGTCTCACCTAAGCCGCTGAGCAGCAACATAGTCTGCTGCTGTAAATGAACGAAAAAGTGCCAGATTGGTGCGAGTATCATATGTCAATCTCTCTCCTTTCCTGAAGACAAAAAAACAAGAAAACAGAACCAAGATGATATCAGGAAACAAATTGAAGCTGCTCCCAACAAGACATTGAGATCTATTAAGAAGACATTTGATAATAGAATGTTCAAAGAAAAAGTGTGTACCCATCATAACAGTCTGGATTCAGTGCGCATAATGATTCAGATCCAATAGAAACAACATGAGCTAAGCGCATCTCATGCAACTCTGGTATTACAATTTCTACCGTCTTCAACCATGAGATAAAAGAAAAATATTAGACATACTAACAAACATGTTGAATGACAGATTCTCACAATATTGTCAGCTAATGGTTCCTGAAATTCTAAACCAAAGCTAGAGGATACACCTGCCAAAGTCCAAGCTAAAGCAATGAAGAACATAGTAATGGTAATAGAATTACTTTGCATCCATGCTTTTCTGATAGCCGACTGAGAACATTCCCGCACTTGTCAGATATATCAGTTGAGAAGACATCATTAAACCACTGTAAAAGGATGATGACATGAGATTATCAAAGAAATATCCAAATACAAAAACTATTTCAGTGAGAAGAAGTATAGTCACCTCTGTATATTTTCCAAGGCGCAGCGATTCCACAGATTGCAAGCTCTCTTGTGAAGAGAAATTAGGTACACAGGGGAGGGACTGAAAGAAATAGAGGGAGATGATAAATTACAGAAACAGAACATTTGATCCAACATGATGTCCAAAATCAATAAGATGAATGTGATATCTTAATGAATCTAGAGTCTGCTGGTGAGATTAAAACTAAGAACATGGTTTTTAGATGTTCTAAACATGTACATGATGTTTCAGGTTTATCCTGTTTACCAGAAGGTACTTTTACAAAGTATTACAATGAAGAAAAGGAAGAAAGCAGAACAGTCAAAAGAAATACAGAGTTTAAGAAAAGTGCTGATGAATAAGCCTTTTGGGATGGTTACCGGTCGCAAAGAGATTCTATCAGCAGGAGAGGACCCCAAAATTGCTGCATACCTGATGAAGTAATGGATATGAACAAATCACATTGCAATTTCCTAGTGTAATTTTGATCCGAAATATATTTCTAAAAAAAGTGAGACCAATAAAGCTATCAAAGCAATAACTTGTTGAGTACATGTAAATTACATTAACAAGTCCGGGAAGACTCATCCTGACATAGTTCCGTGGCATACATGACAAAAACACAACATTACATCACTTGTACCATTAGTTCTTTTATGTGCTCTGACAAGATGGTTGAATAATCATTCTACATCTATATGCAATTATGCATAGCTCTATCATTCTCATTTCCTTTCCTCAGTAATAAGATTCTTTTAGTTTGTCCTTTACCATCAGCAAGCAGATTTATAAGAGGAAAATTAGGCCAGCTAATTTCAACGCTCGTTTAATTTATTACAAATGTTTAAGATTACGCATATTCTCATATTCAAACCCATGACAACTTACACAAGTATGGTGTCCTCAACTGTTGTAGCAATTGGTCCAATAATTGCCACTGTTCCATCATCACATAATGACCTGGATAAACAAAACAGACGCTATAGTGAATCTGCCCCATTCCGAAAGACAATTTTCTCCCATTACATGAAAAAAGAATCATTCGGAACACCATAAAGATTGTATGTCTATACTCCCAAAACTGACTTAATAATAAGAAGGTACAAATGATAACAGGTTTGATACTATTAAACTGACTGAAGGCAATGCATAAGTGGAAATACTAATCATTTCACCAAAATCACTTATCTCTCCAAGTTAAGAAATCCAATATGGATTTGTCATATAATTGAAGACTGTTTGGCTGTTGAATTCTTTTCTGACAAGTTTGGAGGCACTATTCTACAGTCCAATTGTGTACTAAGCTTAAGCATCAAAATCAGTCACAACTTATGGAACTTCACTGAGTTTGGAGTTCTTGCAATCAACCAACAGTAGTTTCAAGCTCTGTCCTTGATAATGATCTCCATATTATTGACAAAGGTATACATCCATATTATCTTAGATTAATTTGGACTAATAAAATGTAACCTGACAACTAAATAGGTTCCGTATTCAATTATTTACTTTGATAACTAAATTTTATTCTGAATAACTAGAGTTTCTTCATTTCTTTATCTTGATAGCTAAAGTTTTATATCCAATCCTTAGCATAGGCAAGCAACCTATGAGATGCTACATCAAAATAAAGCTTCTCAGGAAGTATCCTTACTGGATTTATAAAGATTTGAGGCAACATTAATGTGGTAAGATGGAAAATAGCATAACTTATGATCATAATACCATCTTTCGGGTACTGGAATGGTATTGTGAAGTGAACGTTGTTTTGACTCACACAAAGATCTGGAGAGATAATAAATCCAATTTGAGATGGTCTATCATCACTATTCATAAAAGATTGAAGCACATCCTAGACTAATGTATACACATGCATATATGAACCACAAGCTCCTAAACGAAGATGCAGAATAAATGCAAGAAATATTGATGGTTGACGAAAGAGGAACAAGAATAATGGCTATACAGTTGGAAGATCTGTTAGCAAGAAAAATATATCATAAGCGACATGTACAATTGTAGAATGAGCTCACCCGGTCATGTCAGTTCGACCATATGTTGACTTCAATCCCACAACACCACAAAGGGAAGAAGGAATCCGAACTGAACCTGTCCTTACACATTAAATCAAGCATCAATAAAATACTTTTTTTTTTGAAGATTGAATAAGTGGATTCTTCAGTTTGACATGGTGTAAGGTGTACAACCTCCTCCATCCGTCCCCAAAGCAGCAGAACACAATCCCGAAGCCACAATAGCTGCAGGGCCTGAGGAAGACCCGCCGGTGTACCTATCTGGATCGTGTGGGTTTCGTGTAGTCCTGTCACAGATTTTTAACTCAAAAAAAAGGCCAGAGAAGCAAAAGTATGTTCGCAACAACTAATAAACAACTCTAGAGTATACCACCTCAGGATAGAAACATTTTAGGAAGCAATTGTTAGAGGTTACTGTGAATGTGATAAAGCACGTATCTTCCATCCTTATTCAAGGAGGAAGAAGCGAAGAAAGATAGGAGAAGATAATGATTTGCATCTTCTCAAATTCCAGGAGGTTTCACCCATGGAGCATTGAGCGGTTACTTACAGTTATTAGGAGTTATTTGGCAGTTCCTTATGGTTACTAGAAGTTATCTATCCTTATCCTAAATAGTTATGAAGTAGTTATAATTACCTATTATATAATAGGAGATCTAGTAATAAGTAGACATGTGTTAATATATCTTTTATATGCAGAAAAAGGTTGTTCTAAGAGATACGAGATACTTGTCTCTCTTTGTATTTTCTATTGTTCCACGAGATACGAGATACTTGTCTCTCTTTGTATTTTCTTTTTTTGATAAGGTAACTTTGTCTCTCTTTGTATTTTCTGTTGCTTTTATCCAGTAAAAAACCTCGGTTTCCATCAGAATGCTAGTGTGACATTTAAAACAGAAAGGAAATGTCTGAGGACTGCCTTAGAAAGGGTTAAATGCAATTTAACATTTCATGTACACAGAGCCTTTCCACAAAAGAATGCGTAATTACATACCCATAGTTTGCGTTATTTCCAGTAGTGCCCAAGCCCAACTCATGCATGTTTGCCTTTCCAACCAAAATTGCACCACAACTTCGTAATCTTGACACAGAAACAGCATCCTTCTTTACCTCACGAACCTCATGCATCCATGCAGTTGCTCCTGTTTGCACCAAGCATATAACTAAATTTGGAAAAAGGGCTAGGCCGAAGATGAAAACTAAAATGCATACCCTTTGAAGGGTGAGAATAGCAATCTATGTCGTCTTTGATTGCCATGAAAATCCCATCCAAGATTGAGAGTGGATTCCCTGCATATTCCCCACAGTATGAAAATATTATTTTGACTGAGCACAGTTTGCAAGTACGATAAATTTTGGAGTATTAGTTACTTACCATTCAATGATGAATACAGCAAGGTAAACATGTAAATATCAGAATACCTTGTTCAAATCTTTGTGTAGAAGCAGCAGCTTGCTTTCTTACTTCGTCAGGGTCAAAAGAAATTAATAGTGGGGCTGCGGGATTCTTATTGTTGAACTCCTCAATAGCTGAGATGAAGCGCTCCGCAACCTGTACACAAGGAATAACTTTTCATCCTAGAGATTAGAAGACAGAAACAAAAACCAAGCAACCATAGAAGTGTCTTGCCATCGATGGAGTTGTAAACTTAGATCTGTATGCATATGCATAATCACGAATCTTCCAATAGCGGAATGATGCAGTTGTATCATCACTCCAATTGCTAGCTGGATCATATTCTGGAAGACACTTTAAGGCCAGTTCAACCCGGTCTTCAGGCTTCGCGTCTTCTTCTATGTTGACAACAGCAGGTTCTGGCTCTACAGTCAGGAAATTCAAACTGAATTAGTGCCAAGTATACAACAATACTTTGCATCATGGCAATGTCAACACTGGCATCCTTTTCTTATTTTTTTTTTCTAAGGAGGTCACTGTTGACATATAATGCCTGGTTATATACATCTTTTGCATCCATATTGATGCCATCAATTTTAACAGGATTTATCAACATCAATATCTACAGCACAGCCTTACAAGTAGAGTAGCCACAAATCCCACAAGAAAGAAGAAAGAAATAGACCTGGTCAACTTGTGTGCATCTACTAATCCAACATGTACTACTTGCTACATTCTACAAGGTGTTGGCCGTCGGGTAACTCTAATTTACCTGGTCAAATTCACCTTTGTTGGAATCCGGAAGTTGGTTGCCAAGATTGTAAATATATGACACCTTGGGCCTAACTCAACCACAAAAGCTACCTCACGAGGGTGCATTACCCAAGTCCATACAAGGGAATAGACCTATGTGTGACTCTAACCCACTCTAAACACATATCTTTGTCCACCACTTAAGTTTTCCAATAAAGGGAACATTGTACAAAATAAATAAAAAAGAATACACAGGTGTTTAAATCTGTGTCTACCCTTTGTTCCATTTACTTGTGACTTGTAAATCCGTTCATTCAAGAAAAAAGAAAGAGCTAATTCCACCAATTTTGTCAGTGGAGGATAAAATACAAAAGAAGTACCTTCCTATTTCATTGCTAATGGAAATATCTAAATTGATTGATTTTGAGAGAGAGAGTTGATATCGTAGTTTAAGAATAAACCTTGAGGAGGAAATTCGGGTTTAAACATAGGGCACTCCGGTATGACGGTGTACTTCAGCTTCTGTCATTCATGAATAAATCTTCTTCAGTCTTTATTTAACCATTCCATACATACTCACAACAAGAAGTAAATTGCATACAAATACAATATCAAGAAACAAACCTCGTCGAATTTGTTATCATTCTTCAGGCGATTCATAATCAAAGATCCAATACCCGGTACTTCAGCCAGGTTCAGAAAGAACTTGAACCAGAAACCAGTCAAATGTGGAGCTTCAAAGAAAAAATTGCATTAATTTAATCGAAACAATACAAAATTGTAGTGTATATCACATCAAGATACACATAATTGAAACCTTGAATATTCTCCGGTATGTACTTCACCGCCGTCAAGTCAACTTCACTCGCCGGTAGCATCACTCGCTTGTTCCCCATTTTCTTGATACAATAACTCAATCTATCAATAATTCACCATAATCACGATCACAGAAATAAAGATACAGAAAATCATATAAAATATCTATGGAACTTTCAAGAAAATTGACTTATCACACACAACTACAGGTAAATACTTTCAGCAAGAATTGAAGTCGTCACCGGCCGGCCGGCGAGTACTGGTTAATGATAACGTGCGCAAGAAGGTGAACGCACGTTTAGAATTTACTTTAGTAACCCAATTGGTTCAAAAATACTTTTTGTTGAAAACATCACATAGGGGCGCGGGATATATAGTCCGTCCCTCTATCCCATTTTATCTTATACCCTTTCCTTTTAATTTGTCTAGAATAAATATCACCTTGTAAGTCCTTCGGTTGGATGATCCGGGATCAATCTCCCTTCAATGTCTTTCGCGTCAAGTCTGTCACATAGAATTTGGCTAGTACGGTTTATATTTTCACTAGTGCAGAAGCTGTGGCAGAGATTATATGGAATGCGGGTTATCCTGAGGTTCAAAATAAATCACCATATAATTTAATTTTAATTTTTTTTATTATACTCACATAAATATCAAAAAATTATTCAAAAAAAACCACCTTATAATTTAATTTTAATTTTCTTTTACTATACTCACATAGATATCAAAAAATTATTAATCATATTTAATCAAATAAATATATAATAGTAAGCTATCGATTTACCCAATAACAAAGTGAAATGTCAATTTCAATTATGTTGATGACTTCCTCAACAATATCGACAGTTTAAACGATCATTTTTTATGATATGGTTGTTGATATTGTTTTTGACTTTTCGTAGGAAGGACCATGACATTTTTGGGTTGGATTTGGCCCACTAACAATTTTGCTCTGGATTGTTGTTAAATCATAAATGGGTGGTTGTTTTGACTTTTTCTTTTTTTTTTTTTTAATCCTCCCTAGGAGCTCCCATCCCTTTTGCTCTCTTGGTAACTCGAAATCGCAACCTTCAAATTGGAAGTGAGGGGTTCTTATTTTATAAACGGAAAAGGGCCAAAGATATCCCTATATAATTCAAAAAGGTTTTAAAATACTCCTCATCCACCTATTGGGCTAAAAATACCCCTAAGTCAATCTTTTTAGTTCACTATTACCCTTTAAATTAACAACCTTATATTTTTTAATTATTATTATTATTAATTATTACGTGACGTCTTTCTATTGGATAAAGTTTAATTTCAACCCGCCAAACTTTCTCCTACCCCACCCCCACCCGACCCATATTGACATCCCTTGACCCAAATTCAATACAAGATTCATTAAAAATAAAAAAGATTGAACTATCTCTTCTCCCCTAAACCTAATATCCTATTTTTCTTCTTCCCCTTTTCTTATTAAGCTATTTCAAGATCAATTTTTATTAGGTTTAGGGGAGAGGAGATGATTCAATCTTTTTTATTTTTAATGGATCTTGTAATTGGGTTTGGGTCAAGGGATGTCAATATGGGCCGGGAGGGGTAGGAGAAAGTTTGGTGGGTTGGAATTAAACTTTATCCAATAGAAAGACGCCACGTAATAATTATTAATAATAATAATTAAAAAATATAAGTTTGTTAGTTTAAAGGGTAACAGTGGACCAAAAAGGTTGACTGAGAGGTATTTTTAGTCTAATAGGTGGATGGGAGATATTTTTAAACCTTTTCAAATAGTANAGATCAATTTTTATTAGGTTTAGGGGAGAGGAGATGATTCAATCTTTTTTATTTTTAATGGATCTTGTAATTGGGTTTGGGTCAAGGGATGTCAATATGGGTTGGGAGGGGTAGGAGAAAGTTTGGTGGGTTGGAATTAAACTTTATCCAATAGAAAGCGCCACGTAATAATTAATAATAATAATAATAATAAAATATAAGTCTGTTAGTTTAAAGGGTAACAGTGGACCAAAAAGGTTGACTGAGAGGTATTTTTAGTCTAATAGGTGGATGGGGGATATTTTTAAACCTTTTCAAATAGTACAGGGATATTTTTGGCCCTTTCCCGTTTAATAAAAGCTTATCTTTTTGCATGCAAATCGAAATAAGATTTAAAATTAATCTCAGATGTAGGAGAGTTATTGGATGATCCATCCATTTGTAGGAGACTTGTTAGGACACTGTTCTATTCTACTTTCTACCTGACTAATTATTGTTCAGACATCGCTTACACTTACAACATAGGAGGGAGTGATCAACCGATTTTTATATGGACAAGCCGAAATTATATCACTTAGAAGCTGCTTTTCGGATTTTGCGATACATCAAAACCTCACTGAAAAGAGGTTGATTCTTGTATACGTCATTATCAACTGATTAATGGTCTATATCTTTTAGACTATAGTTAATGGATACTCTTAAATCATAATTGTAATTATATAGACTATGATTCTATACCAAAAATTTTTTAAATAATAAAATTTATAAAATAATAACCTTAATTTTTTTTTAAAAATCGATGGGTGGTGAAGCTTCTTTTAGGCGAAATTTTTCGACATCATCTTAAAATTGGCACAACCTTTTACTTATATCCCTCAAATAAGAATGCACATTTGAATATTTAATACATAAGAGAAAGAGAATTATGTATATTCCATATATGAATGTAACTGATGATTACAATGTTTATTTATAAAGAACTTGACTGACTTATTCTATCTAACACAAATCAGTTATAACTATTATCTAACTAACTACCACTACACTGATTATTGTAGTGATCAATTAAATTGGCTAACTTGTTGAAATATCTCAAACCTTTATTTTGTAGACAAAACTTTACATGCATAATTTATGTTCGATAGGGAATAAAAAAAAATTGCTCGGTGAATATTTTTAAGCAAAGCTATTATAAAAAAGAATTGTCAAATGAGATTAATAAATTTAAGACCTATCTCTTGTGGATACCATTCCTGTTTAAAATATACTCTATTGAGTTTTCAAATAATTATTTAAAGTTCATTCAGTTTTGACGTGCTAATTTTCCTCCTCGTTTATAATTTTACGTTTGAAATTAAGGAGGTATAATCTACAAGTTACTACAGTGGAACGAAATTTACTCAATACACATTCAAGTTGAGTTTTGCATTTCAAAAATAATACATACTATTATAATGGAACGAGATTTATTCAATACGCATACAAAAAATATTACTCAATACATTTTCTTATTAACATCTATATATATACTGACATAAGGTACCTTACGCAGTATTGACATTCAATTGAGTACTGAGTATTGACAACAACCAAGTTGGTTGCCATTTATTGCAGATTAAAATCCACATTTATTTTGGAAAGTATTACTCCTTCCGCCCAAAAAACTGATTGCCATACTATTATTTATAGGAATATATGTATAGTCACATTCACATGTTCTATTAATTTTAGTAAATATGGTCATATGCGTTTAAAGTATTACATGAGTAGTCATTAATCAAAAGTATATAAAAGATACGAATTTATATTTCTTCCGTTTCAATTTGTTTACTAACATTTTTTTTTGTTAATTTAAAAAGGAATGAACCTTTCCTTTTCTATTTCAAGAATCTTCTTTATTTTCTTAAATTTTGTGTCAAGTTCTAATCAGTATTGCCAATAATTTTCCTTTGCTGGTATTTTTAGTACTTTCTTTAAGTTGTACAAACATATTGATTCTGTTTTTTTTCCCGCCCAACTGTTTAGAAAAGTTTGATAGAACAAATTAATTTTACACTACTTTAGGCCAATAAAGCAGGTAAGAAATTAATGCACTTTCATTTGTGGTTGTAAAATTATATTTGATTATAGGAACTTTATTTCCCAAAAAAAAAAAAAACTTGCTATAATTTGATGTGTTCTCCTGTACGTTCTCTCTTTTTTTTTACACTTCAGACTAATCTAATATAGCTTGACTATAGGGACGACTATTTAAGCATTAAAAGATACGAACTTTGACAGCTTTTTATTGAACATTAATCTCATTTCCACATGACTCATTCAGGGCCCCCCAGCTTAGACAGATTAGGTTTACTTCATGGCAACAAAAGCTATAATTCAATATTACAGAAGATGAACCACTTCTACAGTTTTATGCCTTCTGAGAAGCGCCACCAATGCATAAGCTCAAATCCCAAAATTCACATCAGGTTCCCTTTCAAAATATCATAAAACTGCACCGGCTTCTTCTTAGGCCCAGCACAAGTTTCCTGAGAAAAGTAACATAGACGGTTACTAGGGGTGTCAAATATGTGAGTTTGATTGAATTTGGACAGATCAAAATAGACTAGACTGAGTTAATCAATGGACGGATCATGTTTTCATGTACTAATTCTGGCACCCTAATTGTTACTAGTCCAAAGTAAGATCTATGTCCAAGTGGCGTTGAGGTCAATATGGTATGTTTTCTTTTTCAAGAAAATGGCCAGTGACTCATTTGTTGAAAGGGAAACCATACCTCTATGGCAGCTGCCAAGCGCAAAATGGATGCTTCACACCATGGACGCCCAATGAGCTGCATGCCTATGGGAAGTCCTTGCTTGTCATAGCCAACCTGACATACACCATTCCAACAAAAATTTAAAACAGTTGAGATATTATTGGTAGTGCCATAATTATAGTTTGCACATGGTGAATGGAGTCAATATAAATTAATCTGCTTAGCTATAATTAGGCCAAGTCCATAGGTCAAGCATATATAACCACACACTTTTAACAACTGTGTTTTTATAGTTAAGACTTAAAAGAGTTTTGAAAATGTTAACATAGGAGCCTTTTGTGATGCAATTTTATATCCCGCTCAGACTTTCCAGCCAGGACATGGGCTTAAACTAAACTAGACAATTTTTTGTGCAGTTCAGTATTAACAACTTTTCCAGGGAACAAAAGCCTTAAATTAACTAATGTAGACGTTGAACAAGAGATAAGAGCAGATACTGCAGTAATCTTTCAACATAGAGGGTATCTGGAGTTCTGGACCACGTATAAAATTTAGTTTGCCTCAAACATTGAGCTTTTCAATATTCCAGCAAGTTATTTTTACTCAATCTGCAGTTAGTCTAGATTCCCAAGTACATAGGATAAAGATGCTATGCTTACAGGGACAGAAATTGCAGGAAAGCCCAGAAGATTTCCTGCTAATACGAACCGCATAAGACTTCCTGGAAGAGAGAGTGTGAGAACAAAAAACAACATGAGATTGTAAAGTAGTACCTATCCAAAATAAGAAAGAAGGATAATGCATAAGAATTTGCAGCTAACTAATAGTTTAAAAAAATCACATAGGTGCTATGCTACAGTTAAGAATATCTAAATAGAGGATCATCCTTCTTAAATCAGTATGTGCAACAACGGGAGAATTACTTTCATCTGTAAGAGCATCCCATTTCCAACCAAAATGTTTGGAGTTCAAATAACCAAGAGAAAAGTGGGATAAATTACTGTTGTCTCAGGAGGGAGGGCAGGTTTGGGGGTCTGGGGTTTACCATGTTGAAGAGAGAGAAAAAATTGTGGGGGAACTACTCAACAGTGCTCATATGATCAATCTTTCATACTCAGTTAGATATCAAGCAGTTGACAGCATCACCCAAACAGATAAACCAGTGTATCATAACGACATACCTGAAACCCACATATTGGTCTCTCCAACTGTAAGTGCAGTTGGTGATATTATGGGCGCCGTCATGCTGAAGTATTGGGAAACAATTGTTAGCTAAAGATGGGTTCACAGATTAGTCATATTTCAACAGCAGAAAATAACGAACAAACCTGCTGTTTTTCACATATATGTATATTTTTCAAAGACTAACTTTTATGAGTATACACAGGCATTTTGAATGTTTGATATCTAGATCTGACATCATCAAAGGAATCAATCTTCAACTATCACCTTCTTGTTGTTCCAGTTAAAGAAAAATCTTATTCATGCTTCATCACTGACCAAATTCAATAATTTAATAGGAATAGTGAGGGAAATAATGCTATTCACAAGCATCTATCAAATGAAAAACAGAAAAAAAAGGAAAGAAGAACATCAGGGAAACTAAAGGAAGCTGGAAGCATTTGCAGATTAGGTGCATGCACTAAAAGAGATATGTGTAATATTTTTACAAGACGGTCATCCAAATGAACAATAAAGTGTTTTTACCAAGAAAGTGATAACAAAATTTATCCACTAAGCCCAAATATTGGAATGTGGTTAGTGGTTACATACGCAGTAGTAGGTGTCACAATGATATCCACCTTCTTGAAAATCTCCATGTAGAAATGCATTAACCTTCGCCTGAAATAATAAGAGAGATTATATCTAATAATGTATTGTACTTAAAAAACTTTGCATCTTGCCTATATCAGAAGAGAATGCACTTCTAGCCTAATTGATAACTGAATAAAATACCAAGAATTATTGAAATGCATGCTTTCATTAGTATAAGACACAAGAGGATAAACAAGATTCGAGAGAAAAACAGATCAGCTAAAAATCATATAGCATAAAAACTACAGGCTCTCTCTTTCTTATTTTTCATCCTACCTACATTCTTTGAAAAGAAACAAAACCTATCTAGATGATTTAACACATAGTATTAAGCCCAAGATCGATCATGAAAAAAATTAGGTAGACTAATAGTCACTTTCTTACATAAAGGAGATCATGATATTTCTTGAGCAAATTTATGAGTAGCAACGTAACTAATGGATCCAAAATAAAATATACCCAAAAGATTTAATTTCATTCTCATCAGATACAAGCAGGCAATGGTAATGAAATCTCGTGCCATTGACAACATTTTTCTGTCTTTTTATGCAACCGTTACCCGAAAGTACAGAATACCACTGTCTTAGACTTCCAAAACAAGTAACAAATGATCAAGCTATGCACTTCTCTCTGTTCAAATATCTTTTTAAATGCCACTAAATTTGCAGTGCAGATCAAATTCAAAATTTGATAAATTATGCCCCACCTAAGACACTGGGCAGCAATATAATCTGACGCTGAATATGTTCGAAAAAGTGCCAGATTTATCCGACTGTCATATGTTAATCTTGCTAATTTCCTGAAATCAGATGAAGAACATATCATTATATAAAGGGGAAGCTGCAAGGTATTCATCAAGAAGAATATGAATAATGCCATGTCATGTACTATCCTAGAGAAGCCAGATCAAGCACATGAAAGACCTGCTCAGTAAGGGAGACATACCCATCCTCAAGGTCAGGATTCAGCTGAGATAATGCTTCAGAGCCAATCGAAACAACATGTGCAATGAACATCTCATGCAACTCTGGTATTACAATCTCTATCGTCTTCAATTAAGGGAAGAAAGACAAAACCCTTTTAGAAATAGGAAAAAGCTAGATAGAAAGAAAATAGTTATTCACAAAATTGATGCTCACAAGACCCCCGAACTCTATGCAAGCAGATGGCAGATGAACAGGGACAATTCCTTGACATAACCAAAAGAATTGGATATGGGAAATAAAATTAACCAAAGAATTGGATATGGGAAATAAACTTACTTTGCACCCATGTTTTTCTGATAGCTGGTTTAGAATATCCTCACACTTATCAGATATTTCAGTTGAGAAAACATCATTGAACCACTGAAGGAGGAAGTCAAGAGACAATTTAATTGTTACAAGAAAGTAACATTTCAGACACGTCTTAACCAGAAAAAGCAATTACCTCAGTATACTTCCCCAACCGCAGTGATCCCGTAGAGCACCAGTTCTCATATGAACTTAAATTTGGTAAACAAGGGAGGGCCTGAAACATAGTAAAGAAACACTAAAGGAATTTAATGGAACAGGAACATGCACAACTCAGCTCTGAAACTCATACGATGAAAATTACCTTTGCAAAATGAAACATGGGTCCAGAATAATGTGATTAAGAAGTACAAAGCTCCCTAGTTCATCTAAACTACAAAAAGTAGTTAGAATCAACCTCTTACTTTGTACTCTCGAGAGCTGATGTTTAGGTCCTACTACATCAGCTAGAAGTTACTTTCTTCAATATTGTAATTCACGTAAACCTGACTATTACAGGAGTTGCACAGCTTCAGGATTTCTATCTGCAGAATTTATCCAGAGACCAGAAAAAGACTAAAACTACCACTCAAGAAGCCTTTTTCTCCAAGGTTTACATACTACAGGGGTTCCCAACACTAAGAAGTTGTATAACAACTCCTCTTTAGATTTCTTGTGGGTTTTTACAATACTGGAGAAACTAGAACAGATGGTCAATCAATTCTAAAAAATCAATTTGTATTCTGTGACATTTTAATGAAATAGAGGAAATTTTAAAAAAAATGAAGCATCATACATTATAGTTTTTAATGATGAGCATGCAATATTCTTGGGTAATTACCGGTTTCAAAGAAACTCTCTCAGCAGGAGAAGATCCTAAAATTGCAGCATACCTGATAGTAAGATATCACAACTTAGCTTTCAGGAAATGTTTATCTAAGCTCATTGAAGGAAAAAAGTAGAAAAATCCTGATTAGTTTGAGATTAAGGAGTCGTTGATTGATAGATTGATTAACTCGCATAGTTGTAGGAAGGTATCTTGTATATTTACTACTTCCATCTCTCAAAGCATAAATAGGGTAGGAAACGGACTCTGTCCCATCCCCAAGATAAAAGGAGATAAACTCTCTAAGTTTTAAAAGAGTAGATTTAAGCAAAATAAAGCAGAGCTGTATACGCACAAATACTAAGAAACATAATCAAACCTTCTGCTGATAGTAGCACTTCACAGGCATATAATATAAATTCAAGTACTAGGATGAGTTGTTCTCACAAGCTACATGACTGCACATTCTTCCCCAGTGGTGATAGTCAAGGACAATTTGCATTGTCACATCACCATTTATAGAACTATAAGAACTGGACTTCAAGAACAAGTAAACTCTGGAACATTCAAAACCGTTAACTACTTACACCAGTATGGCATCCTCAACAGTTGCTGTGATAGGTCCAACAATTGCCACTGTTCCACTATGATATAGCAACCTGGCAAAAATGATGAGACTAAAAAGTTACCTATTTAAGACTTACAAAGCTAGTGTGAAAACAACAAAGTATGTATAGCAGATTTACAAGTTAGTTGACAAAAAGCAACATATTTGCACATGTAATTGCTACAATCAGGCAAAAAATAGAATATTCATTTTGCCATAGAAGGAACTTCAAGAAAAAATCTTTTATTTACAACAATCGTGTTGGGGCCAGCCTGCGCGCACATCAACTAATTCACCAGGTACCTGTACCTCCCACCAACATACCAACATGTATTTCCCACCAACACAAGTACCAGATAACTATACCCCACCATGGTTTAAGAAGACCAGAATGCAGGCATATAAATTCGGAATCCCTCTGCAATAGGAGCTCACCCTTTCATGTCAGTCCTTCCATATGTTGTTTTCAAGCCCACCACACCACAAAGGGAAGAAGGAATCCGAACTGAACCTGTAAAAATGAACTTTAGCAAACATGACATACAAATATTTCATAAGATAACTCACGAGCTACATGGTATCATAAACAACCTCCTCCATCTGTTCCCAATGCAGCAGAACACAATCCACAAGCTACAATAGCTGCAGAGCCTGAGGAAGACCCGCCTGTGTACCTATCTGGAGCATGTGGATTCCTGGTTGTCCTGTCATATAAAGATATCCACTCACCCATACTGTTGTTTATAATGAAAAAACATTTCCTAAATATTGTGGAAAGTTAAAATTGTCAGAATTCACGTACATAGCAACAGTTAAGTCCACAATTTAAAAGGAAACAGTACAATGAAATCTTTTAAGGTTTCTCATCATGGAACCCCCACCCCTCAGGTCATTTAATATTTGACCCAATGTGTGACTTGATTAAATGTTTTTTAGCATCATGAATTATCCCCCCCCCCCAAGGTCATTTAATATTTGACCCAATGTGTGACTTGATTAAATGTTTAGTGAGCTTAGCATCATGAATTACTTACTATGAAACTACGGGAATTTCTTGTCTACTGTGTACAGCTTGTAAGCTAAACTCACCCAAAATTCGCATTATTTCCAGTTGTTCCCAGGGCCAATTCATGCATAGTTGTCTTTCCGACCAAAACTGCACCGCAGTTTCGTAATCTTGAGACACAGACAGCATCATTCTTCACTTGACGAAGCTCGTGAAACCATGTTGTTCCACCTGTTAGTCATTAAGTATGCAACTAAATCTGGCAAAGAACTATACTTTGGTGACTAGAACTAGAGTACATACCCTTTGATGGATATGGATAGCAATCAATGTCATCCTTAACTGCTATGAAGATACCATCCAGGATTGATAATTCACTTCCTGCACAAACCCAATGGCTAAGAAATAGTAGCTAAGTTGAGTCAAATGCAGATAGCACTCTAGCAGACAAGAATATTTTTGAATTACAATGGGATAACAGTAAACATGTCTCTGTATATGACCATAAGAAAATATATACCAGAGCACCTTCTTTAAATCTCTGTGTGGAAGCATCAGCTTGCCTTTTGACTTCATCAGGATCATAAGAAATCAGTAGCGGTGCCAGTGGATTCTTGTTGTTAGACTCTTCTATAGCTGAGATGAAGTGCTCTGCTACCTATGACACAATTGTAAAATAAGCTTATCCTAATAATACATTTATATTGACAGCATGAAAATTGGGAAAACAATGGCTTGCCTGAGATGGAGTTGTAAGCTTAGATTTGTAAGCATATGCGTAATCACGAATCTTCCAATAGCGAAATGGTGCGGTTGGATCAGTAATCCAAATACAGCCTGGATTGTAATCTGGAAGACACTGCAAGGCTAACTCAACGCGTTCTTCAGGTTTCCCATCTTCTTCCAAGCAAAAAATATCAGGTTCTGACTCTAAATCCACATGCCATACAAAGTCGGTTAGTGTAACACCTCGGAAATCAGACTTAGAAAAATGCTGCAGAAAATCACCAGAACCAGTGAACCATGGCAGGGTTCACGGACCGTGAAAGGGACCACGGTCCGTCGACCTGCCTGTGGTTCACACCCCTTTCCAGCAGAGGTGGACCACGGAGCCCTTCACGGGCCGTGGACCACCTCACGAGCCGTGGAAGGGCTCGTGGGAGCCAGGCAGAGTTCACCAGTCCCAGGCGTCAGACCACGGGGCCCTTCATGGGCTGTGGTCCTGACGATGGGCCGTGGTGTTGCCCGTGGAAGGGCACCCCAGAACCAGTAGCTACTGGACCAAGGACCACGACCAGCCTCACGGTCCGTGGTCCTTTTAAGTTGGGGTCGTTTTGGTCTTTTTCCCTATGCGTTGGACACCTAAACTACGTCGTTTAACCCCTAACCTACGTGGTTTTGGTCAGTTTTAGCCTAGTAACTTAATTAGAACCTAACCTAATCAATCATTCACAAAAAATTCATCGATCTTAGAGCAAATCAAGAGGGAAAAAACGAGCAGCCCTAGTCCAAGAACGCAGTAAGTTCTCGTCAGTTCCAGCCCCGAAATCGAAAGATTTCTCCGTGAAATTCGTCACCATGTATGTGGAATTTCACTAGTGGGTTCCTTTCACCCATTAGGTCTCTAGAATTCAGTCAGATTCTTGATTCCCTTAATATTATCTAGACCTAGGTTTCTTGAATGTTAGAAATTGTTGTGAATTAGTTGTTAGAATGTTCCTAATCAGATTATCATGTTGTTGTAACATTGTTGCTTAGTTCCTTGCATGAAATTCAGAACCCTAGTGGTGTAATTCTTCTAGTTCATGAAATGCACTTGCTGTTAGGGTTTTGCCCTGATTTTCTTACCATAATTTAAGGTTTATTTTTCCTTAAAGAAAAAAATAAAACATTACCATAAATGTTTTTACTTTTCCTGAAAGGAAAATATAATATTCTTTTATATTTGGTTTATTCTCTCCTTTTAGGACTCTTTTTCTAGTAAGAAAAGGTTTTAGGACTCTATAAATATAGGTTTGTTTTCTTCTAACACATAACAATAGTATCCACAATGTAGACATTTAAAGAGTTTTGTTTATGGGGAGATTTTCTCTCTACAGTTTCTATGTTTTTGATTAGTTTTTAATTATGTAGGCCAATTGGTCATATCCTACAATAATATATTTCTTTTAGTATAATTTTATGTGTCGTCTAATTTATCGTCTTATGATTTGCAATTGTAAGCTTCCGCATGACGCCCTAATCACCTTCAGAACCCAACACTTGCTAGGCCAGTAAATCAGATAATCATGCTTCAGTTTACGAATGTTTCATTATCAGTACATTAATGTTGCTTTTTCAGTTAGCATGTCAAAACAGTAAGCTATCCTTTATAATTCAGTTATGTTTTATTGTACATATATTCAGTTGGGAGTAGGCTTAATACTGAGTTGGACTAGGGTCATTCACCCTCATAGTCCCAATACGTGCCTCCGTAGGTTTGTAAGTCTACTCTGTGGGCATCATATTTAGTGATCACGTCAGTCATGCCTTTATACCCTTGGCAAGGTATATTGGGTCCTCTCGATGGGGCGTAGACATCGGACTCCACATTTAGCTCATGTGGTTTTATGTCAGTTATCAGTAGCTCCCACAGTCAGATTCTAGTGCTTTGACCAGGTTCCAGTTATATTTCAGTATTCAATTTCAGCATGTTATGTACTTGATTCAGTTCAGTTCATTTCAGTATATTTCAGTATTTCTATCGTGTTCAGATTATATCATTGCTCTATATGCTTTGTTCAGCTTTATCCTATCCTGCATGCTCAGTACCTTTCAAGTACTAACGCATACACTGCGCTACATCTTCTCGTGATGTAGGTTCAGAACCTCAGCACTCAGATCACGCATAGATTGGTTCCCGATCTCCAGTTCGGCAGTATCAGTGGTGATTCCTCATTCTTCGAGGACGATTGACATGTTTTCTATTCAGTCTTTCTTTTTTAGTTTCAGTTTTGCTAGAGTTAGCTGGGACATGTCCCAGCATCTCTAGTCAGTTAGAGACTTTTATTCAGACATAGTTAGATTCAGTTTTAAATTTGAGTTAGATTCTTTTAGTTGTTATTAAACTCATAGTTTTTATTTATATTCAGACAGTATTGGGTATTCCCCATCATTTCAGTTACCTCATGATTTAGCTTCCGCATTAGTTCATCTTTTCATAGATTTGTTTAAGTATGCTTGATATGCCAGCTCAGGGTTAGCTTGGGGTCACTCGTGATCCTAGGTCCCGTGTTTAACCCCTGGGGTAGCTTCAGGGCGTGACAGTTAGTGACTCCGAGTGGCATTGGTTTTATCATAAAATATTCTTGTTATCTCCTTATTACTCCAGAAATAAACCCCTACCACCAGATATTGTCAACCCACCTCCCCTCTACCCCTCTTCCAAATAGAGGTCTTTTATAAGGAAATAGAAAAAAAAGGTTGAAACAAAAAAAAGCCTATCTTTTCTTTTTCTTTTATTTTTTGATAAGGGATAGGACAAAAGATAAGCCTATTTAAACAAGCATGTTGACCAAGTCAAGCAGTTCCTTTTCATTATGATGGTCTACTCGTAAACCAAGGATAGCTGAGCGGGAAAAAAATCACACTTTTGAGAAGACGGACAGGAGTGTAGACAACGTAGAGAGAGAAAGCTTCAAGATAAATACTGAAGAAAGGGTGATATCGAAACTAACCTTTAGGAGGAAATTCAGGTATAAACATGGGAGCCTCCGGTATCACAGTATTCTTCAATATCTATCAATCATGAACGCTTAACCTTTTCAGCTATCATAGAATATGGCATCCCCTTGACATGAATATTTACAACATAAAAACAAATAGAAATTGGACACATTAAGAATCAAACCTCGGTTATTCGGTTCTTGTTCTTCAAGAGAATCAAGATCATTGAACCAATAATTGGTGCTTCAATCAACATGACAAATAACTTCAACCAAAATCCAGTCAGATGTGGAGCTGCATGTCCATAGGTGCAAATTCACAACTGAATAACTCGAAATAACAATACAGAGATTTATAACAACAACTATTTCCTGCCATATGTCTCAAAATGAACTTTGACAAACATTTTAAGATGTATCAATATTCCACCATTTTGATATGAAAATTCCAACTTTATCATACTTTTTTTTGTGTATTTCCGAATATCTAACTCTTGATTTATTTATGTTTTAACAAACGTAAACTAATCTAATACTTGCAATTTAGCTTTTAAAGCCATAAAAAAGGGAAAAAAATTGCAAACAAATTATGAATGACAGAAGGAAGAAGACCTTGAACTCTTTGAGTCGTATACTTAGCGGCCGTCATGTCAACTTCAGTCGCCGGCAACTTCACTAACTTTTTCCCCATTTCTAACAAACAACCGATTCAAACTATTAAAATCGTCGACAATTGATTAATTACTAGTGAAAGAGATGCAGAATTATACTCCAGAACGCAGTTGCTTTATAGAGATCCGAATATCGGTAAGCGGTGAAGCCAGCTGTCAACATGCTGAAATTGAGTAAGGCATTTGAAAGTCTGAGTATGATGCATCACAAATGACAAAAAAAAAAAATGCTTCGTCTTAAAAGGTCCAGTCTCCCGCCCGATTCCATGTGGCAGTTACTTATTTTGAGAAAAAAATATTTTTGTTAACAAATTAAGTGTTTATATAAGCACAAACAGTTTTTTTGCTATTAAAAAGAAGCTAAATTTTTTTTTAAAAAAAATAGAAGCAGAAATAAAAAATTATTTTTTTGCAAGACTAAAATATCTTTTTCATATATACATATTTAGAAGTACATTAATAGTTGTCCTTTTCTTTTGTAATTTGACTCTTAAAATCACTTTTTGAAAAAGATTAGTCAAACACAATTTATTTATAAAAATCACTTTTCAAATATACTAGCCAAACACAAATTGTGTTTTTTTAAAAACGCACTTTTCTAAAAGTCCTAAAAATAACTTGTTTTTAATAGTAATGTCAAACAAGTTCTAAGTGCATTTTGAATTAACTTATTTTTAAGTATACTATTATTGAGAGTCGTGATTTTAATACAGGATTACGATTATTTGGTGTGTTTTCATGTACGTTCTCTTTATCTTTCTTTCTTCCAAAGTTGATCTAATATAGCTTGACTATAAGACGACTATTTAAGTATTCAGGATCAATTTGGTAGGACGTATTAGAGAAAATAATATTATTGATAGTAATTTTAATATTATTCTATCTCTTGTTTGGTAGTATTTTCAACTTATGAATAACTAATATTTGTATTAATTATACATCATATTTAGTAGTACTATTCTTATACATAAGAAACAATGACATTAGTGATATGAGGTTTATTAATATATGGATTATCATGGTTAAACATAGCGCTGCTCTCGAAGTCTATGGATAATTATGCAATGCCGATATTTTTAGTACACTAAACCAAAAAGTGAATACGAAAGAATCTCAACATAACTAATATTAATATAATTAATCATAGCATTACTGATACACCATTTTATTACTATTTTTATACACCCTACCAAACCACCCAAGGAAATACAAACTTAGACAACTTTTTATTGAACGAGGAAAGGTATAGTTCAAGATTACAGTTTTAATAAGCATTCTCAAACCACCAACGTCTTTGTCTGAGAAGCTCCACCATTGTGTATAAAGCTCAAAGCGACATCAGGTTCCCTTTCAAAATATCATAAAACTGCACCGGCTTCTTCTTAGGCCCAGCACAAGTTTCCTGAGAAAAGCAACAAATCGACTGTTACTAGGGGTATCAAATAAGTGAGTTGGATTGAATTTGAGCGGGTCAAAATAGACTCATTTATTAAAAGCAAGTTAATAAATAGACAAGTCATTAACTCGGAATGTGTTGTAAGGGTCATATTTTCATGTGTTAATTTTGGCATTTCTAACTGTTACTGTTCCAAAGTAATTAGGTGTCTTCTTTTTCAAGAAAATGGCAAGTGACTCATTTGTTGGAAGGGTAACCATACCTCTATGGCAGCTGCCAAGCGCAAAATGGATGATTCACACCATGGACGACCAATGAGTTGCATTCCTATGGGAAGTCCTTGCTTGTCATAACCAACCTGATATACAACATTCCAACAAAATTTTAAAACAGATGGAGATATTATTGGGTACCGTCATAATTAATATTAACAATTGTGTTTTTATAGTTGATAGTTCTGAAAATGTTACAGAGGAACCTTTTGTAATGCAATTTTATTTCCAGGACATAGGCTTCAACTAAACTAGACAATTTTTTGTGCAGTTCAGCATTAACAACTTTTCCAGGGAACATGAGCTTTAAATTAACTGATGTAGACGTTTAAAAAGAGATGAGAGCAGATAATGCAGTAATCTTTTAACATATAGTTCATCTAGACCGTGTATAAAATTTAGTTTGCCTCCAACGTTGATATTTTCAATATTCCGGCAAGTTATTTTTACTCAATCTGCAGTTAGTCTAGATTCCCAAGTACATAGGATAAAGATGCTATGCTTACAGGGACAGAAATTGTAGGAAAGCCCAGAAGATTTCGTGCTAATACAAACCGCATAAGATTTTCTGCGTGTGAGGACAAAAACTAATATAAGATTGTAAACAGTAAAGTAGTACCTATCCAAAATAAAATAATAAAGTAGTTCATTAGAAAAAAAAAAAGGGAGGATAATGCATAAGTAGTTTGCAGCTAACTATAGTTTTAAAAATTCACACTGGTACCAGTTGCCACACAGTAAAGAATATTTTTAAAAAGAAGACCATCCTTCTTAAATCAGTATGTGCAAGAAGTTACTCCAGTTGTAAGAGCATCTCATTTCCAACCAAAATTTTTGGACATCGAATAACCAAGGGAAAAGTGGAGGAATCACTGTTGTCCGGGGGAGGGAGGGAAGGTTTGGGAGTCTGGGGTATACCAAGTCGAAGACAAAAGACAGTGTGTGCAATCACTCTATAGCGCTCATATGATCAATCGTTTCAGACTCGGTTAGACATCAAGCAGATAACAGCATCTCCCAAACACATGAAGTATATCATAACGACATACCTGTAATTGGCATATTGGTCTCTCCAACTGTAAGAGCAGTTGGTGATATTATGGGTGCCGTCATGCTGAAGAATTGGGAAAACAATTGTTAGCTAAAGATGGTTTCACAGATATTCATATTCCAGCAGAAGAAATTAATGAACAAACCTGTTGATTTTCACATATATGTATATTTTTCAAAGATATTAACTTTGATGAGTATACACACAACATTTTAAAGGTTAGATATCTAGATTTAACATCATCAAAGTAATCAATCTCCAACTATCATCTTCTTGTTGCTCCAGTTAAAGAAAAATCTTATTCATGCTTCATCACTGACCAAATTCAATAATTTAATTGAAATCGTGAGGGAAATAATGCTATTCACTAGCATTACAGATTAGGTGCATGCACATGAAGAGATGCGTAAAACATTTTATAGATGGTCATTCAAGTGAATAATAAAGTGTTCTTTACCAAGAAAGCGATAACAAACTTCGTGCACTATCACCAAAAGATAAGAATGTGGTTAGTACATACGCAGTAGTAGGTGTCACAATGATATCCACCTTCTTGAAAATCTCCATGTGGTAATACATTAACCTTTGCCTGAAAGAATTAGAGAGATTATATCTAATAACTTATTGTTAGTTGAATAAAATACCAAGAATGATTGGAATGCATACTTTCATTAGTATATGATACAAGAGAGAATAAACAAGATTAGAGAGAACAACACAGCGACCAAAATCTTAGAGCATAAAGCTACTGCCTTTTTTTTTAATCCTACCTACATTCTTACGAAAAGAAATGAAACCTATCTAGATGATTGTTAACACATAGTATTAAGCCCAACACCGATCATGAAAAAGAAAAATAGGAAGACTAATAGTCACTTTCTTACGTAAAAGAGATTGTGATTTTTCTTGAGCAAATCTATGAGTAGTAACCTAACCTATGGATCCAAAAAAGGTAATACCCAAAAGATCTACCTTCATTCTCACTGGATACAAGCGGGCAATGGTGATGAGAATCTTGTGTCATTGACAAGATTTTTCTCTTTATTTATGCAACCGGAAACAACCTCTCTACCCTACAAAAGGTAGGGTATGGCCTGTATACATCTTACTCTCCCTAGACCTCACTTGTGGAATCACACTGGGTAAGTTCTTGTTGTATTTATGCAGCCATTACCCAAAAGAACAGAAACATTGTCAGAGACTTCCAAAGCAAGTAACAAATGATCAAGCTATGCACATCTCAGTTCAAATAAATCTTTAGATGCCACTAAATTTGCAGTGCATATCAAATTCAGAATTTGCTAAATCATCCCCCACCTTAGACACTGAGAAACAACATAATCCGACGCTGTAAATGATCAAAATAGTGCCAGATTTATCCGAGTGTCATTTGTTAATCTCGCTGATTTCCTGGAAATCAGGTCAAGAACAGATTATTATATAAATGAAGAGCTGCAATGTATTCATCAAGAAGAACATGAATAATGCCATCATGTCATGTACTGCCACAGACAAGCCAGCTCAAGCACATGAAAGACCTGCTCAGTAAGGTAGACATACCCATCTTCAACGTAAGGATTCAGCTGAGATAGTACTTCAGAGCCAATAGAAACAATATGTGCATTGTGCATCTCATGCAACTCTGGTATTACAATCTCTATCGTCTTCAATTAAGGGAAAGACAACAATTTAAGATAAAACAGAAATGGGAAAATGATAGACACAAAGAAAATAGAAAGTCACAAAATTGAGGCTCATAAGACCCCCTTAACTCTAAGCAAGCAAGATTGAAGATGATTATTTGACAGCATCAAAGAATTGGATATGGGAAATAAACTCACTTTACACCCATGTTTTTCTGATAGCTGATTAAGAACATCCTCACACTTCTCAGATATTTCAGTTGAAGAAACATCATTGAACCACTGCAGAAGGAAGTCAAGAAACAATATAACTGCTACAAGAAATTTACATTTCAGACACTTCTCCACAAGAAAGCAATTACCTCAGTATACTTCCCAAAGCACAGTGATCCTAGAGAGCACCAGCTCTCACTTGAACTTAAATTTGGTAAACAAGGGAGGCCCTGAAACATTGTAAAGAAACACTAAAGGACTTTAATGGAATAAACACATGCACAACTCAGCTCTGAAATTCATAGGGTGAAATTACTTCTTAAATATGAAACACAGCCCAGAATAATCCAAATAAGAAGTATAATGCTCCCTAGATCATCTAAACAAGAAAAAGGTGTTAGAAAGCCACCTCTTTCTTTGTACTCTCGAGGACTGATGTTTAGGTCCTACTACAACAGCCAGAAGTTACTTTCTTCAATATCTTAGTTCACGACAGCTTCAGGATTTCTGTCTGCAGAATTTATCCAGAGGCGAGAAAAAGACTGGCAGTACCACTGGAGAAGCCTTTCTCTCCACGGTAGAATCAAAGGGTTCCCAACACTAAGAAGTTGTATATCAACTCTTTCCTCAGATTTCCTCTGGGGTTTTAAGATATGGGACAAACTAGGGTAGATGGTCGATCAATGCCTTTGGAGGAACATGCTTAGAAAACTCTATAAAATCACTTTGTATTCTATGACATTTTAACGAAAAAGAGGAAATGGAAAAAATTAAAATAAAAAGACACATCATTCTATCTAAGATTATAATGATTAGCATGCAATTTCTGAGGTAATTACCGGTTTCAAAGAAACTCTCTCAGCAGGAGAAGATCCTAAAATTGCAGCATACCTGATAGTAAGATATCACGACTTAGCTTTCTGAAATGTTTATCTTAAGCTCATTGAAGGCAAAAAGTAGAGAAATCCTGGTTAGTTAGAGTTAAGGAGTAGTTGATTGATAGAATGATTAACTCACATAGTGGGAGGACGGAGTCTTGTATATTTACTACTTTCATCTCTCAAAGCATAAATAGAGCAGGGAACACACTCTCTCCCATCCCCAAGATAAAGGGGGAAAACCCTCTAAAAAAATTTATGAGGGTAGATTTAAGCAAAATAAAGCAGAACCGGATATGCAGAAATAATGAGAGAAACGCAATCAAACCTTCTGCTGATAGTAGCACTTCACAGGCATATTATATGAATTCAAGTACTAGGGCAAGTTATTTTCACAAGCTACATAACGGCACATTCTTCCACAGTGGTGATGGTCAAGCCGTGTTGCATTATCGCAGCACCATTTATAGAACTATAAGCACTGGACTTAAAAAACAAGTACACTCTAGGACATTAAAAAACCATTTACTACTTACATCAGTATGGCATCCTCAACAGTTGCTGTGATAGGTCCAACAATTGCCACTGTTCCATAATGAATTATCAACCTGGCAAAAACAAAGAACGCGTGAAAATAACAAAGTATGTGCATAGAAAATTTACAATTAAGTTGACAAAAGGTAACATATTTGCACATATAATTGATACAATTAGGCAAAATATAGAATATTCATTTTGACATAGAAGAACCTTCAAGAAAAAACCTTTTATTTACAATAATCGTGTTGAGGAGGAGGATGATTAGACTGGACATGGCACAGTTTCAGCTTAGCGATGACATGACCTTAGATAAGAGGGTGTGGAGGACACAAATTAGGGTAGAAGCTTAGTAGGGAGCAGTTTCTTGTCTTGTCTTGCTCACTAGGTACATATACCTCCCACTAGCACAAGTACCGGATAACTCTACCTACCAAGGTTTAGATAGATCAGAAAGGAGGCGCATAAATTCAAAACTCTTCTGCAATAGGAGTTCACCCTTTCATGTCAGTCCTTCCATATGTTGTCTTCAAGCCCACCACACCACAAAGGGAAGAAGGAATCTGAACTGAACCTGTAAAGCATAAACTTTAGCAAACATGACATACAAAGATTTCATAAGATGATTCAGAGTTACATGGTATCATCGACAACCTCCTCCATCTGTTCCCAGTGCAGCAGAACACAGTCCAGAAGCTACAATAGCTGCAGAGCCTGAGGAAGAGCCGCCTGTGTACCTATCTGGAGCATGTGGATTCCTGGCTGTCCTGTTAAGTAAACAAATCCACCACCCATACTGCCGTTTATAATGAAAAAACATCTCCTAAACAGAGTGGAAAGTTAAATTGCTATATATAATTGTCAGAATTCACGTACATAATAATAATTAAATCCACAATTCAAAAGGAAACAGTTCTGAGAAATCTTTAAAAAATTGGCAGAGTTCACGTACATAGCAATAATTAAGTCCACAATTCAAAAGGAAACAGTACTATGAAATCTTTAAAGTTTCTCTTCATGGCAAATTTATTCCCCAGGTTTTCTACTTCATTTAATATTTGACCAAATGTGTGACTTAAATAAACGTTAAGTGAACTTTAGCATCATGACTTACATACAATGAAACAACGAGAATTTCTTGTCTATTGTGTACAACTTGTAAGCTAAACTCACCCAAAATTCGTATTATTTCCAGTTATTCCAAGGCCCAATTCATGCATATTTGTCTTTCCAACCAAAACTGCCCCACAATTTTGTAATCTTGAGATGCAGACAGCATCCTTCTTCACTTCATGAATCTCGTGAAACCAAGTTGTTCCACCTGTTAGCAGAGGCGAAGTCAGAATTTGAAGCTTATAGGTTCTAGAATTTTTAATCTTCTTAAATTACTGAGTTCTAAATTAATAATTTGTGCATATTCAATAAAAAAAATTAAGACAAATACAGAGTTTGAACCAAAGCTACTGGGTTCGACCAAACCCATAGCCAACACTCTGCCCTCCGCCCTTGTCTATTAGTCATTAAGTATGTAACTAAATCTGGCAAAGGACTATGCTTTGGCGACTAGAGCTAGAGTACATACCCTTTGATGGATATGGATAGCAATCAATGTCATCCTTAACTGCTATGAAGATACCATCAAGGATTGATAATTCACTTCCTGCACAAACCTAACCACTAAGAAATAGTAGCTGAGTTAAGTAACAAATGCAGATAGCAGGCCTGACATGTTTTTGTAATACAATGGCCCAATAGCATACATGTCTGTATATGACCATAAAAAAGTTTACACCCGTGTACCTTCTTCAAATCTTTGTGTGGAAGCAGCGGCTAGCCTTCTGACTTCATCAGGATCATAAGAAATTAGTAGCGGCACCAGTGGATTCTGGTTGTTAGACTCTTCTATAGCTGAGATGAAGTTCTCTGCTACCTAAGACAAAAATGTAAAAATTAGCTTATCCTAATGATACATTTATATGAACATCATGAAAACAGGGAAAACAATGACTTGCCTGAGATGGAGCTGTAAGCTTAGATCTGTAAGCATATGCATAATCACGAATCTTCCAATAGCGGAATGGTGCAGCTGGATCAGTAATCCAAATACAGCCTGGATTGTAATCTGGAAGACACTGCAAGGCTAACTCAACGCGTTCTTCAGGTTTCCCATCTTCTTCTAAGCCAAAAACACCAGGTTCTGACTCTAAATTCACATGCCATACAAAGTCGGTTAGTGACTCCAAGTGGCATTGGTTTTTGAAGTGATTTAGGTCACCATGGATGACCTCAATAGAAGAAAGAAGAAAGAAGAAGATGAAATGCAGATAGAGCATAGAGAGAAGAAGGAACAATATGGTATATTGGTGTATGAATTATTGAATATTACATGAGGCTGTTAGCCTATTTTTATAGATGATCTAGAGATGAGATTACCTCACTTAAAAACTAGCTTAACAAACTTATCTAACCGAAAAAATGGTCAAGGAGACACCTTTCTATATTTAGAAACAATTTAACTTTATAATGCACCTTTTGACCTTATAGCCACACCAATGGTCAAAGAGTGTTTTCGACCACAAATTTCAAAAGTCTTCCTTTCTTTCTTAAACTTTGTGACAAGTCAAACGGTATCACATAAATTGAGACGGAGGAGTATTACATAAGGTTGTTAGCCAATTTATATAGATGATCTTGACATGAGATTAGCTCACTTAATAACTAGAATCACAAACTGATCTAACTGACTATAACTAATTACTGGAAAGATATAAATAGATTATACTACGCAGCGCTAACTGCTTCTTTAACAGCTTTATCATAAGAAATTTCTTAACTTTCGTCCCTGTTGTATGCATTTGCCTGTCATCTCCTTTATTCCTCCAGAAATAAACGCCTACCACTCACATATTGTCAAACCCACCTCCGCTCCACCCCTCTACCAAATAGAGGTCTTTTAAAATGAAAGAGAGAAAAGGTTGAAACAAAAGTAAAGTAAGCCTATCCTTTTTTCTTTTTTCTTTTTTTTGGGCTATTGGTGTAGAACGAAAGATAAGCCTATTTAAACAAGCAGTTCCTTTTCATTATAATGGTCTATCAGTAAACCAAGGATAGCTGAGCATGCAAAAAATCAAGATAAATACTGAAGAAAGAATGATATCGCAACAAACCTTGAGGAGGAAATTCAGGTACAAACATGGGAGCCTCCGGTATCACGGTATTCTTGAACCTCTACCAATCATGAACATTTGACCTTTTAGTTATCATAGAATATACAACATAAAGAACAACAGAGACTGGATGCATTAAGAATCAGACCTCGGCTCCTCGGTTCATTTTCTGCAAGAAAATCATGATCATTGAACCAATAATTGGTGTTTCAGCCAACATTACAAATAGTTTTAACCAAAATCCAGTCAGATATGGAGCTGCAAGTCCATAGGATCAAAGTCACAGTAAATTTTTTGAAACTACCAGTAACTAAATAACTTGGTTGACAATACAGAGATTTATAATAACTACTCCCTATCCTCTTGTCTTAAAATGAACTTTGAATGATAGCGAAGACCTTGAATTCTTTGAGTTGTATACTTCACAGTCGTCATGTCAACTTCACTCGCTGGCAACATCACTCTCTTCTTCCCCATCTCTAACAAATAACATAGACAAACCATTCATATCATCTATCGGTTAATTACTACTCTCTTTGTCTCAATGTATGTGTCACAGTTGAAATTTCAAAAGTAAACCAATTTTTTTTTATCAGAATTTCTTTATATATATATCTTTTATTAAATATTTTATGTTGTTAATCGTATGATTGTTGTTTTCAAATGCATAAATATTACTTCAAAAGTTTTTGAAGTTCTATTTCCGAAATTTCAACATTACCGCATAAATTGAGAATTAAAAGAGATGAACAAAATACATACTCCAAAATTCGAAATCTGAAAGTTAAAGGTCTTCGCATTGAATAAAGGCATTTAAAAGGCCTTTATAAAGCGAGTGAAGGCTAAGGAAGACTTCCATTAATTCTTCTTCTGAAAGCAAGGTTGTTGGGGAGTGGCGTAAGATAGCATGAAATCGGGGGGTCGCGAAGTAACGGCATGGTGTCATGTTACCGCCGGCATGCGTATTGCCTTGTCTTTTTTCCCAATTGCCATTAATGTAAAGTCCAGTCTCCGGCCGCCGGCAGTTAGTAAGCGAAAGTTGGACTGTTGTTAACAATTTATAAAATTAAGATTGAATTTGTCAGTTTCCTTCTCATTTATGATTTCTTGAATGGTTTCTTGACGCGATTTCTTGAGTGATGTCTTGACGCGTAAAGAGGACAACTGAGAATGATATAGTGTTTTTTTTTTTCGGGGGATTTTTTTTTTTTTTTCGATTTTAAAATAATTATAGTACTTTTTAATTTTATTCACATACTACAAAACTAACAGTTTAAGCACATCTCCAACCCTACACTTTATTTTACTCTTCAAATATAGAATTTTCTATTTTTTTCAGACAACCAACTCCAATCCAATTCTCTATTTTACTCTCTAAAAAAGATTTTTTTTTCTCTCCTCAATATTATATTATTATTTTCAATTCATTCTTATTTTCTTATTTCATAATATAAATCATTTATTTCTTTTTCTCAAATAATTACTTTATATATTTTTCATGTGATGTAAAAATAATTCAAATTCTTTATTTAATAAATAAATATATTTTATTCTAAATTTTTAAATAACATAAATTGTAAGAAAATATAATATAATATACAAATTAATGGACAAATTCAAATAAAAGTGAAATACAATTACATAAATATTACATAAACATCCAATTTTCAAAATTATTATTTTGCTCCCATAAATGCTCTAGTAACGCATTACGACGTTCAAAATGAGCATTTTTGTCCTCAATTTTCAAAACTAAATTTTTCATCTTATCATTTTAATTTTGTGTATTCTATATAGTGAAAATTAATAATAAAATCAAATATATTATTGACGAAAATTAGAAAAAATTAAAATACTATTAATTCGAGACTAAAGTAGCATATATTAAATAATATATTTTTTAATATATTCTATTACATTTAAAAAGTTATGAATATTAGATATTTAATTAATGACATTATATGTAAAATAATATGTTAATTAGAAAATAATAGAAATAATAATAAAATATTAAAAAAGTGAATTAGAGAGTATGAACAGTAGTTCTCCAAATTTGGAGAACTAACTATTCACCTCTCTAAATTTGTAGAATAGAGAATGGTTGGAGATTCATTCTCTATTTTACTCTCCAAATATAGAGAATTGAGAGTAAAATAGAGGTGGATTGGAAATGGTCTAAGGCTATTTTGGCAAACTAACACTAAACTAGTTAAAATTCATAATCTTCAAATAAAAAACAAAAATTATTCAATAAAACATATTAATATACTCGGTTGCAAAATACAACTAAATTTTATGAAATAAATTATAGAATCAGTTTAAAAAACATAACCACAAACACGCTAACATTTTAAAGTATGTTTCAGTATTCGATATTTTCAAATGAATTTATCATTATTGAGTAAATTTTGTTCAAATTTACAATTCGGTTTTTGTGTTATTGATTCTTTTTGTTTAATTGTGGTATTTAGGAATATAACTTTTCAACTGGATTTACTGTTAGCAATAAAAAGCTGTTGGATTTTGAAGGAGAAATCAATTAAATAAGGTGAGAAGAAAAACAAATAAAAAAAATTAGTCTGCGCTGTAACGTTTAATTTTTGTATTTCTTTTTTATTAATATTTTGGCATTACTGTTAGTTTTTTTAAAAATAAATTCAGTTGTGATTTCTAATCAAATTTGTTATTATTGTTTTTTTATGTTATTTGTTGTATGGAACAAGAGTGTTGGCTTGTCAAGAGTGCACACATTCAAAAGTCGAAGCTAGCAAAGATGAGGGTTCTTATATGGATATGCATGTATGCTAAGAGAGACAAAATTAAGAAGGAAGTTTAAGAGAGACAGAGTCCAAAGAAGAAATAGGAAAGTGATTGTACATTTTCGAAAACTTGAGACATCTATATATTCATATTTCAGCTACTCTCTTTGTACAATAATAGTTGTCCACTATTGACTTGACACACCCCTTAAGAAACTATAAATAAAAGGTAATTTTACTATATCACCCTTTGAATATAATAAAGGAAAATGACTATAATTAATGGTAAGGATAAATTAGAAACCAAGTGTAAAATTATCCATGAATTTCATAAAGTGAACAAGTATTATTGAACATCTATTTTTAGTATAATGGACAAGTATTGTTGGACGGAGGGAGTATAAGATAAATTCCGAAATCCAACAAACTCTTTTCTTGTAAACTAAAAACAAAAATCCAGCAGTGAAGAAAATGAGAAAAAGAAATATATTTTTGTTCCATTCGTTCTCTTAAGTTATATTTGTAATAAAATCTTGTTTTGCCTTAAAACTTATTCCTGTCAATTCCTCACTTTCTTTCAGTGTAGTCAGTCATGGAAACTGTTAAAATTAGACTTCCCTTTCAAGATGTCATAGAACTCCACTGGCTTCTTCCTATACTCTCCAGAGATTTCCTGAAAGCACAAGTCAAATCTCCTGTCAATACTTGTTTGAACATTTTAGCTGGGAACGGGTGGTGGTAGGGGGGGAGGAGAATACCTCTATTGCAGCAGCTAAACGCAAGATTGAAGCTTCACACCACGGACGACCAATAAGTTGCAAGCCTATTGGAAGTCCTTGCTTATCATGACCAATCTAAGCATGAAAAGAAAAGAAAAGTATAACAATAATAAATTTTAAACACATGATGTTGATTGATATTTGACATCCACGAGTTTTAGAATAATTTTGAATCCTATGGTGGTAGCCATCAATCAAAGAGACGTCTTAGTTTTAAAGGGAACAGAGATTGTGCAAATACAAATGGAGAAAGTTGTGAAGAGAGAGAGCGTTCAGTCATTCATTTTTACTGCTGTGTGTCAATATTAATTGGAAAGAAGGTGAGCAGGTCCTTGAAATGCTTAGAATAGGAGCATTGTTTGTATATTATCAACATGCAGGTTCTTATCCTTCTATTCCATATCCTTTTATGCGATTTACTCTCAGATAACTGCCTAAGAGGAAAAAGATGAATATCACTTACAGGGACAGAAATTGCCGGAAGTCCAAGAACATTTGCTGTCATAGCAAATTGCATTAGGCTTGCTGAAAAGAATAGCAAATGATGAAATAAGTAGTCTAAATAGAGTTTATCATCATGAAGTGCTCATCATAACAACAAAAAGAACTGTTGTAGAATTGATAATATTTTGAGATACAACGCTTCGGGACTTTAATTATCAAAGTACAATCTGTCTTCAATGCATGCAAAAATCAAATTTCTGAATCTACCAACCAGTCAAACATCAAATATTTTATTCATAAGATATCTCGTGAAATAGCATAGCATTCTCATACTTAATATATCCAAGGACTACTAATGACTACTACAAAGTAATAAAATGATGTTTTTTTATTTGTAAATGATAATTTAAAAAAAAAATAGAAATAGATGTTAACCTACCTACAACTTGCAAATTTGTCTCTCCAACTGCAAGAGCACTTTCTGGAATTTCTGGGGCTGTCATTCTGGAAAAAAAAAGTAAAAATAGAAATTTATGGATTTAAGTGTCTGTGGGTCCACAAACAGATTGAAATAAATGACAACATACAAAAACCATTGGTCCATCTACTTCAGTTGGAAAAAAAAGGGAGATGTAATTTACTTGGGAAAAAATTAAAATTCTGTGATATGGTAGAAAAGCCTTAGTATACGTCATTCTATATGAACATATACATTTCCATTTGATGTGTAAACTTCGTGAGTGAGGTATTCAATGGAAATCCTCTGTGGATCATAACATCAGACAAATGTGACTTCAATCGTCAAGCTAAATTATGGGGTATAACTTCAAAGACATGAGAAATATCCTAATCCTTAATACTCTTATTGAGTCATTCACTGATTAACCATTATCCACGTGAAGTAAAAAGAAACATATAGTTCCTATTTTGCACCAATCATCTAAAACTTTGACTTCCATTGAAGTACAATCTTATGTCAAATATCGCAAGAGGACTTCAGAAAATTCTACTCTCTTTTACATAACTATTTCTGAAACCAACTTCCTGAAACTTCCATCAACTAAAAGATAAGGAAAATAGTTAACAGAAATTAGTTTACCCAGTGGTAGGTGTTACAATGACATCTACTTTCTTGAAAATCTCCATGTGGTAGTACATTATCCTTCGCCTGCAATAAGAGACACAGGAAAGCTGAAATAAATTGAATAGACTTCATCATATTTCTAAATGCAATTCCATAGCAAGACTGAAATCTTTTAACATTTAGATAAAACATAGTAGTACATTTGGCACTTGACATTTTTCCAAAACATAGACAAAAAGAACCATTAAATGGCACTTCAGAGATGCAAAGTAACTATGGAGTAAAGAAACCATGAAATTAATGACAAGAACATGGATTCTGACATGCTCTTCTATTGGAGTTTAAATTTGTTTCCGTGCACAAGCTATGAGCATATCTTTCCTCCAATTGAAAATTTAATATCAGGTAACTTTCTAAGATTTTACACATAATGAGCTTATAGTGAAGTAAGTAAACCTAAAATCGCTGATGTGGTTAAAGCTAGGAATGCCTACTAAATGTCGAACCAAATGTTAAAATGCTAATGATCCACAATACACTTGCAGCAGCTTTCACATCCCTAATTTGATACTTTAACAAACAATAGTTGAACAAATTGTTTCGACATGTATGAAAGTATTCACTAACTAATTCTTTACCTAAGACACTGGGCAGATATATAGTCAGATGCTGCAAATGATCTGAAAAGTGCCAGATTTGTGCGAGTATCATTAGTCAATCTAACTCCCTTCCTACATAAAATGAAAGAAATTCTATATTAGTCCAAACAACAACAAGCAGTCGTACAAATAGCATGATGGAAAATAAATATACCCAGCCTCGCAATCAGGATTCAGTAAGCACAGTGATTCAGATCCAAAAGTAACAGTATGGGCTGTGCGCAGCTCACGAAGCTCCGGTATGACAATCTCTGTTGTCTTGATTGCAAAGAGTTAAGCAAGAAAAATAAAATAAACAAAATTAAATCCAGAAAGGTGAACCTGAACTTTAAACATAAAGTCTTCTGAAATAGACAATAATCTTGATGTAAAAAGAATGAGTCTGTCAGAATTGATCACATACGTAATAAAGAGTACTATGGACTTACTTTGCACCCATACAGACGAAATAGTTGGTTTAGGACATCTTCACACTTATCAGATATGTCGGTCGAGCTAACATCGTTAAACCACTGTGAAACATGTCTCATATCAGCCAAAGCTCAACCAAGAAGGTTAAAATCACCAACAACCTTAAGAGAACAGAAGTGCAACACCTTTGTATACTTTCCCAAGGTAAGTGATCCCAAGATATTTGAACTCTCACTGGAAGATAAATCTGGTAAACAAGGGATGGACTGCAAAATGAAAAATCAAACAATAATAATGTGAGTAGAAAACAGCATGCTTAATGCAGAGTACAACTTTTTAATCCAATGAAAATAACTCATTTGGCATTGAACCGACTTCAACAGTCTCCGGTACAAGTATAGGATCAACTTAATCCTATGCTTAAGATTGGTCTTGTTTAGATATATCAAATCCATTTGGGGGACCTAAAACAACAAGGTTAAAATGGATAGGGAAATGTCACAATTATTTTCAGCAATTTAACTAATATAGTCTTCTATAATCTTACATGATATTAGTAGAGTGAATACTGCAGAATGTATAAAAACAGGAACAATGGGACATTCAGCGGAAGAAACATCCCCCAAACTGAACCAGGATCAGAACAGATCTCTGAAGAAAAATACCCCAAACTGAGTTATTATGGTAACCAACATACTTCAGTATCACAGATGGTCAAACTCGACATTGAAAAATGATCTGATACTCTATTTACTAATATTAACTAAAGTATTTACACGAATGAAGGGAAAAAAAAGGTTAAAACTGAACCCTCAAGCAGGAAAATATCTTGAAATTTTGCAAAAGTACACTTTGTGAGTGATTACAGGATTCAGCCGAATTCGATCAGCTGGAGAGGATCCCGAGATTGCTGCATACCTGAAAAGTTGTAGGAAATAGCCATAATCAACACATATCAACCATAAGAGTGGTTATCACCATGATCAAGATAGCTGGGACCAAACTTAACAAAAAGATCCCCAAACATACAACCTATTTTTTACAAAAATATATACAACCTAATTGATCTATCTTTACAAGGTCTGCGTACTCCCCAGCCTCCCCGGACCCCATTTGTGGGACTGTACTGCGAATGTTGCTCTTGTTGTATCTTCTTCACCATTGTTTTAGCTATAAAGGTAAATGAAATTGATGCAGAGTGCAAACAGTGCAACACCAAAATAATTCTAGGTGCATATCTAATCAAGTCAAAGAGGTAAATAAAAAAAAATCCATGGTTTGACTGTACACAGTAAGGTGATATCAGAGATTTTCATGACCAGAATTGACTATTTGTTTGTAAGGAAATTGGCAGTTAAACCCAATTACTAACACAAGTATGGCATCCTCAACTGTAGCTGTGATGGGTCCAATAATTGTGACAGTTCCTGCTTCCCACAGTGACCTGAGAAAAGAACAGAGATGGACAAAATTATACACATATCTACCCTTGCAACATGCAATCACAATCATTGAAAATGTTTATAAAATATGGCTGATAGAGTTAACTAACCTAAATATTATCACGTACTTCTGATCAAATTTCAAATATGGGCAACTTTTTTCGATTTCCAAATTCTGCAAGTGTATGGGAGTTCATTCTAATATCATTGACAATGGCCAAAATGAAACATATCACAACATAAAATGAACTTAATATTATTATTTTTTAGCATCTAGCTTCTTGGACATGACTAGATGAAACATCACTCTCCATGTTCATGCATACAAAAAAAAGTCATCTGACCAAAATTTGTAAGAACACATTAGCTTGCTTCTGTGCGCACTCAAACAGCATTCACAGGACATGAAGTTCATTGGCATTTTCTTGTTTTTGGATTCTGTAATGAAAGAACAGAAAACCAAAAACCTTTCTTTTTTTCACCAATACCTTAATCCTGAATTATTTATGAATCTGCAAGATGCAAGTAGTGCATGTATTCGGTGTCTCCTTTGCTGTCGTATCACGGTATGGATTATGTAAGTAGTGTGTGTGTAGAAAGTGTATAGGGCTCTTCTTTGATTACATTTCTAAGCGATGTGCAGAATAGAGTTGTAAACTACTGCAGTAAAGGCATCACTTCTCAACAAAGCTACCTTATTTCTCATACCATGAAGTGCCTGGGAAATAATGCTTTTGAGTTTAACTATGGCCTAGAAAAAATATACTTGATGTCATGCCTTACACAGAGTTTTAGGTTTATAATGATTGTTTTACTTATCCACAAGCGAAATGAAAAATGCCCTCCACAGATATTGAAGAATACATGTTAACGTAGAGACTTTAAGAATCCAGAAAATAGGGATAACTAAAGAAAAGAACAATTTTTAGGCTGGAGTACGAGGGAGGCAAGTTGTATGAGGCAGAAGATCATAGCTTTGACAGCAGACAGAAAGTTTTCCTGAAGGGAACAATATAATTCATAAGCAATAAGGTATAGATGCACATTGACCTGCCATTCATGAACTTACCCTGTCAGGTCAGTCCGTCCAAATGTTGTTTTCAAGCCCACAACCCCGCAAAGAGAAGCAGGAATTCGTACTGAACCTGGACTTCAAATGAATGAATCTTGAAAATCTATAACCATTTTAAAACAAATTACTAATTCACTACGCCCAATATGTCATACAACCTCCACCATCTGTTCCCAATGCTGCTGAGCACAATCCAGAAGCAACAATTGCAGCTGAACCTGAGGAAGAACCACCTGTGTACCTTTTTGGATTATGCGGATTTCCAGGTGTACTGCCATAGGAAAATGCTCATTACTGCTGTGAAAGGTAAAATATACACTCAACCTAAAGTTACCCAAGAAACAACAGTTCCCAGATACACTTCAAAAAATTATATTCCGAGAACAAGGGAAAGATATCTAAAGCGGTCTGTATGAGTGGCTTATCAAATATTACTCAAGCAAGACTCTCAGTCACTCAACCAAAGGAAAAAGACTACAAAGATGTAATAACTGGACTGGACAACATTTTTTATTAGACATATTCAAATATGTAACTTAAGTAAAGAATCATCATTCAAAAGAGATGTAGGGAAACAAAAGTATTACTATTCTGCAGTTAAATGAGTCAAAATGTGGCAATGATCACATAACAGCCAAAAAAACACCACCCGACAACCTCTCTTGATCAAGAAGAATGAACTAGGAATAAACCACTCTGGTGAACCTTATGCTTTGTTGGCAAAGGTTGAGCCATAAATGACTGCTACAGAACATCCAATACTCAGTCACGGAAAGATCAAAATTGAAACAGAAAGGAAGATAGAGAAATAAAAAAAAGTGTTCTTTTGAGGGACGTCTTTAGCATACTCCTGTTAAATGTGAAAGACTGAAATCCTTCAACATTCACAAAGCCAATATTTAGCATATATCTTTAAAAAAAAATAGTCATGTTTGCTATTTGTGTTGGAAATCATTTTTTCAACAATTTGTAGGTTCAAGGAAACAAGATTACCCGTAATTTGGATAACCTACAAGGAAACAAGTTTACCCATAATTTGGATTATTTCCTGTTGTGCCCATACCAAACTCATGCATATTTGTCTTTCCTACTAAAATTGCACCACTGTTTCGTAATCTTGACACAGAAACCCCATCTGCCTTTACCTGGCGAACCTCATGAAACCATTTAGAACCACCTGCACTTTTTTATGGGGAAAGATGTTCAGCTAAAAATGGCAGAGATATTTACAGAGGAAATATGAAGTTAAACAAATACCCTTTGAAGGATGAGGATAGCAATCAATGTCATCCTTGACTGCAATGAAAATCCCATCCAAGATTGACAATGGGTTTCCTCCATGACCACATCATTAAAGAAAAAAAAAGATGAAAGGGAATACGGTTTAGTAACAAAATCAGCAGACTTGGCACAGTAATTTGAGATAAGCTTTATTTGCAGGAAGCGAATATCATTTATTTGATGCCGTGTGCTGTAAACTTAGAGAGAAAAAAAGACAAATTGTGAATTGCATATGTAGGTTCTTACAAGATCCAACTTTATGCACATCAACAAATAAAAATACCTTCCTCAAATCTTTGAGTGGAAGCTGCCGCTTGCCTTCTCACTTCCTCGGGGTCAAATGAGATTAATAGTGGTGCTGATTGCTGCTTACTATTAAATACCTCCATAGCTGAGATAAAGTGTTCTGCAACCTTTAGCATGACAGAGGTTTATTAGTCTTGAATATGACCGAAATAAAACAATGAATGAAAAGTCACTTGCCATAGATGGGGTCGTAAGCTTAGATCTGTAAGCATATCCATAATCACGAATTTTCCAATAGCGGAATTGGAATGGTTCTCCTGAATCAGAACTCCATCTGCAAGTAGGATCATAATGTGGAAGACACTTCAATGCTAAAGCAACCCGTTCTTCAGGTTTTCCATCTTCTTCTAAGCAAACAACACCAGGCTCTGGCTCTTATACATATACATACTAAACAAGTCAGTACCATTAGAAAAAGCACCTTAATTCCTGAATTCTAACTTCAACAAAATCATGGAAATATTATTCTTCTTTCCAGTTATATGTCCGAAAATCAGCTGAGTATTATTTTATCACCAACTAATAGGGGGGAAAAGAGATAACAAGGAGTACAATAAGATGGTTAAGCAGCACCACCTCAGTGGAATGACATATTTAAAAGGAATAAGTATTTTCCTACTCCATAATGAAAAATCGAACTATACATACATATACAACACAATAACAATTATGACTCAATCCCAAGCAAGTCGGAATCAGTTATGTCGCTCTAATTTAATCCCGTCCCAATCTAATATTAGAAACTAGTTTCACTAGAAAACATTAGACCGACTTAAAGCAAATGTACAAACATGATTAAAACTTAATCCCAACTAACTGGTATCACTTAAACACACAAAATATCAATAAAATAGTGAAAGATAATAAGCAAGAGCTTAATAGAGAACCTTGAAGAGGAAACTGGGGAATGAACATGGGAACCTCTGGTATCACGGTATTCTTCAGAATCTGACAATAAAAACACAACCGTTCTTTAATTTCTTGATCTCCTTTTTATGCATCAAGATACAAAAAATTGCAAGTAAATAAACCTCAGTAATCCCATTCTTCTCCTTCAGATGACTAGCAATTAAAGAACCAATTACAGGTGCCTCCATTACTTTAACAAACAACTTGAACCAAAACCCCGTCAAATGTGGAGCTGCAAAATCAATTAAAAAAAAAAAAACTCAGGGCGAAAAAATGATACTACCAATGTCATCATAGTGAAAAAGATGAAACACAAAACCTTCAATTTTTTCTGGCATATATTTGACTGCAGTAAGGTCTACTTCATTCGCCGGCAACATTATTTGCTTTTTCCCCATTTTTCAGTCACAATTTTTGAACTGGACAAAAACACAGCAGATACAATCAAACGAATAAAACTGACTAGATAGATAGATAAATTATGATACACATACTTGACAGAGTCTTGAAAGTCTCAAACTCTGAGGCAAATAGCAATGAAGATGCATTGAGTAGTCAACATCAATTTCTTTAATTTCCATTGTGACAGCGACATTGAGTTGAAATTCAGTTCTCCATAGTCTGGACCTTGAAAAGGTCTCAACCGACATAGTAGTAGTACATTGTGTTTGGCTGAGCCTTAGGCGTTTGGTACGATTTTGGGCTTCGAATACTCAATTCGTAAGCCCCAAGAAATCGCAATATGACTCACCGCCACCTTATTATAGTGTTAGAAGTAGCGTTACTAATCCGCAGTTACCTAAATTTAGAAGTAGCGTTAGTTTTCAGCAGTTGCTTAATTTTCAACGGTTTATTTTTGCGCGTTAATTAAAAGTAGCGTTAGTAATCCGCAGTTACCCAATTTTCAACGGTTGATTTTTGCTTTATATTTTTTATTATCGTCATATTTTCGTGTAGATTTTGCTTGGCATAACTTTTGTTTTTAGGAGAAGGGTTATTGGCAAAAAAAAAAATTTATCCGGTAAAGATAAAAATAAAATTTGTATGTATTTTATTTTCTTTGTTTCTTAATAATAAATATATTTTAAATATATTATTGAATTTCAAGTATTAGGACTCATTTTGTCTCAAATTAATTATGATAAAGTACTTTTTTAGATATTTTAAATTTATGTTTTAGAAAAAATGATTCACGTGTTCACAAAAACTCATTATATAAATAAATTAACCATTTAATATATGTGTTCTTATTTTAATCATACACAACAAGATTAATAATATTTTATTATTTGTTCAAATGATTAATTAAAATATATTATAACTTGAAATTATAGTGATTCCGACAGTAAAGTAGTAAGTCTAATTATAATTCAAATTGTGACAACTTATCCATGTATACTAATCGGATCACCATGGAAGACGCAAACATTAGCTTATTTCTGTCTAACAACTTGTTTGACATTGTTGTTGGGAGGTCAGAAGTGTTTTTTTAAGAAAAAAAAAAATTGAAAAATTAAGAGCATGTTTGATATTACTGCTAAAAACAACTTATTTTAAGAAACACTTTTTTAAAATGGCTTTTTAGAAAAGTGATTTTGAAAAAAAAAACAATTTTTGTTTGGCTAATTCATTTGAAAAATGTTTTTCATAAGCAAATTGTGTTTAGCTAATGTTTTCCAAAAAGTGTTTTTAAGAGTCAAATTACAAAAAAGGACAACTATTAATGTACTTCTAATATTATAATTATTTTATAGAGAGAAACTACTTTAAATATCTAAATTAATTAACTTTTTAATATTTTTCAAATTAAAATTTACATCATTAAATTTTCAATCAATATTATACCTTTTTTGGGTGGCTGAAATATCTAATTGTTATTTTTTTTCTTCTTTTCTAATCTTGAAAAAATATTGATGTTACCTTTAATCTAATTCTACAAAATAATACGTAAAATATATAAAATAATAACATATAAACGTAAAATAAATTATAATATTTATATATAAAATAAAAAATAAAATTCTTAAATGAAATTTAACCAAACTAATGAAATATACTAATTTATTAATAACAAATATATTGGTAATATGTAATTATGTATATATGAAAAATGATATTTTAGTCTTGAGAAAAATATTTTTTTGTTTTGTTTTTGTTTCTGCTTTTTTAAAAAAGGAGAAATTTTTAGCTTCTTCTCAACCGCAAACTAGTTGCTTTTGCTTCCATTTTAAAACACTTTTACTGATTTGTCAAACACTTAATTTTTTCAATAAAATTATTTTTTTTCCAACAATGTCAAACAGGCTCTATGTGTTTGACAAAATCTTAAAAACCGCTTTTAAATGGAAGTGGAAGCAGTTTTTTTGCTATTGGGTAGAATCGTAGAAGCTAAAAAAATTTAGTTTTTAACAAAAGCAGAAACAAAAAATTATTATTTTGAAGACTAAAATATCACTTACATATATACATATTTATCAACATATCCCTTATTAATTAATTAACATATCTCATAAGTTTGGTTAATTTTCATTCAATAATTTTATTTTTTATTTTTATATAATAAAAATTAATTTTGTTTATGTTTTTATATTATTATTTATATTTTATATTGTAGATATAATTTTACGTATTATTTTACAGAATTAAAAATAAAAGTAACAATAATATTTTTGCAAGATTAAAAAAAAGAGAGAGAAAAAGTAACAATTAAAGATTTAGACCATCCGAAAAAAGTAATAAACAACAGTTTTTTTTTATTTTCTTAATTTATGTATTATTTTATTTTAGATTGAATTTTTTAAAACTTCAGAGTATTATAACAAGAAACAAAAGGATAATAGCTAAGACTGAATTCAAGAGAATAGGTAACAAATAACAAAACGAATCTTCTTTTTAATATTTTTCAACAATTTTTATCTATGCATAATATTGAATGAAAATTTGAATATGTACATTTAATTAATTAAATTAAAAATGTAATTTAAAGTTTTTGTATTAGATGTTTAAAATGGTTTCTCTCTATAAAATTATCATAATATTAAAAGTACATAGATACTTACCCTTTTTCGTAATTTGACTCTCAAAAGCGTTTTAAAAAAAAATAGCCAAACACAAATTGCTTATCAAAAGCACTTTTCAAATTAGTCTGTCAAACACAAATTATTATTTTTTTAAGGAAAAAAGCATTCTTCTAAAAAGCTATTTTTAAAAAAACACTTTTAAAATAAGTAATTTTTAGCATTAATACCAAACAGACTCTAAAGTTTTGACTAATGCATAGAAAATGACAAGTTATATATATATGAGACACAAAATAAATAAAAATAGAAGTTATTTTTTTTATAAAAAAATAAGGCCAAACATATACACAACCGCTTTAACTTGCCTTCATTTTTTTCATTTTGGCACTTCAACTCAGGGTTGTTCTATTTTAACCCTTGAACTCATTTTTTTATGTACCATTTAACACAAATACTAATTTTTATGATTTTTTTATTTTTATTTATTTTTTTCAATTGCAGTTCTTATTTTAAAAAAATTAAGGGTGGCATTAATTTTCATTTTAAAAAATTAGAGAACGAACACAATTTTTTGAAATAATAATATTATTTTTTGTGATCTTCTCTGTATTTTTGCATGAATATAAATCGACGATAGTTCTTTAATTTTCTTTCTTAAACATTCAACGAACACAATTTTTTGAAATAATAATATCATTTTTTGTGATCTTCTCTGTATTTTTGCATGAATATAAATCGACGAAAGTTCTTTAATTTTCTTTCTTAAACATTCAATTAAATTAAATAACATTACATATTTGTTTATTTTTCTTATCGTTTAGGCTATCTAAATTTAATACAAATACTCGCTTTTAATTTTTAATATGACTCAATATGAATTTTAAAAAATGCAATTTTAATACGAGTGAAAAAAGAGACTCTTCTTCGTTGCTAATAACACTACTAAAAAATGTTACAACTCGACTGACTTTTCAGGATATAAATGATTTTTTAAGAAAGAAAACCAACACAATTTCGTCAGTTATTTTTCACACAAAAAATATAGAAAAAATCTTTAAAATAAATTATTATTTTTTAAAAAAGAATTAATGTTTGTTCGCTAATTTTTAATTTTTTTTTTTACTAAAATCAACTAACGCATGTCGTTTTTTGAAAATAAGAAACTACAATTGAATAACATATATAAAAATAAATAAAATCATAAATATACTATTTCATATTAAAATGATACATAATGCAGTGTCAAAATGAACAATGAGGACAAGTTAAAGGGGTTGTGTGTATGTGTTTGGCCTTTTAATAAATAAGGGGAAACCCATCGGTGGCCCCCTTAAGTTGACGCTAATTTTCACTTAGACACCTCAACTCAACTTTGTTCATTTTAGACACCTTACGTCATATCCCGCTAAGTCATTTTGACAGTTTTTGCTGATATGTCATAGAGAATGTAATACACTCATTCCCAGCGCGTGAAAGGCATATTTAATCGTTATTTATTATTTTTTTTCATCTTCTTCCTCATTCTTCAGCCATCATCTCCCAAAACTTAAACTCCTTTTATGGAGAAATAAATATGATAATGCTACGGACAAAAAAAATGAATTTGAACCCATGGACTTATAATATAATGATATAATAAAAATTAAAAGAAGACAATGCGAAGACCCCTGCTATTGTAAAGAAGAAGAAAAATGGAAAGTCATGAATTCATGAATAATCTCAAATTAGATTTGAGTAGTGGTATTTGTGGGTTTGTTATTCTATTCGAGGAGATGATGTGGGTGGGGAAGGTGTTGGGGTTAGGGTGGGTAGAGGTGGGTGGGGGAAGAGTGGAAAAAACGCAGGGGTCGGGGTGGGTGGGGTTTTTTTTTTTATGTTTAAAATCTTTTGGGCAAAAATTACACGTGTCATTCACTCATTGGTTACCTTTTTTGCACTAAAAATCATTATTTGAGAATTATTTTATATATATATGTCACGTGTCTTTATTTAATTCGTCATTTTGACACGTCATCGATAAGTGTATTATAAACACTTTATATATTTGACAGATAATTAAAAAAGTGTCAAAATGTCACAATGGACCATGACATGAGGTGTCTAAAATGAACAAAACTTAGTTAAGGTGTCTAAGTGAAAAGTTTGTGCCAACTTTAAGAGGCTACCGATGGATCAACCAATAAATAAACATGGGAGAACATGAAGGCTGATAATGACGAGAGAGGGGATCGATCAAATGCGTTAATGAGGGGAATTATAAATGTTGTACTTGGAGATGTATATTATCGTCGAAAATAGTCTACATTCATAACTATATAATTAATTTTTATGTCTCAATGTATATAATATTTATTTAATAATAATTTATTATAAAACTTAATTTTTAATATTTTATACAATGAAAAATCATCATTATTCATCGCATAAATTAAAACCAAAAGTACTAGTAATAAACTTCGATCATCAACTTGGCCGCTATTTTAATTGATTCCTTCCCTTTTTCCTTTGTTTGCATTTCTTATTTGTTTTTCCAATACGAGTTGCCAGCAAGAAAACCCATGTGTACGTATTGGTTTATTACAACTACTAGCTACAGTATTAGAGCCCGTTTGAATTGACTTTAAAAAAATAGTTTTTAAGTCAAAAATAAAAAATTAAACTGAAATGATTTTTAAGTCAAAAAATAAAAAGTAGGAGGGATCTACTTTTGGTTTCTGACTTATTTTAAGTCATTTTTTACCTTGTCAAACACTTCCTAACTTATTTTAAGTCATTTTTTTTACTTATTTTAAGTTATTTTTTATACTTGTCAAACACTTCCTAAGTCAAAAACTAACTTAAAAGTAGGTTTGACCAATTTTTAAATCAATCCAAACACCCTCTTATTCTAGTCAACTCAAATACCTCTAAATAAAATTTTAAAAAAAATCTTACATTGTTTGTTTTAAAAAATGTATATAAAATGGGTTATTCAAGGTTTAAATTTTTAAAATTGTAAAGGTTTCTATTAAGGACAGTAAAATTGATCATTTAGTCCACCAGTCTATTGAATAGTTATTTTAATATACTTATTCAAATTAATATTATTAAATTAAGAGAATTTTATTATATTTTTATCTTTTTATTCTTAATGTTAAAAAAAAAAAAATAATAATAATAAAATTTAGAACTGCAATTATTTTTAAAATTAGTTTTATTTTTGGTAACATGGGTGGTCAAATGTGTTGTTTGACTTTGAAGGATAGTAATAAAGTTGCAAATGTCGGAAGGAAACTATCTGGTAATTATTGTTAAAACATACTTACCTTTACGTCTGTCATACAAAATAAACAAATATTAAAAAGAAAAACAATGTACTCCATTTGTTCTTGTTTTAATTTATGTAACACTTTTTAATTTTGAAATTCAAATGAGTTTTTTGTTTATCGTAAGCTTTTTATCTATTTATAAATATTTTTAATTGTCAATTATTATGACATTTAGTACATTTATGCAGAAGCGAAGCCATGATTAGGAGTTTGAGATTCTAAATTAATTTTATTTAGGGGTTCACAAGTTAATATACATATATTTATTTAATTTTCTAACATAAATATAGAATCTACGAAAAAGCTAGTGGATTCATCTGAACCCCCACCTAACTTCGCCTCTGCATTTATGTAGTTATCAAATATAAAAATTATTCCAAAAAATTAATATCAAAATTCACAATCAAAATTAATTTTTGAATTTTAAAATTCAAACTATCACATATAAATTAAAACGAAAGAAATAAGTAGCAATATATAACACTCTTCTCTAAGTTATTAAAGAAAAATAAAGTGGAACCAAATGATGCTGTTTAGTATCATGATATATAGATATTATATTCACGCTGGTTCTTGTGCTTGATGCATCTTTTTTTAACTAGTACTATACCATATCTTACGTCGAATATTGCTGTCTTAAAGCTGTTCATTTTAATATATAATAATTGATTAATGTTTATATTCACTTCTTATCTTATAAGTATATACTATTCTTTTATACTATTCTTTTATCATAATAGATCGTAACAATTTTTAAACACTTCTCCTTGGTTTTGCACATGCCAATGATGCTAGCTTCTTTTAATTTCTCAACAACATATATATTTTAAAAATAATCGACAAGTAGTTGATTTATTAATTCGCACATATTTTTTTTTATTCGGAATAAGATGTAATCCTTCTAGTTCTTTCTGAATTGAGTCCAACTATAAGTTTTGGAAAAGGAACGTATTTAGAAATACGAAGTCAAGGTAATACATTGTTATAAACAACTAATTAAGTTTTATGTTTATCACATTGTGTGAGAGATAATGAAAGGGACCACAAATTAAAACACTTGATTAATTAATCCTACAACTCTACAAAAAATAGCTAATTTTATTGCATTAATTGTAGGGGGTGCAAAAAAGTGGTTGTATTTATGCAAATGTTAATTACTTTTTTTTTAAAAAAAATGATCAAGAGAACGATTATTGGATTTATCAATTCAATTGCAATAACATAGAATTGGCCGACAAAACAAATCAAAATCAGAGGAATTGAAGAAAATTAAATCTTTGGCTCATGAGGCCAAATTTGTCAAAAGCAACCCCACTAATTTCCACCAAGTCCCAATTCCATGGACAAATAAAGACCTCCAAATAGTTTATGCGTTGACCTAAGTTTTTTTCAATGTAAAAAAAAAACCTAGAGATTCATGATTTATTAATGTTTCTGATATCTTGTTTACAGATTATGATGTGGATATTTGGTAAGATCGTATAAGAGTTAAGGAAGTTTTGATAGTTTTTGCAAATTGTGAAGTTTTCATGTTTTATTAAAAAAATATATATCTTAAAAAATTCAAATTACATATCGAAATAAAAATTAAAAATTATGTGTAAATAGTTGTGGCAGTTAGGTTAACCCAATAGTTTCAACGTGCAATATAGATATATAAGTAAAAATTCATTAAAGTTATAATATATATTAGGTTTGAATACATCGTTTCAAATATGAATTCAACAATAAAAATCTTAAATGGTAAAATTCAACAAACAAGAAGTGAAATTAATTTGCATTTGACAAAGGTGAGTTGGACGTCGCATTTTGGTTTGACCATAGGTCTTTCCCTCTTTATTTCCTCATTCATTTTATTCATTCATGTGTTCACCAATCACCATCCAAAATTCTATTCACATTTTAGTAATATATTTAAGATTATAAGATAAAATAACATTCTAATTTAGGACACTATACATATTTTTAAATTAAGATTACATGATTAAAATTTTTTCTATAATATTTAAAATTATATGTCAAATTAAAATTAGATAAATAAATTAAAAAGGAAAAGTATTAAGAAACAGAGATATATGTTCAAGTCTAAATTCCAAAGTCAACCAAATGAAAAAAATTTCTTCCACTAATAAAGATAGAAGTCTATGCCTGTGACATAAAAGCAGTGAACAAAATTGCAATATTAATTGAATATAAGGAAAATGATCCGATATACTCTCAATTTTATTATTTAGAGTTGATATAACTTTTATTATAAAAATGACTCACATATATCACTATCAGTATAAAATTAATTGAGGGGTACATAAAACCCTTTTTTCTTCGCCTTCAACCCCCACCCCAACCAAAAAATAAAAAAACTAGAGTGAGTAAAAAAATTATAACATATTTATATTTTAACATAACGAACAAAAAACATTACTGTAATGCATGTTAAGATGTAAGAACATTGAGATTTGATCTCGTAAGGATAACATTTGTCAAAAGCAACCCCACTAATTTCCACCAAGTCCCAAATCCAAGGACAAAAAAAGACCACCAAATAGTTGAGTCCAAAATCAAAACGATAACTTTTTTCTTCAAAAAGATATAAATGGTATATCAAAAAAAAAAAAAATTAAACCAAAAGGGCAAAATTGCTCCTGAGGGAGCGATGTCTTTCGAACAAAGATTAAAATTGCTGCTGAAGTAGCAGTTTTGTCAAAAAAATAATAATTGAAATTGCTGCATGGGCAGCGTTTTTTCTCAATTTTTCTTTTTTGAAAAACTGAAATCGCTGCTTGGGCAGCGATTTTCCTCAATTTGTTTTCTTTTTAATTGTGCCTGTAGTATTGTTGGCAAAGTTTGCTGTTCTCATGGATCAACTAGGTGGCAAAATACAATGAGATTCATTATAAAGGAGGGTAAAATCATGTAAAATTTATTTCAACTTTTCTTTTATAAATCAATAAGCAACAATTAATTTTATTTTTTTTGAGGGAAATCGCTGTCAGCGATTATAGTTTTTCAAAAACAAAATAAAAAGTTTGAGGAGATTTCAGTTTTTCCAAAAAAAAAAAAAGTTTGAGGAAAAACGCTGCATGGGCAGCGATTTCAGTCTTTTAAAAAAAATGCGCAAACAATGTTAATTTTGTTCGAAAGACATCGCTCTCTCAAGAGCGATTTTACCCTTTTGATTTAATTTTTTTTTGATATACCGTTTATGTTTGTTTGAGGGAAAAAGTTACCGTTTTGACTTCGGCTCCCAAATGGTTTATGCGTTCACCTAGGTTTTTTTTAGAAGGTAAAAAAGAAAAGCAGATATTGAATATAGGAAAAAGGGATTGGTATATGTTTTAACTTAATTATAATTTAGAGCAGATATATTTCTGATTATAAAAAATAAATGACTCACATGTATCTTTATTTTTACAAAATTAATCGAAAGGCTTGATCTTTGATATCAGAATCCCCTTCAATCCCCACCCCAACCAAAAAATAAAAACTTGAGTGAGTGGGAGTGTGAACGAAAAAATCAACATTGTAAAAGTAAACGAAATTATAACATATGTGTATATATGTATATTTTAACAAACGAACAAGAGAATCTAACTGCAATGCATATTAAGATGTAAGAACGTAACATTGAGATTTGATCTCGTGAGGATAACATTATAAATAGTCATATCTTCTTAATTATTGCGTTTTAACTTTAAATAATGATTATATAAAACTTATATACAGATGAGAAATAATCATGTCATGGCATGACAAGGATTCAAGTTACGCCTTATCACATGATGATAAATATAAATATTGAGAGACTTCATCATTGAACAAAGCGTGGTGGAAAACTTGTAAAAGTAGATAATTACTTATATATATAAAAAAAAAAAAGTAGTACTCTACTACATAATTTAATTCTATATGATTAAGGCATGTCAATTCACTTCTACATTAAAAAAACAAAAACAAAAACAAAATGAGAGGTCATTTTCATGTAGAACAAGATAATGAACTACCATGTGCTGTATTCATCAATTTAGGTATTAATATTAATTTGCAGGCATTTGCTAATTGGCTGGTTAGTTTGCTTACACGGACAAAAACCATTTGCCCAGCACAATTCGATTTGTTAGTCAAAGTCCCAATTCACACCATTTTCAACTTTGTTGGTAGGGGCACAATTGACTTTTTATTATCTTCTTTGGTCATTTTCTAATGTACTACTTTTTTACTCTGGGAGTATTTTTTAGGTACAATTACATAACTAATTAATTAATCAGGATTACATTTATTGAGTTAGGACCAAAAGGTTTATAGTATAGGGCCACTATATAGTAATCCCAAAAGTTGTACTGAAGCAATTGACTTATAAAGTTCGAATTGAAGGCATCACATTGATCGTATCAAATCCAAATGATAAAAGTGTAGTCCAAACCAAATGGTAAAATGCCTGTTTCGAAGTTGTTTTGCATGCTTAATTACAAGGTAAATTATACACTATCCACCGTTTCAATTATGACACTAATATATGAATTTTACTAACTTTATATGATCAAGAATAGAGTTAAAGGGATTGATATGAATTTATTTCTTAATAAAAATCTTATTTCTGTCCCTAATTATATGTGTTAGATCAAAATTTGTTTGTCAATTCTAGCCTTTGATTTGAAGTCTTATTTGTAATATGAAGGCATTAATTAAAGTTACCTTGAGTGTGTTACACGATATGTTTGACAATATCATTAGTCCCTACTCCCTTCCAATAGGGATGATTAGAGCCGTCAAAATGGGTTTAACCAATGTGGTAGGTCCAATCCAATCCGTTATTGGGTAGGGTTGGGATAAGATTTTTCAAGCTCTTTTAAAACTAAGGCTTATAAGCCCGGCCCATATAAACCCTTGGCCCTTGAGGCTTGATTGGGGCCGGGCCGGGATTGGCTCAGGGGTCAAAACTTTTTATTAGGGTAACTTACAATAATCTAATTAATATATAATCTAATTACTTATATACACGCTATGTTGTAATATTATGAATCTTACCAGATTTTGATACGTCCAGATACATATATCTCGAAATATATGGATTCAAAATTAGGTTAATATGTTCTAGATACACTCTATCAAAATAGATTTGCAGGTATCTAGGATGCATAGACAAAATCTCGCACCCTTGCCTCCCTCCAATCTTGCTTATCACTTACTTATCTCGCTCGCGTATCTGGTATGTGAGATACATGCTAATTACACTAGGCTTTTTGCTAGTGTTATTAAAACAACACCATTGTTTGTCATATTTGATTTGAAAATCTTCTCATTTTCTTGATGTTAAAGAATTATAAGCTTGAAAAGAAAAAAATAAAATTAAAAATTAAAAAGAAGGGCTAGCCCGCCCCAGCCCTCGGCCCTTCAAGGGTTGGGTTGAGTTGAGCATATTCAAGCCCTTCCGAATGAAGGGCCAGTCCGCCCCAGCCCTTCAAATTCCTTGACCCGTAAGGCTTGAGCTGGGTGGAGCTGAGCCGGTCCTTTTTGACAGCTCTAGGGATGATAGACAGTGTGATGAATAATGTCGAAGTTTTAAATTGACCACCATATGTCAGACTAGCCAATATTGATATTTAATATCTTCTCAAAATAAATAAGCTAAGTAACTCATTTCGTGCCACTTGACATTATGGTATTTGATTTTATTTTTATTTTTTATTCGGTGTTCGATATTCACATTAAAGTCCGACTAAATTTGAATTTAAGTAAAATGTTTTTTAACAAAGGCGAGTCTGTAATCAGAGGGGAGTCAAACCTGAGACATCTGCTTAAAAATAAATAAATATTTTACCCTTGATGTATTAGTTAATGTTGAAGAAAATAGTATTAATGTAATTAGTTACTAAATAGTTAGTTTGACAAATAGTAAATTTGGTAGCTTAGTGATTTATATATTTCAAATTAAAATTATTTGTATTAATTATAATTACATAATTCGTGTTTAACGATTATACTTTTCATTTATTGACTCATAGCATGATGAGTTCGTGTTACTTGGCGTAATTTTCTACTCAAATCAATCGCAACAAGTTGCACACACTTTCCGTAAAGTCACGGGTGAGAATAGTAATTCCCCTCTCAAACAGCCCTCTTAAAATCCTCCATCTTCTTCATTATTTTCACTAATGGCCTGACTCCACTTATCAAAAAACAGTAGAAAATCCTCCTAAACCCCCAAAAATGGAGAACTACTCTTACACCTCTTACCCTGAATCCGGCGATTCATCTCCCCGTTCCCGTGAAATTGATTTTGAAAACACTGCCGCATGGGAAGATCCGAATCAAATCCCTAATTACAAGGTCAAATTCATGTGTAGTTATGGTGGTAAGATTCACCCTAGACCTCATGATAACCAGCTTGCTTACATCGGCGGTGAAACTAAAATACTCTCTGTTGAGCGGAATACTAAGTTTCCTGTTCTCATTTCTAAGCTTGCTGCTATTTGTGATACTGATACTGTTTCCTTTAAGTATCAGCTTCCAGGTGAGGACCTTGATGCTTTGATTTCTGTTACTAATGATGATGATCTAGAACATATGATGCATGAGTATGATCGTCTTTATAGAGCTTCACCTAAACCAGCTAGGCTTAGGTTGTTTTTGTTTCCGGCGAATCCGCCGGCGACTGTTGGGAGTGAGGTGTCGCAGAGCCGGAGTTTTGGTTCGGAGGATTCGAAATCGGAGAAGGATAGGTTTGTGGATGCGTTGAATTCTGGTCCGATTCATGCGTCTCCGACTGTGGGGGCTGTTCCACAGCAGGTTGGAAACGCGGATTTTCTGTTTGGTTCAGAGAAGGGGATGGTACCGCCACATGTGAAATTGAGAGATCCGAATGCTGAGCAAGTTGTTAAGGAACCGGAGATGCCGGTTCATGGAGTGGATGATAGGATGATGGGGACTGATCCGATCCAGAAGCACATTCAGGATCTGCAGAGATTGCATCTAGAAGAGCAACAAAATATGTATCGTCGGAAAAGCGACGATAATCTGGCAGCGGCTTTCCCCGGAGGTGACTATTATGTTCAGAGGGGACCGGAGAAAATAGCTTCTCCTACCGTGCCGGGTACAGTACCTGCACAGGTTGGCTATTGGCAGGAAAAACAAGTCCCCGGAGGAGTACTGCCGGCGAGCAGTCTCGGTATGGAACAACCAGTTTACATGATTCATCAAGCACCCGCCGGAGCATATCACCCACACCAGCACCAACACCAACACCAGCACCCTCAATTTGTCAGGCCAATGGCCGGACCACCGGGACAAGGGTACTACGCCGTTCAGAGGATGCCACAGGAGCCGTACAGGGATCAACCAGTTTACAATGTCATGCCTAGTTTACCACAAGCAGTGCCGACAGTTGCAGCGGCACCACCAACTTTACAATCTCAGGGACCTCCAAAGGTGGCTGGTTATTCGGAAGGATATGGCATGGTAAGACCCGCAACTACCATGGGAGTTGGTGTAGCAGATGCAGGTGGATACACACAGATGGCGTACGATGGTGGAGTAGGAAGGCAGATGTACTATCCTCCCCAAGGTGGTGTCATGGTGCCACCACAACAACAACCGCAGTACCACGCAATGCCGCCGCAAGCGGTGGTTACCTCCGATATGAGAACTCATGAAGCTGCTAAAGTCGTACCTGTCAAACCTACACAAACATCAGTGTGATTCTTGAAGCTGTTTAATGAAAGGTATATGAACTTTCATATAAAAATAATAAAATAAAAGTAGTTGGGCATGAGTTTATAGTATAATTCTGTTTATCTTTAGTAGATTATGTGCCATGTTCATGTGTACATTTTGAGTGGAGATTGAGTTTCATTATTCTATGCTTCTTCAAGATTATATGTTACTTTATATATCATGCAATGCATTTTGTGATTTTCCATTTTTTCACTTGAAGAAAAAGGATAGGATGAGTTTAATATAAAGTTTGCCACGACGATAGTACTACTAAATACTGTATTTATATCAAATTAAGTATTTTAACCTCAGCATTATATATCTTGCGTTCATTGATTTGATAAGTATAAATTATGTGCTGCCATTACGCTTTACCCTTGAATAAAAGAAAACGACGAAGCAAACACTTTTAGGTCACTGAAGTAATAAATCAGTGTTGAACTCGATCTAATATTGACTAGAAAAGTTTTGGGTTTTGTGGATGATGATTAAATGTTTTGTCTGAATGGGCACCTAAATTCCCACCTGTCAACTCAAGCCCATTTCAATGATTTGTCATGGCATGTGTGACACTGGTAATTCACTAACTACATGTACATAGACATTCCTCCCTCCCTTCATACCAAACCAATACTTAATTTTGACTAAAAATAATTGTTATAAACTCCAATTCCTTTATTACCTCCTATACTTCCCAAACAATGACAAAACAGTAATTGAATAGTCTGAAAATATACTTTAAATAGTTGGAATAACATCTCAATTCAAAATTTAAATTATCACACACATATCTTTATCATAAATGGTGAGAAAAGTTGCCACTTCCATTTTACAAAATGCCAAAAACCAAAACATCTCAACATATACCCTTAGAATGAGAACTAGTAAAGTGAATTTATTTAAAGAAAAGACAAATATCTTTTAGATATTTGGTTCCTCCACTATCTTTAATTTCCCATTAAAATATGTTTACTCGTTTGGATAAGCTAAGACTCAACATAATATAATAGTTAAGATTGAATTTACCTAATGTTATAAGGTCATCGTTGAGAATTTCCTTCCTGAAGATATATTAGAAACAGTCTTTGGCCTCACAGGATGGAAATATAACATTTATGTACACTTTATTCTCTTCAAACTCAATTCGTTGAATTGTATCAATTACCAAATATGTTATTATTGTCGTAATTTCTTTCCACATGTAAAATTTCAAATATAATAAAGTTATAAAATGATGTCCTTTTTTTGTTGAGGGGCTAAAAAAATTAAGAACAAAATAGAGTGCTGTTGACAAGCGTGGATATGTTTGGTTAAATGTTATTGTCATTGGAAATGATAAATGAGATAAAATTACATAAAACCAAACAAGGATTAACATTACATCACCATTTTAGAAAATGAGAAAAAAATTTCCATGGACATGTGGAATATTTTTCTCATCAGGGGTCCACCTCTTTGGAAATGCCATTTGCTATATTTATGAAACTCCTCCAACCTCTTTTGGTTGAAGCCTCGAATTTTCTTCAACACTATGCCCCACACTTGGAAGGAAATTCCTTCATTTCCACACCCATAGGGTGGTTGGTAGTTGATTCGAAAGTGAATTATATAGGTATTAAATATAATATAACAATATAGTGTTTAAGTAATTGGTTAAAAGATAAATTATTTGTTTATAAAATTATATAATATGATATTTGATTTGATATTTAGAAACTCATCTAACTAATATATGTATCAATTATGAGAGAATATGGAAGGTGAAATAATATCTGCATAAAATTATATATATATATATATATATGTTTTACGGCACGTGCAATTGTGTATCGTATATATAGAATATGATGTTGTAAAATAGAATTAATATTACTAAATTAAAGCTTTTTAGTAAATAATTATAATTGAACAAACATAGGACAAGCGTTTTTAAATTATTAATACATATTGTCACATAGTTACTTGTATTTTGAGGTCAAAATGACCAGACATCATTAAAACATTTCAAAATACATTCAAAGTTTAAATAGGGGAGAAAGTGACATTTCTTTAATAATATTATTTCTTACTTCACTCAATTTTGTAAACGAATCTAACCAACAAATAGAAAAAAAAATATTCATTCAAAAAATTTCATGAATGGCCTTTCCTCATGAGGTTATGAACATAAATGATGTAAACCATTTAAGTAGAAATTTTTTCTTAAATATTCCTACTTGAAATTTAGTATGTGCATGACACTAATAAGAATTACCACATAAATATTTCAATATTTTATCTTTATATGTAACATATCATTTACAAAATATTGTTACTCAATTAATATTTGAGTAAGTCTATCATAGAGAGGTAATTTTACCAAAAAAATTGTACTTGGTTGTTATCATAAATGATGGTTATATATACTTCAGTAGAATAATTTAATTTTAATATATGAATAACATCATCTATGGTGAAAAATATTTTATTTCATTAAGTTTCTACCTTAATTATCTTTGTGGAATTGTAGCCTTCTACTTTTTTCTGCCGCATACATATAATATAGTTGTTGTCTAATGAAAGTATGTAATGTCTTATAGAAGTTGTGTCATGATATAAAAAATTTAAATTTTATAGATGAATAAAATTTAAAGTACTATTTATAGTCATTAATTTGATTTAACATCATCTTATGATCAATCACTATTTTTCTTATCTATTTTTATATATCTAGTAAGGAGTGTATCTTGTGACATAAAGAAAAATTATATGGAACAATACATAGCCAATAAAGAAGGAAAACAAAAATATATGTTCATGCTATATTCACTCTAGTGTTCCATTTGATTTAAATCTCTTGCCACCAACACTTTACTTTCTCCATTCATTTTTACATACATATCCATTAAAACTAATTATTATCATGGCTATGTTATCATATTATAAGTAAAAGTAAAATCTATTTTTGAAATAGTGAATTTAACATCAAAATTAATAATTCAATGGACTATGTTGATACCCACTGTTTTAGCAAAATTAGGAAGAAACTCCTTCGTTTGAGGGAAAAGAATAAAAAATAAAAAAAACAAAGAAGAAATATCTTACCCAAATCATATGCTTTTTTTCATATATGTTTAATATTATTGTCTCTCCCATAACTTTTCGTCACTGTTAACTCATGAAAATGGTAAGAAAAAATACGAGTGTGAATTGATGAATGATTTGCTACAATTTTTTCACCAACTCTTTCTTATGAGGTACCTTGAATTTTGTTAAATTTCGAACTTAATTATTTTTTGCAAATAACACTTGAGATTTTTTAAAAAGAAGAAGAGTAGAGAACTTAAAGAAACTGTAGTTTAAAGGTGTGAGGAAACTCCTCTATTTATAGCTACCAAATAGTAGTATGAATAGGTTTTAATTGTGTCTTATCCGAAAAGTTATAACCTTTCGATAAAAGTCATTGCTTATCGAAAAAGTAACACCCCTTTGAAAAAGGCACAACTTATCAGAAAAGTTACAATCCTTTAAAAAAAACCACAATCCTTCGGAAAAGTCACAACTCATTGAAAAAGTCACAACCCGTCAAAAAAGTCACAACCCTTTAAAAAAGTCACAACTCGTTGAAAAAGTCACAATCCTTTAATTTTAAAATGTATCTACTTTCAATATAATAAAATTAAGTAAATTAATAAATAAAATAAATTAAGTGTTTTTAATTGGGGGTATTATAGTAATTCAACATTCAAGTTTGGAGTTCATTCTTTAAAGGTAGTATATATATAGATATATTCTCTCATTAAATAATACATACATTATTAATGTATCCATAACTCTAACCAACTATTAAATGTCTACTTATTTCACAATTCAAACCACAAAACCAACGGACTAATTCAAACTTCAAAGTTGATTCTTGTATGCAGTATGATCTTACAATATCTAGGATGATAAACTTCAATAATTGTCCTTCGGGATGACTCAGTTAATTTGGAGGGTGGTCATTCACTCATTCATACGGATGATCGGGAGTCAAATTCCCCTTCAATACCTTTTGAGCTGAGTTTATCGCATAAAATTTGCCTTTTGCGATTTAGACAATTCTTAAGGGTGACTAATTCCATAGACATATTTAAGTATCAGTGACATAATCTTAGTATAATTTAGTAAGTTCATATTAATCTATTTAATTTAGGTATAGTAATTTAACAATTTTTACTTAGGAAGGTTGTGGGGTCATTATCAAAATTGTTTGCAACTATGTAACGTGATATGATGGAGTAAATCACATAAATAGTCCCTCAATTATAGGAGTAGGTCTAAAATGGTTTCTGAACTATACACTTAACGGATTTAGTCCTTTAACTATTCAAAAATTTGTCGGCTTCGGTCCCTTAACTATATACTTACCGGTTTTAGTCCCTTAACTATAAATTTACCGATTTTAGTCCTTTAAGTATTCACAAACTTATCAAGTTTGGTTTTTGTCCATTTTTTTAAATACAAATAGCTTTGGTTTTTAATATGCACCATCCTAAACTTTGATAGTTTTTGTTCGAGAAACTTATCATGCTAATCAATGCAAATTTTATTTAATTTACTCAAATTTCTTTACGTAAAATAAAATGGATAGAATAATTAAATTGATCTATTTAAAAAAAAAAAGTTTAAAAAATTGCAAATCTACCATTTTATAAATTACCATTTCTGAAAAATTAAACAAAATCCGTTCAATGAAATCGTTGGAGTACAAACTTTGGATTTAACGGATAATAACTTTNATTTAACGGATTTAGTCCTTTAACTATTCAAAAATTTGTCAGCTTCGGTCCCTTAACTATATACTTACCGGTTTTAGTCCCTTAACTATAAATTTACCGATTTTAGTCCTTTAAGTATTCACAAACTTATCAAGTTTGGTTTTTGTCCATTTTTTTAAATACAAATAGCTTTGGTTTTTAATATGCACCATCCTAAACTTTGATAGTTTTTGTTCGAGAAACTTATCATGCTAATCAATGCGAATTTTATTTAATTTACTCAAATTTCTTTACGTAAAATAAAATGGATAGAATAATTAAATTGATCTATTTTAAAAAAAAAGTTTAAAAAATTGCAAATCTACCATTTTATAAATTACCATTTCTGAAAAATTAAACAAAATCCGTTCAATGAAATCGTTGGAGTACAAACTTTGGATTTAACGGATAATAACTTTTTTCTTTTTGTAATAAAGTTTAACATATTCAAATCATTAGTAACAATAATATGCCTCATTTTATCATCTGTTGAATAAAATTATGATTTATATTTTCTTTCCTCGTAAATTTTATTTTAAATCGTTGAGGTTAAGGTTCTTCGCGTAAGGTTAATTTGAAGAAAAAGTAATGGAGAGAGAACCAACAGAAAAAGTTGCTAAAGGATTAAATTTCTTGAGGCATAGATTCTGTTAATATAAACCTAAGCTATTTGTATTAAAAAAATGGACAAAGACCAAACTTGATAAGTTTTTGAATACTTAAAGGACTAAAATAGGTAAGTTTATAGTTAAGGGACTAAAATCGATAAGTGTATAGTTAATGGACCAAAACTGACAAGTTTTTGAATAGTTGAAGGACTAAATCCGTTAAGTATATAGTTCAGGAACCATTTTAGACCTACTTCTATAATTGAAGGACTATTTATGTGATTTTCTCTTATATGATGCTATTGAAGTTGCGTAAATGAGTTGATATAGGGATTTAATAATTTTCTAGTCAAAACTGTTTCCACGAATTATTGAAGTAATCAAAGGTCAACATCTTTATGTCATGCTCCCCCTAATTAAAAAAATATATCCTCCAAGAACAACAGCAAATTTTAATTGAAGTAAGTTTACCAAAATTTAGAGCTTAGTAGTATCGACGAAAGTTTATATTACTTGGTCAAAATTTTATATGAAGAAAAAAATTTAATATATGTTGCTCAAAATTTGATTAGGTATGATTTATGACCTCAAATTTAATATATGTAGCTTAAAATTTGATTAGGTATGATTTATGACCTTAAATCTTATGTAGTATTAAGGGAACAACTTATTTTTAATTATTTTTTATCAGTAAATTATATCCGTTGGAGAATAATTCAAAAGGAGTAGTAGCATTCACATGAGTGTTTTTTTTTCTCCTATAGAGTACATCCACTTGACCCACACTTGTCATATTTTTTGAAACCTAAAAGAAGAAGAAACACTATGGTAGTTTCGTTTTTGATGTTGTAGGAGTTGTTTCGGTTGAAAGCGTTGGGTTTGAATACGATGATTATTTGAAAAAAATATTTTGGTAAAATTAATGTTGAGGTTGATCTTTCAATAAATATTGATAATACCCCAATATTATCTGGTCGAAAAATATGATCCGTCCAGTTTTTTTGAGTTTGAGTTGATCATTAATCTGTTCATTTATTTGCTCAGCCTTTGGACTGATATGCTACTCAAATTAATCAATGAAGAATGTCGTCAAAATATTGTCAAAAAGGACAGTTTTTTCATTTGATATGTTATATATAATTATAAAAATAAATAAATTATTAGGTATTAAAATATTATAAAAAAACAAACAAAGATATTAAAACATAAAAAAGTTAGACGAGTTAAGTTATATCCTTTTTAACTCATTTAGTCTGAATAACTTTTAAACGGATTAATTCAAGGATCTATTTTAATATGTCAAAATTCAAATCCAATTAGTTGATCTATCATGGGCTCACTATATATGTCTATCCTCTTAGTTGATCTATTTGAGATTCAATGCTTAATTAGAGTTTTTTGACCAATTGATAATCTAATTAAGTACTAGTTGAAATTTGGTGTATAATGTGATCTCAAATTTTGTCGGTTAGTAGCATAGCATAGCATTAGTGTTAGGTCTGTAGTATAGTAGGATGGAATTCTTGTTTCTAGAGGTAAAATTCATAAAAGAAAAAACCATTTTTAACCGCTATAATGAAAAATAATCACTAACATGGAGTTCCACTAGTAAAATTTGATATTTCATAACGCTAATCTTTTAAAACAAGGTTTAAAAGTAGTCGATAATTGCTATTTCTACATATTCTAGATAAAAGGGGGCTAAGGTTCTTGATAAGTGATAGTAAATGTCAATACTTGGAAAAAAAAAACAATAATTATTTGGGTCAAGTGAGAACATTAGACTTACGACTTACGAGGTTGAAAACGTGATGCTTAATTTAAAGTAAAACATAAATCTACTTTTGCCAAAGTTTTTTCGTAAATGTGTTGCTTGTTAGTGATAAAATTGAAGAGAATTGTTTTTGTCGTTCACTTACCATTTATCTGTTTTAGTGATAAAATTATGCAAAAGTAAAACGATAATGTGTGAAAGGAATTTGTTCTTGCGGGTTTCGTACTATTGGGCTTACCTTAAAAGTGAAGATGCGTCAGGCCCATACTAATTTTCGAATCCAAATTTTATTCCTTTTTTCAGCAAAAGTCAAATTTTGATGAGTCTGTCTGTCTTTGTGGGCGAAGATCCTTCGGTTTGATTTTTTAGTTTTCGAATTTGAAAAAGTATGCATTGAATATTGAATCAAACTAATTCAATTCAGTTCTATTTTTATTCGGTTTGATTTAGTATTTTTAAAATAGTTTTTCTGTGTGAATAAAAAATAAAATGAAGATAAAATAAAAGTATAAGACCCTTAAAAAATTTAAATCATGTTACGTAATGATGTATATATATATATATATTATGAAAGTTCGGTTCTCCTTAATCGATGAACCGGACTTTTGAAAGAAAAAAAGAAACACCAATACTGGACCAGTTTAAGAACTGAATTATTTTCCATATATAAGTCCACTGAGGAATTGACACAGATAGACAAGTGTTATATACAATTGGCAACTTCATTTGGGCCCATCAGCACGGGAATAAGGTGATCCATTTACATAAATAGGCTGAATTCCTGTTCCACTATTTAAGTTTTGACCATAAAATCTTAATGAATGAGCAAACTTTTCTTAACTACAAGTCCTGATGGATCGTCACAAGTTTTGATGGATGGAATTGTTATATCGTGTATAAATTTGATCCAAATCTATTTTTAAATGATTATAAAATTTAATATACAATACTTTCCTAAATGAACCTGAAAAGTAAAACAAACAGAGTTTTGATTTTTTTTTTAAATGTATAAATATAAAATTGGTATAATCTTATCCTGTTTGTATATTCGCAAACGAAATATACAAATCGCAACCTCCATTTGTATATACTTACCTTATTTGTGTATTTGCAAGCGAAATATACAAACGGGCAACCTTTATAACAAACAAAACTATAACTATAGAGTGCAAGTACCGAATTATTTATAGAGCCTTATTATGTATACTAGATATTTGATGTCCGTGCCAGCACGTGCCTAATATATATTACATTTTTTTAAGCTCAATCACAGACCCAATATATGTTATTCCCTTTTTATCTCATATGTGATACAAATAAAGTTCGAAAAATCAACCAATATTTTATATGTTTTTTATAAAATATTTGAACTTATTAATTTGTTGTGATTTATAGTACTTTTTGTGTAATTTTTGAATAATATATGTTACTCCTATTTCAATTCACGTGAATAATCATAAATATTTTAAGTTGTTAATTTGTGAATTCTAGAACTTTTAACGTCATTTTCAAATAATATAGGTTACTTCTTCTATTCTAATTAGTCAACCAAATTTCTTATATGATTTAAAATATTTTCATTTGTTAATTATTGTGATTTGTAGTATCATTTACATAAATTTTTTTATAATAGATATTATTACACCTACCCAAATTCATTTCACAATAATAAAATTTCTAGAGTCAATTAAATCTTTTTTAAAAGTTTAATTGGAAAAAATGTGGAACAGGCAGAAACATGGGGCCTACATTTTTGGCAGGGAAATATGGGTGGGCTTTTATGTCCAATAAATAAAAAATTGCAAGCAGACATGTTGATAAACCGCGACTTTCCTAGCCTCTTATATATAGTAGTAATTATCTTTTGCTAAAATTTTCTCTTAATATCAAAACCTTCAACAATATACACAACCACTTTGTCTTCTTTAATAAAATAATTCTTTTTCAACCTTAACAACATTCAATAATGATATTTCTTTAATTTTCTTTAACCAAAATCATTAGGAATATATATATATATATATAAGAAGATTGAGTGCCTTACCAATATTAATTTCAAATTATTATTCCTCGGGTCAGAACCGATTTGCCTTATGGGTATATTTTGGCCCATGAACAATGGTGTGAAAATGACTCATCAATAGGAAGTTGGGAACAAAGAGAATAACAGAAAAAAAAATATTAAAAAATCACGGGAATAATAGTTTCACTTTACAGCTAATATTTCCAAAAAAATGTACTAACTATATACAATTACTGAATTACACATATATTATAATTTATATATTAATATAAATTATACATATATCATATATTCATCGATTTCACAATTTCAGAGTTATTAACCGAACTTTTTTTGCAAAAAATAAAATTCGAAAACAAATTTTGACAGTATCCATTTTTCACAATATATACAAGTGATAAAATGTTGTTTCTTTGATTTATTCATTTTCTATTATAATATATACGATATAACAGATATGTGTATTATTTTAATAATTTTACATAAAATTAACATCAATTAAATTTAATCCAGTCAGAAGTGCTTGATTATTTTTTTTCACATTTCATGATTGCATCCAATAAATATCCATAACTTTTGCTGTCCAAGTTCCAAACACGTCTCAATCTTAAAAAATGAAGTTTTGAAAAATCCATGAATTTTCAAAAGTGAAAATTAGATTTTAATTTTGGACCATCCAGCATGTTAAAACTTAAAAAAGCATAAATAAATTTTGCAATAAATTCAGTGTTGACCAAAAATTGTTCCAAAAATCTGATGCGATAAGTCGGTGAAAAGTCAGCTTAGAGACCAAATGCCTAACTAGGTAGTAGGGAGTAAAAAGATACTCATTTATACCAAATCAAATAATTTAACTATAAAAGTTACTATAAATAAAAGTAAGAAAACATACTTAATTATAATAGATTATTGCTGTAGATTTATATACTCAAATACATTTTGCATTTAATATACAACTACATATTGAGTGAAATTTCATAAGTGAGATTTAAGGAGAATAGAATATACGCAAATCATACCATTAAGCTATTTTCAAAAAGTTCTCTATTCAAATGCAACAAATCCAAAAGAAGAAGAATAACGTATAGCAATTCATAAGAAAACCGGTGTAGAGCAACTAAAAAAAAGAACAATAACGATAGCAAAATAATGAGGTAATCGAAACACAATTAATAATATAAGATGATAGATATCAAAAGTAAAAACTATAAAAATAGAACTAGTACTATAACAAACACCAACAAATTTAAAAGTTTTAAAAAAACAGACAACACAACCTTAACATATTTCTATTTAAAACCATATCGATCCTCTCATTAATATGAAATTATGTTATTATGTTTTTGTCTAATCACCTCTATTTTATGTTAAATGTATGCAGTGGGGGACTTAAATCTAAATTCGAAAGAAGTTATACATAGATTTTAAACTGTTGTACAAATGTCCCAATAGTGAGGGTTTGTTTGCAACTACCCTAGCACAGAACATTGATGGCAACAACAATAACCATCAAGTTGTTTTCTTTTATTACTAGTTCGACAAAATTCAATAATTTTAACTAAATTATACATTTATATTAAAATTTTCATTTTAATAAGTATAAATAAATTTTAAAATTCAATAAAAAATATATATATATTTCAAAATTTATAAACTAAAAATTCTAAATTTATTCTATATATGGGAGCTGCAATTTTTGACAATGCTACAAAAGATAAGGAAGCAGGTGCCTTTGCTCTTTTACTCCTTCTAGACCCTTCCTTCCTTTTTTTTTTTTTTTTCTTTCTAGTTGGTTCCTTTCCCCATCCAAATTAAAGTAGTACCTAATAAACATTAATACAAGTGAAAGGAATCATATTCTCATCAAAAGCTTTTGTGAGATTAGCTTTTTATATATATAGTACATAAGAATAAATCTACTCCAAAGTTGTAGTTTTCATATACCATTATATCAAGTTTCTCTTCTTTTCTCTGTTGAGTTACTACTTTTTAAAACATGATGAATGAACCACCAAAATATGGCTATCCATATCCCTCTCAAGGTCAAGGTAAAAATAACACATGATCCAAATATTTTTTTATTTTTATTTTGTATATGCTAGATTATGATTTGTTTATCTGAAACAATCTCTCTATGTCTAAGGTACTAATAAATTTTGCATATCAATATATTTTCGATTAATTTTGTTTGTGAAATATTTATAAATAGGGTATTATCAAGGTCCTCCTCCTGTGATGGCACCACCAACATATGCTGCTCCTCCTCCACCTCAGAATAATAGAGGTTTTCTTGAAGGATGGTAAGCAATTTGATTTACATAAAAATACTTACCTATAATAATTGTTGGTTAGAACTTTCACAGTCTCAATTTATGTGATACAATTAGAATTTTGGGAGTCAAACAACTTTAGTTTGACTGTGATTTCTGGCATGAAATCTTCAAGTTTTCAAAAATAAAATTTGTATATTTGAAAAATACATAAAAAAAATAATACTATAACTCATAACAAATAACGATTCAAAATATTTAAAAGATATATGAAAGCATTGGGAAGGTGTCAAATAAATTTGGATGGAGGGAGTAATGCAATTTTGATTTTTGTGGTTTTCTCATTTTGATTTTTTTATTTTGTGTTGTGATTTGTTGCAGTCTAGCAGCTCTGTGTTGTTGCTGCCTGTTAGATGAGTGTTGCTGTGATCCCTCTGTAATCTGTGTGTTGTAATTAATTAAGTTCACTTCTTCTTTATGCTTTAATTTGTAGTACATATACCAATATATAAGAATTGTAATGTAAATAAGTTCTTTATGAACATCACTATTGTTGGGAGTTATATTGTAGTAATTATCTTCTTTAATTTGAATCATTGAACTATTTGAGAGAATTGCAGTTCCATTATTTCTGGTTCTCTACCGTTGAAATTAGAATTTAATAATCCACACCCCATGGACCATGGTTCCTTATTGAATAGTAGTGTACAACATATAGATGCAGGGGCGGCGCCAAACAAAAGCAAGAGGGTTCATTTAACTTTTTAGCCAAAAAAATATTTTGTTTATACGAGGTTGATATTTTGATTTCTTTTTAAATGAATATGTAATAGACGTTGAATCCTCTCTTGTGTGTTTTTTTCCTTCGTATTTTAACGTTTTTTAGTGAATTTTTTTGACTACTCCACCAGATATACAATTGTGAAGGATGTAATACTGTAAACTAGAAAGCAAAAAATTGAACTTACATATCCTCATTCACCCACCCCCTTTTTTCTGTTCCCTAAATCTTTTTTATTGCACAGCCAGTTTGTAAATCCATCACCATTAAGCATATAAAAAGGCCCAAATCAACGCAAACATGTGAAAATGAATGTTTTTTTTCGGGTATATTTGAGGTAAAATATTCTTTATTAAAGGTAATTTCGTATCCAATTTTTTTTTTTATTAAGGACGAAAGAACATATACAATTCACCACGATTTTGACAGTAGGAAAGATAATTAATGCAGTGGAAAACAGAAAAGTTTTTTCATCTTTCATATGATTAATTTACTCCATAATTTGAGGTACGGTAAAGAAAAAATGAATCTACTTTTGAGAACATGTATTGTAGCCTAACATAACAAAACTAAGCAGGAAGCAAAGGATTAATCATGTGCCACACATTTATTCGATCTTTTCATTTTAATAGGCATTTACAAACGGTCCAATCGAATTTCTCATTAACAACGTCCATCAAGGAATAATATGATTTTTTTATAATAAGGATCTCCAAAAGTTCGTATTATATTCTTGCTTGGGTTGTCAAATATGTAGTGTACCTTTTAAATTCCTTCCCCATTTTGTTGACATTCCAAATACATGCGATATTAAAGCAATAATCTATGTATATTCACTTAATTCATGTTATAGGTGAATTTCATCGATCCTTTCGATAGGAGGATCCGCAAAAATTAATTCAAATTACAAAGGCTATATTTTATAGACTTAATTTTGAATTTGCATACGTACGTGCACCAATCGCTATTTTAAAAACACAATTTAAAATAACCAATTAGATTTCCTGTGTTAACAAGAAAAATGACGAGATGTTAAATAAATCATGTAATTGATCAAGTAATCCATATATATAATAAAAAAAAAACATTCAAATCTAATTTCGTATGCATATGGTTATAAATAATATCGTAGAAACTTTTCTTTAAAAGAAAAGAAATTCAATTTCAATGTTAACACCAATTCATTCGATATTTTGTATTTATTCAGTAATTTTTTCATCCTAGAATTCAAACTTAAAGCTAATTAAGGTCTAAGGATAAAAGAGAAATATTATATTTATCCATAGTAGTGATCGGTGGTGAAGCTGTTGTATATATGATTTATATATAATGGATAACTAACCCAGGTGTCACCTGGACACAACATATTCAAACAATATAAATACTCTCATTTTCCCCCCAAATTAAAACTCAAACAATATGAGTGAAGTACCAAAGCAAAGAGCTTCAGGTAAATTAAATGAAATTAGCTAACAAAGATTTTTGAAAAAGTATAGTGTAATGTTTGAATTAATGCAACAGGTTATTACGAGGGACCTCCAGTGATGGCACCCCCTATATATACCTATACTGTTGCTCCCCCTAGAAGACAAACAGGTTTTCTCGAGGCTTGGTAATATTATTATTATTATTATTATTATTATTATTATTATATATTACTTCATTCATTTTCGTTTTAATTTATGTGACACGATTTATTTATTACTTACTATGTTCAAAATAGTAAGTACTAGTTTACTATGTTTATATGATTAATGACTTTTGTTTGCAGCTTGGCAACTTTATGTTGTTGTTGTCTCCTCGACTCTTGCTGTTGGGATCCTTTCCTCTGTATTTAGCAAGTGATGAATAAAAGAGTACTAGTTATACTTTTGATCTCTCTTTTTTGCTCTTTAAATTGTATTATTCACAAGTTATCACCAGACAAAAGGGATAAAATAATGTTAGTAACGGATTTCATACGTTATATTATGTATACATGAAGCATTTCGTGTTTTCGTACCCTTTGAGAAAAGGTTTAGGGTGTGTAATGTAGATAACTTATTGTAATGCGCGTATTAGTTATTTGATTTCACTTGACGCATACATTGGTGACTGATTAAATATATGACCTTGAATGATATATTATGGTGAAATATTGATTCTATTTGACACATACATTAGTGGCTGATTAAACATGTGATCTTGAATGATATATTATGGTGAAATATTGATTCTATCTGACGCGTACATTAGTGACTGATTAAACATGTGACCTTGAATGATATATTATGGTGAAATATTGATTCTATTTGACGCATACATTAGTGACTGATTAAACATGTGACCTTGAATGATATATTATGGTGAAATATTGATTCTATCTGGCGCATACATACAATTAGTGACTGATTGAACACATGACCTTGAACGAGAGATTTTGGTGAAGTAACTTTTTATAAGTAGATTCATTTTTTGCTATACTTTCTTTTAGTTTTCGATGTGTTTTACCATATTAAGCTAATGGAAGAAAGTATGGAAGGTGTTGTTAGATAATTCTGCTATAGCCTATATTAGTTAGTGGTAGTTTGTGTGTGTATGTTGAAGTCTCATCATGACTCACAACCCAAATGGAATATATTAGACTTGGAGCTTCTTATATCTATGAGAGAAACCCATAAGTAAAAATATTATTAATCCTCCGAAGGTAGGGTGGGAAAAAAAGGATTTTGGATTTTCATTTGAGTTGTTCATGCTTCTATTACTAAGAAAATCTAACACATACATAGGGCAATTGTAGGACTAATTCAATTTGGTATTTATGCCAAAGCATGATTTGGGTTTGGTAAAAGAGATTAATTAATTTTATTCCCAGACGGATCATAATCTCATCATCCTTCTAGGTTAGCAAACAATCTTTATAATTGGATCAGAGAAAAACAGAGTTTGGTATGTGATACTTCTTTTTATTTCACAATGAACTAAAATGTTATCCATACTAGGTCTTGGTGGTCACACAACTTAGTATAAGCCACAAAATTATAATAATAATATTCGCAGACACGCATTAATTCTACATGAGAGTAAAAATAAACATTATAATAAAAAAAGAGATAAATACGTGTGAAAGGCGTGGGGGCATAATTTCTCCCTATTATATGATGTAATGTAACTGCACTAAAGAATGTGTGACAAGTCGTAGACAGGACTGAACTCTCCACATTGACCCCCTTTTCTTGTTTTTTGTATTTTTTTAATAAAAAGAAGAGTTCACTTATAATGAACGAACAAAATGTGACAAAAATCAAAGGAAGAATGCATTTTCTCATACTAGTATTTATTATCACCCCAAAAATAAACGGAATAGTATGTAGAACCAATGCCATTTCCAGCCAATACTCCCTAATTATATTCTTGATTTATTAAAACAGAACATTGGCAAATTAACTTTTTTACTTTTAAGTATCAATCAATTCTTTGTGTTTGAACAATAATCAAGTCATTTGGTAAAGTGAATTTAGAAAAATAAATAATATATATGAACTTAGTTTTTATTACTAATACTAATACTTTATTTCGTATATTTTCTTATACGTGTAATCTTTGCTAATATTATTCCATATTCAACATTTTTCTCGTACAACCTACCAAGCACACCAAAGTTTTTACTTTTTTAAAAAATAAAAAATCAGTTTTTAGTAGATTATATCTCAACCACTACTGGTTTTTGCAAAATCAGTTATTGAACGAATTCCGAAGATTTTTTTATTTTTTTTTTGTGTATTTTGTTTAGAAGGAGAAATTTTCAACAAAAAAACAAACACAACCAATAATATCTTTTTAGAATTAGTCCAAACCGCAAATCTAAAATCCAGCACATTCACCCATGTTTTGGACCTTACAAACCGGACCAATTATCTCCAGCTGTCAATTGGGCTTCTTGGCCCAAAAACAACTCAAGGCCCAGTTACTATCAAGCCGGCTTACCCTAATTCTCTTTACCAAAACTGGACCCACATACTACGCCCCCTGCAACTCAAAATCTAATCTACCTCGCCGGCGGAAACAAAATCCGGCGAGTCTTTCACGTAAAATTGCTGCCGGACAATCAGATCAACTCAGATCTCATCGGAAAACTACCGGACCACAGATCTATAAAGCTTTCTGTTGAAAACCCCCCTCATCGGAAAAACAAAAAAAAAAAACTGAAGTTTATTTTGGGAATTTGCAATGAAAGAAAGTATGTGAAGAAGAGAAATTGGATCTGGATTTGTAAATTTGTAATGGTAATAATAGAAGGTTCTAGGAAAGCGAGGAAGACGTGGGGTAGGGGGTGGGGCTGCTTTTTATATTTGTAAAGAATGTGACGCCACCTACACATTAGCTAATTTTTAGTTGTCTTTACTCTTGTAGGACCCAAAAAAGGTGATAAAATATTTATTTTCTTTTTAAAAAAAATCATTTGCACCCTTCAAGTATTTGGATTCCCACTTTGCTCTCTTCTTTGTCTACCACTATATAATTTGGTGCCTATAAATTATGATCATCCTCTTTGTTTATTGTTTGGGATTAAGAAACAAAGTACCAAGAAGTTTTTTCCGTGCTTCACTTGTTTGACTATTTATATTATAATTTGATTATTTGAATTTATATTATATAAAATTTTATTTGATTATTTATATTAGAGTTCGATTATTTGAATTTATATTATATAAAATTTTATTTGGCGGAAAGTGTTTTTATTGAGGATTTTTCTAAACAAAGTATATGAGCTGTTTGTATCTACAAATAATATAAAATATAATTTCAATTATTTTTAACGGATTAATAATTTACCTGCTAAGAAAATTGAGTAAATAGTATCTTATAATATTAAGCCATTAATTATGAACTTCAATATATTCACTAATGGATAATATGATAGCCACTCATAAAATTTCAAGTATTTTCACTAGAGGTTAATGTGTCTAATTAAATAAAATTGTGCAAGGTTTATTTTTCAATTTTAAATCATAGGTGTGTAATTAAAACGTTTCATAAGTGTTGACAAGTTTAAGAGGCTGACTATATATTAAGCCTAAAGAGTAGCTAATTTTGTGTTGCATATTGTATGCGAAACTCTCTATTCTATATATGTATCTACTTTTCTATTGTACCTTTACAATTGACCGCGCAACTAAGTTCTACGTAAAGTACAAAACTTGCATGTCAAACACAACTATTTATTTCTTGCTAGACTAGACTAAAGGTATATTGTCAGTTTACATTTGAATCTTCATAAAACTATCGTTAATTTATTCAACTAATAAATCTTTGTAAATTATAATATTTTTAAAATTACGTAAATAACATATAGTATTTGTGAAGAAAAGAAAGGAACATTGAAATATACCATTTATTAATGCATCATCTTAAAATATTTCATTACCTTATTTAGAAATTAAAATTTTACTTACATAGTAAGATTATATAAGAGTAAATTTCAAATATTACAGATATAAACAAAGCGTTCATGGGCAAAAATTACATAACATTAAACAAAGCTTCCATTGTTTGACAGTATCTTCCTGACACGTCAACACTTTCCCTATGCGCGTTTTGCTTCTCTTTCACGACTTCATGTGTATTCCCCTACCACGTCATCGACCCCCACCCCTCTTAAATTATTTGTGGGTCCCACCCCTTCAAAAACCCTAAATTCAGGACACATGCGACCCAAATTCACTTCAAACTCAAACTACAACGCCTCGCTCCCTCTCTTTCTCCTTTTCATTTATCATTCAATTTTTACAAAAATCTTCTATTTAAACCCCTTCACAACTGACCCCAGATCTATTGCCACGTGTATGTTACATTAAATCTTAGCCGTTCATGACAGATTGTCTCGGTCAGTTTCTCAGACAGCAAACAAATTTTTATACATCGTTAGATGAATAGACGAGATGTGATCAACGGGTTAGAATCTGCCCGAAGTTCGCACGGGCAGATCTCATCGCCTTTAAGAAGCGATGCCCTCTCCTTCTCATTCCTCGCTCAATCCCTTCAAACCCTTGCCTTCATTTGGGTTCCAACATTTAAAGAGTTTCTCTTTTCTTCCTTTTTTGGTTGATTAAAGCCGGAAATTGGAGGTCGGGTGGAGTTTTGTTGGATTCCGGCGGCCGCGTAGCTATCACGTACCTTTTCAATTTCATGATTTCAACACCATCTGATAACGATAAATTCCACCAGAGAAACGCCGGTATTAAGCCTTGCCGGTGTAATTTATGGCATCCGCCGTCTTAGCTAGCCGGAATGAATCTAGCTGGGCTCAGTCTGGTGGTGCCGGTGGTGGATTCATGGGGAAAACCCCTTATTCTCATACACAACTGAACCCTAATCACAACCCTAACCCTAAGAAGAAGCAGAAGCAATTCCATCACACGTCTAATGGTCGGCATATTGATGAATCGCCGGCCGTGACGCAAACAGCGTCTGATGATGCCTATTCGTTCAATCAACGGCCGATTGAATCAACGACCAACGTTGACGGCCTTAATTTCGGAGGATATTTGACTTTTAACGTCGTCTCTTACAACAAAGGCGAGGTCAATGAACTACGGAGTCGGCTGTTGGCGGAGGTCGAACAGATCCGAAACCTCAAGGATCGAATCGAATCCGGTCAATTGAGCACCACCAACCCCAGATCACAAGGCAAATCGAAGAAACTATCTGGAAATAAACGGCCTACCCCTTCCGGATCCAGTAAAGATCCGAAAAAGCTCCCAAACGGAGTTGAAAATAGGAATTTTGGTAATACTATTGGTGGTGGTGGTGTTAAGGCCATCGGAACGGAAAGTATGATGAAGGAATGTAGGCAGATTTTGGCAAAGCTGATGAAGCATAAAAATGGGTGGATTTTCAATATCCCTGTTGATGCTGAAGCCCTGGGTCTTCATGATTACCACCAAATTATTAAGCGACCCATGGATTTGGGGACGGTTAAATCAAATTTGGCTAAGAATTTTTACCCTTCCCCTTTTGAATTTGCTGCTGATGTAAGGCTTACTTTCAATAATGCCTTGTTGTATAACCCTAAAACAGATCAAGTTAATGGCTTCGCTGAGCAGCTTCTCGGACGATTTGAGGACATGTTTAGACCGCTCCAGGATAAAATGAATAAGCTTGAAGGCGGCAGGAGGGATTATCATCCTGTAGATGAGTTGCAGGGGAGTTCTTGGAATCACATACCTACGCCCGAGAGAGTGAAGAAACCCAAGGCTACTCCAGTCCCTCACATTTCAAAGAAGCAAGAGCGGATGCAAAATCATTCTAGTGCGTCAACACCCTCTTTGCCAGTGCCACCACCCAATCCACCAGCCCGGCAGCAGTCCCCATTGTCAACTCCTTCCCCAGTGAGGGCACCACCCTCGAAGCCTGTATCAGCTGCTAAAGTTCCTACTATGGGAAAGCAACCTAAACCGAGGGCCAAGGATCCAAATAAAAGAGAGATGAATATGGAGGAGAAGCATAAATTAGGAGTTGGGTTGCAAAGTTTGCCACAAGAGAAGATGCCGCAGTTGGTGCAGATTATAAGGAAGAGGAATGAACATTTAGCCCAAGACGGTGACGAGATTGAGCTCGACATTGAGGCCCTTGACACCGAGACTCTATGGGAGCTTGATCGGTTTGTGACCAATTGGAAGAAGATGGTGAGCAAAACTAAGAGGCAGGCATTGATGATGAACAATTTGGGACCACCATCCGCCAGTGCTGCAGCTTCTGCTGCAACTACATCCGTCGCCGAAGCAGATGGGGTAAATCAATATTTCATTTTATCTTTTTTATCAATACATTTCGTGCGCCTGTGCTTTTGTCTGATTGGAATGACTAATAAAATGTGTTTCTTTTGCAGCCTACCACTAGTGAGAAAAATGATTCCTTCAAAAAGCCCAAAAAGGGTGATGTTGGAGAAGAGGATGTAGAGATAGAGGATGATGAACCAGCTACACATTTTCCTCCAGTGGAAATTGAGAAGGATGAAGGTGGTGGGCGGGATCAAGAGAATGGTGGTGGTGGTAGTAGTAGCTCTAGTAGTTCTAGCAGCTCAAGCAGTGGCTCCTCCTCTTCTAGTGGTATATGCTCTACTTCAATGCGAAAAAATGATTTCTTTTGCGACTCAAGTTGAGTAGATTAATTGAACATAATTTCTTGTGCAGATTCTGATTCAGGAAGTTCATCCGGAAGTGACTCTGATGCTGATGATGCACACTCTTGAGATTTGTTGATTCAAGCAGTGCATATGTTGTTGAATTTTCTTTTATCGAGGTATAAAGTTGGGGACTTGAATTCTTTTGTTTTGCACATTCCGGTGAGCTGAGTAATTCCGGAGAACCAGTTGTTGTAAACACATGGGCAACCTGACAAGCTAGGAAGAAAAATTGGTCTGCTTATATCAACTAGGCAAATCAAAAAGCTCAGTTGGAAGGGGAAGGGAACTTGTAGTGTTGATGACAAAAGAAGTTATGGCGTTAGGGATCACAATTTTAGGAATTTTAGAGATGGTCCCTCTGTTAATGAGAGTGAGATATGTAGATAGATAGTTGAGGAGAAGACACCTTTTGTACAGTTGGTTTACACTAAATATTTGATTTTTCTTGAAAAAAACACACTTAACACATTTCTACTTCTTTGGTTTCGAGCTCTATCCAACTTTCTCAAATTGTTTGTGGTACATCTTTAAAGGATATTATATTTTGAGTGAACGTGTTGGTCGGTGAACAACTTGTGGAGCCACTAATTGAGTTAACAACTTGGAGAAAAAAGAAAGATTATCACTGTGGCAAATATGTTAAAAATTGCTGGCCTGCACTTTGTGTTAGCCATGATGTCCTAATCGACCCTAAAATGAGCCAAGACTGTATTCAGCTTCCTATTAAGCCACGTTGGAATGGTTTAGTTTGGCCTGAGAGCAGAATATGAAGAAACAAAAAAGCATATATGAATTCAACCCTGTTCTTTTGATGGTGAAGATGTGTTTACAGAGAATGGTATGTGAACAATTTAGGTGCAATTATTTTCATATTCTAAAATTTTTAGGTACTTGTATATTATTTAATGGGTGGCCTTGTTCCTTTTGCCTTTTTCATTCAATATAGGTAGGTAGCTCTCAGCTGTGCAGTAACAGTATACTTAAAGAAACTTTCCTTTGTAAAGACGTAAACAGTCTCCTTTCACGTGAAGGATCCAAATATGGCTGAAATGACGGTCTCAACTAAAATCTACCCATGTGATATACATATTTTTGGGGAAATATGCACAGCCACATACATATCCATTAAGTTTGCACTAATGTAGTATAAGCCAAAAATTGAATCGACCAGCTAACTATAGTAAAATATATGTCCACACAAAATTGAATAGTTATCCGGATGACAATTAAGCCTTATATAGGTCAAGGTGGCATTATCTGAGTCACAGAACAAAGCCAGATAAAGATACTGTTTAGAATTGATTCAGATGACGAAAATCTTCAAAAAGTGGTAGTTCTACATGACTTCAATATTTCACAAGTCACCTACCTTGATGTGTTTAAAAAGACTTGCTTTGCTTGAGGTGAACTCCAACTTAAAGTGGTGTGGCAAATAGTGGATGTAATTTTTACATTGGCCAGACTTTATACATCACAACTCATAGGAGAGTCAATGAGGTGCCACCACCCAAAACAATATTATAAATGTTTGAATGAAAACAAAGTGTTACGACCAAACAGTAGGAGAATACCATTTATTAATGGGTTTGCCCAACTGTTTGGTCTTTTACCAGCCTTTGGTTGAAATCCCAAGTGGCATTTGACAAAGTCCAACACCAACTCAAGTAAAGCAATTTATTTGTTCTGTTCGTGATAGCGACTCAAAGGATCATCTACTACCAAATCCTGTTAAAACTTGCAAATCTTACTCGTTCAGCTGCTTGCACAGTAGGGAGTCCATGTCTTCCACAAACATATACGTCAACAGCAACATCCTGTCAAAATTGAAGCTGATGTATGATCATCAATGTTAATGTCGCTCCATTTAAATCTATAAAAGCAATTCTGCACATACAAGAGAAATTGGATTTTTCAAAAGTAGTTCTTTAGGACTTCCTTGAATATACATAAAACCACCTGAAGTGAGACTTTTAGCATCAATTACCTTTCTTGTGCTTGAAAGGTTTGTCTGCCAGCCTAAAGTTCCTTTTCAACAGTGACTTGAGCACTGAGAGCTGGATGGATTCACCTCCAGGATAGTCAAAATTTTGTTCTGTAGAATTCCCCAAATTCGTTGACCAAACTATGCAATGCCTGAGCTAGGTCTGAGAATATTATCAATACCTGTGGCTTTCCTGTAAAATGGAAAATTAACATAAGTATTCCACCCATAATCAATCAATTGATAGAATTAACAAGTGTCGTTGAGATTATTAGCGATAGTAATAATAGACAGATGAAAGGTAGCTTGATGCACGAACCACAACCTCAGATCATGCTCTGCAACCATAATATCAAAATGCTTATGCACTGAATCTTTTCCTGCATGATAGTCTTTAAATATAGGTAATATCTTTCGTTTCTAGGAGAATGGCATAACAAACGAAGATATATAAAGTAGAGCTAAAATAGGCTGGATGTTAGAGGAGTGTTGTGCAATAGAAAGATACTCAAAATTGAATATTAAGGATGTTACCCATAGCATCAAAATAGGATTAGTCAAAATGGACAAGTGCTACCGAAATGTTATGCCATAGGGTGTGGATGACGGACCTCTCAGGTCCAAATCCACGTGAGCAGAAATGTGAATGTGCAGTCATACAAGATTAGAAATGATCACATTAGGCAAAAGTTAGTACACATGGAGGATAAAATGAGAGACTATCATGACACGGTGTGTTAGATGCACATGTTGGTAGGAGTGAAATCATGGTGAAAGGTGTTAAAAAGGGACACGATAGATCCAAAATCATATGAAAGAAAGTTATCCTAAATGAACTTCAATCTCGAATCTATACAGACTTGGCCAAAAACAAGTTACAATGAAAGAAAAAGTCCATATGAGTAAAGCCAATAGTTATTAGTCATGTTGGTAACTCTAATGTTCACTAAAAGCCATTTTGTTTTGTTCAAAATTTGTATGCCAGCAAAAAATGTAGATAACTTATGATGCTTCAAAAAGTTTTGAGACAAGTCTAAATGGAGCAACATAGATAGTGAATATTCATATAACTGACCCCTATTATCTTGAGATTGAGACATAGTTGCTTTAAACTGTGTGCAAACTAAATGAACATACAACTAAAAAAAATAATCCTCCCATCTCTTTTTAGTATCTTCTCTTGACAAAATCAGTCAAGTTTTTTCAGGATGGACTTCACATCAAATGCACTACGTGACACTATATATTACTAGAAATAATAGGTTAGCAATTTCTCAGTCTAGGTAGCTTCATTAAATCACCATATGCACTGATGGATATTATGCTTGAATTCTGTAATTTACCAGCTCAATAGCAGTCTGTGTTAAAGCTTATGACTGTGGTAGCAACGAAAGTATGGTATCCAATAGAACATACATCAGTTCAGATGCACCATCTCCATCTGCTTCATCTTATCCAGATGAAATTGGAAAAGCTGAAGATTGAAGAGCTCTCATGCAGAAAATAACCAATTCGGAGGCGACTTAAGAAAATTCCCCAGGCCGAAGTAGAACTTGAAGCAACAATTGTATCAGAGGGCACCTCATGGAACGACACTTATTTCTGCCAATACTTGGAACCAAGTCCTTTCCTGCCATCATTTGGAGAAAAATAATAAGATAAGAGGGAAAAGGGATTAGCAATCCAAGTTTCTCACAGAAGAAATAGATTAGTTTTTGATTTCCTGAACACAGTAAATTGTTGTTAATCTGACACAGAGAGAACACAAGTTGCTTATGGTAATATAAGATGATTAATAAGCCAGTATGGTTTTTAAATTAAGACCTTACTCAGACTCCTCACACCAAAGCACGACATGATTATCCAACAGTAAAGAAGAATTGGGAGTTCTAAAGCAAGGAACTTTGGTTAAGCAAAGGCACAAAAAACATTTAACTAGTGTGTAGGCCAGCAACTTATTAGGGTGCTACAAAATGAAGCATCAAAAAATCTCACCTGTCTTGAGAGCTGAAATAAGCTCCAAGATCATTAGCTTTAACACCACTTGACACAACATGAGGTACTTACCCTTTTCGAGAATTTCACAGCAGTATCTTAGCTGCTCAAAGCTCATCCTAGAAAGAGCACTTGAAATGGAAGACTTAGGCAACCAAAACTTCTCCTCCAATTCAAAAGATGTCACCTCAGTTCCAAGAGTTAAAGAGAATAAATCTTGTATCCAGAGTTAGATGCTTTAAGCTATTGGAAAGTGACTCTATAACCCAGCCTTTAAAAATTTCCGAGGTTCCTACAGCTCCAACAGAATCCTTATCTTCTATGGAACCAATTTCTGAAGCAAGACCTTCATCCAAGGAACATGTGAACCAAGTTCTTGATTAGAAGCATGCACAAAGACTCAGTTTCAAATTCAGCCATCAACTCTTTTACTTGTTTTTTTCCTGGTGATGTAATCAAATTTCCCTTTGCTATGTTTCTGTAAAGCCACAATAACTTCTACTGTTCTAACATCATCATGCTTGACCCGCTCAGATAATTCTCTCAAAAAGTATTGGCTGGCTTTGAACAGCTGAGTGATTTCTGTGGAAAGTACATCCATTAAGCACAGCACAACTTTATAAGACAGGACGTTGTAAATGCACGAAGCGGGCCATGAGATGATGAAAGAAGAGATCCTTCAATGATAGCTTTACAGAAGTCTTTAAGAATATTCTCAATCTTCTACTGCTGGGTTACCCTTGCAGCCTCTATTGTGCTTTTTAATGGAATTTAAAGCTGGCGAGGGATCAAAAACTTGTACAAAACTTTCAGGTAAAAGAATGTTTAAGGAATATTATACACTATGCTCGTGGCAGGCAGAAAGTGGAATCCTCTGCATCAAAAAAGCCAGCAGATCAAAATATGAACAAACCTTTTCAAGGAAAAAAAAGGGCAGGCTGTGCACTAAGCTCACGCTATGCACGGGGTTCAAGGAAGGGCTGGACCATAAGGGTTTACTATACGCAGTCTTACCCTGCATTTCTACAAGAGACTGATTCCAAAACTCGAACCCATGACCTCCTGGTCACATAACATAACTTTACTAGTTACTCCAAGGCTCCCTTTCAAACCTTTTCAAGAAAGGAAAGTGAATAAGTCTAGTAACACCTTCAAGAAAATTGGAAAGCAAGGACAGATATTCCACAGTGAAAAGCCTGCGAGTGCTATAAGGAAAAGGTAGAAGCTTGCCAAACTCTTTATTTTCAACACCAGTTTTTCACGTATAGTGAAGGCAAGGAGTAAAACATGAGAACTTCCAACTTCTGTTGCACCTTCAAATCACTCTTTAAGTTCAGGAGCTTCAAGTATATGATTCAACGAAGCTTTAACAGGTAGCTGACAAGACAAAAATATGGATGGTCAACTGCTAAGCAATTGCATCTTACGGAAAGACCAAGTAGAGGAAAAGCATAAGTTCACTTGTTGCAAACAGCTAAACTGGCAACATGACAGTAGCACATCTTCCTGGGTAAGTGCAATAGCAAGAGGTGATATTTTAGGGTAAGTGTAAAACATTTTCTTGCCCAACAGCAGTAAGATGCTGCAGGAGTAGTAGGAAGAGATGATGTTTAATAGACAAGTGAAAAAGATCCTAGAAGATTCATATAGGAGATGTATAAGCTCATACAAGTTAATAATGGCACAAAAAAGCTAATTTGTGAATCTATTTTCATCTAATAACTAAAAGTGTACGTGCTAAGCTTATATTTTCAATTCACAGGCTTGTAAAAGTTTAAGTACCTTATCAACCAACTTCAAATTAAGTGAGACAGCAGTCGACTGAACATCTCAGCCGGGAATTTTTCCCCCATCCGATCCCCAATTCTTGTTCACCCTGGGTAAATTGTGGCCTCGTACGATCGTGTCGGGTGAGCAACAGCCTCTTTGTCACAGTACTTACTTAAGGGATAACAGGTCACACTTTGGCCAAGTATCCTACAAAGAGACTCCCGAGAGCCCTCTTGTAAGTACCGTGTCTTTGTTGCCAAAAAGACGAGAACCAGCAAGTTCTTTACTATAAGGAATGTTCTTATCAGCAATCCACTCCAAAATCAATTTCCCTGATCTTGCAAAATCTCCAGAAGCAAACAAGTGTCCCTTTAAGCAATCTCTTATGTACTACAAAACCAATTTAAAGTGTCAAGCCAGACCATAAGAAAAACTACTAAGTTTACGAACAAAGGCAATTTTCCCCACCTAACCCTTCATGGAAGAAGAGATCTCCAACAACTCAACAGTTAACTTCAACAGCACATCCACTTTCATGTATGGAACTGCACAAACCAACACTGCCATGCCTAATGCAAATCCTTGCCTTGCAGAAAACACATATAAGAAAACAGATAAGGCTATTATAAGGGAAAGTTGAGCTCATTGAGACAATCATGGCACATATAAACTATAAGTAGAATAGAATAGAAATCTTTTTATTTTTGTAACCTGTTGTGGTTTTAAGGTAAAGACAGGAGAGCATCATAGCCTAAGCATCTTATGGGAGGATACAAGTTTCCAGAATGAATTTGCTTTTATCAGATGTGATCAACAAGAACCTAAACGAAACCCCTATTTAAGTTGTCAAATTTAATACTAGTGACATACTAACATTATAGTTGGGCACTTATTTTTCAACCCCCAAATTTATTTTTTTATAAATAACAGAACAGTTATGCTACAAAATACCAAACACACCTATCTGGATGAAGAAACCCACCTAACTGCAAATCCCAAAGAGAGGCAAAATTATTCAACCCATCATCCCAACCACTTCCTCGTTGTCCAGAGTATCTTGGGCCTTCTGAACTTGAAGTAATTCCACAATCCTTAGATCCGACCTGCGCCTCAGAGCTCTTTTTTGCTTAGAGGATTGATGGAAATCTTGTAAGAGGTTGATGGGTTCCTCCTCTGTTTCGGCCATGGAAAGTTCAAGTTCTGCATCCTTCGAACAAACTCACTAAGTTGATTTTTTGACGCTCTAACTGCAAGAATAATTATTATCTAAACACAAAATTTCAGTGATAACCATTCAATTTGCTTGTTTTTTTCCCTTCAAATTGGGTTGAAAGAGAGTGGGATTATAGTGAAAAGAAAAGAGTCGAGATTAAGATTTTAAGTAAAATCGGAGTTCTCATAGAGTTCTCTAGCAACATGGAAAAGGACTTACAATGTTGAGACATTGCAAAAATAGCTTGTGTTAAATGATACGTAAAACTTATTTCTGTGAAAAAAAGAAGCCAAGACGATAAACTAACCTACACAACACAAATGATTAGAGACAATAGCTAGCTTGCAATGGATTCTTTTCAGAGACAGATCGCAAGTTGGAATGCGTTCAAACTCCGAGCACAATTCTGGGCATTCGGATACCACCAATTATTCTGTCTGATGAGCTTCAAACAAGTACAATATTTCATCGAAATTCTTCAAAATCTACCAAGAAGCAATGCAAATAACGATGTTTTATACATCAACCACACGTTCAGCTGATGAATTCGTGTAATGCACCAAGAGTCAACAAAGTGCCAATTTCAATAAATCGAGTTGCTCGCCAAAAATTATACTCACATCTCTAGTGAAAAGAAGTCAACACGCTAGCATTTTTGCTAGTTAGAATATTTGGAAGATGGGTATGGAAAAAATGAAGTTCCTTTTCAGGAGAGTAGATCTATAGACGCTCGCTCTTCTGTTTTGCCTAGAAAAAAATTATTTCTTCACTTCCTCGTATTCAGCCTCAGGTGGTGATTGATCTCCTCCTTGTGAACCACTGGACGCACCACCAGAACCGCCGCCGGTCATGTGCTCTCCAATCTTGGAAACAGCTTTGTTTGCTGCATCAAGTTTCGACTTGATATCATCAATGTTTTCAGTCCCCATTGCTGCTCTCAAGTCCGAAACAGCTGTCTCAATTTCTGTAACCACCTCTGCGGGGACCTTGTCCCTGTATTCATTCAAGCTCTTTTCAATGCTGTATATGGTAGTATCTGCACTGTTCCTGAGATCAATAAGTGTCTTGCGCTCTTGATCCTTCTGGGCATGCATCTCAGCTTCCCTGACCATCTTGTTTATCTCATCTTCCGACAGACCACCAGATGACCGGATGCTGATCTGCTGCTCTTTGCCAGTAGCCTTATCCTTGGCGGACACAGTGACCATTCCATTTGCATCTATGTCAAACATGACCTCTATCTGAGGCATGCCTCTTGGCGCCGGAGGAAGACCTACAAGTTCGAATTCACCCAAAATCTTATTGTCAGATGCCATTTCACGTTCACCTTGTAATACCTTAATGCCCACTTGAGTTTGGTTGTCAGCAGCAGTAGAAAACACCTGAAATACAAAAGGAACCAGCACACTGTAACAACTACAAAAAAACATACATTACATTGGGCATACATGTGTCATCTTTCCCAAGATCCATATTTGACCAGAGACTAAATATAAGGTGTTTATTTGTAAATCATACTAGCGATGACAGAAGAAAATAAAAATAGTACCAAAAGGCAATTTTCACAAAGAAAAACCACATCAAAATTCAATGTTTTGCTTAGTGAATTTGAATCCTTGAAATTTTGTATAAACATAGAATGGTCACATTTCCTAAAATGGAAAAAATTCTATCGATCTTGGATGGAAGGAGTACCACATCAGGCGAGACAAGACAATAAGAAAAATCAAGAGATCACATTATCCAAAAAAACTCACCTGACTCTTCTTTGTGGGAATGGTGGTATTCCTGTTAATTAACCTGGTAAAGATGCCTCCCAATGTCTCAATACCGAGAGATAGCGGAGTTACATCCAAAAGAAGCAACTCTTTAACGTTGCCACCGAGAATACCACCTTGAAGTGCCGCTCCCATGGCAACTGCCTCATCTGGATTGACACCTTTGCTTGGGCTTTTACCAAATATCTCAGAAACTATTTCCTGCACCTTAGGAACCCGAGTCATACCTCCAACAAGGAGGACCTCATCCACATCTTTTAAAGATACTCCAGCATCCTTCAAACAATTCTTGCAAGGATTCCTTGTCCTCTCAATTAAGTGGTTCACCAATGTCTCAAATTTTGATCTTGTCAGTGTGATATTCAGATGTTTAGCCCCTGATGCATCGGCTGTGATAAACGGCAAGTTAATATCAGTTTGAGATGTTGATGAAAGCTCTATCTTTGCTTTCTCAGCTGCCTCTCGAAGTCTTTGTAGGGCAAGCTTGTCTTTTGATAGGTCAATTCCCTCAGTCCTCTTGAACTCGCTCACTAAAAACTCTAACAATGCGTTGTCAAAATCCTCTCCTCCTAGAAAGGTGTCACCATTGGTTGCCTTGACCTGGATGGAAGTAAGTAAAGAGATGAGTTTAGACGGGAAAACACAGGGAGATACACAGCTTTAGAGAGCACCACAAATTTCACTTACTTCAAAAACGCCATTTGATATCTCCAGAATTGAAACATCAAAAGTTCCACCACCTAGATCAAAAACAGCAACAAGACCTTCTTTGTTGTTCATACCATAAGAGAGCGCAGCTGCAGTAGGCTCATTAATAATCCTTTGCACATCAAGACCTGCAATTCGCCCAGCATCCTTTGTTGCCTGCCTCTGAGCATCATTGAAATAAGCTGGAACAGTGACCACAGCTTTACTAATAGATTTCCCTAGGTAGGCTTCTGCAGTTTCCTTCATCTTTGTTAGAACAAATGCTCCAATTTGGCTTGGAGAATATTGTTGTCCATTTGCTTCAAGCCAAGCATCTCCATTTGAGCCTCTCACAATCTTGTAAGGAACCATCTTCATCTCCTTTTGCGTTTGAGGATCGTCAAAGCGTCTACCAATTAGACGCTTGGTCCCAGAAAGTGTGTTTGCGGGATTGGTCACTGCCTGACGCTTGGCTGGAGTACCAACAAGTCGTTCCCCCTTCTGGTTAAACGCAACCACGGAAGGAGTTGTTCTTGCCCCCTCAGCATTCTCAATGACTTTAGGATTCTGCATAAACAAGAGCATCAGGGAATATAGATAATCCACCAAGGCCATCATACAGTATCACATGAATGATCTCAACAAAAGTTTAGCATTTCAACAAATATAATCCTTACCTTCCCCTCCATCACAGCAACACAAGAGTTGGTAGTACCCAAGTCAATCCCAATTATTTCATTTCCAGCAGGTTTAGAGCTACAATGGAAGACAATTAAGCTTACACAGAAACAGATGCAACAACACCACAAGATAACAAGGAGAAAACAATGCTACAAGCCGCATACCTGAATGGTCTAGCTAGACCAGCCCATTTAGCACCAAAATGTGATGGGCACCATGAAGGCTTGGTGTTGGAAGCAAACTGCACAAGTAAAAAAACAGTCATAACGGATAAAGGTTAGATAATTAAAAGCTAGGAAATGAGCAACTACTAGCAAGATTTTTCAAACCAATCAACTATTCATTCCACTCTATTCCAAGCCCATTACATAATGGCAAAAGTAGTTGATGTTCATTGTAGATTTCTTTAAGTTTTATCCTAACATCTAAACTTGAGGTCTTGTCCTAATCTGAGGGGAAGCATTGAAAGCTACAACATATTAGCCAATCTAGCCTTGCGAGTGTATAGTTTTTTCATAAAAGTGGCGTCTTCTTGAGGGTGTATAGTCCCATCTATTATCTGTTCAATGTAATTCACCGGACAAGCTCTATAACCATAATCTTGATCTCCCACAGACAATAACAAGCCATAAACTCAGAGATAAACGATCAATAACACATATCAACTCTTTCAAGAAATCAAGAAGCGATGTTTAATTTAATCAAGAGTGAATTTTTTAAGTCTTTCATGTCGGAGATAGTAAGATCAAACCATTGACAATAAGATTTAAAGTAGCTGTGTTCATTTCTTTAGTTTTCTCCCCCCCTCTCTTTTTTTTTTTTTTTTTTTTGGAGAAAAGGTTTCTTAAGTTTTATCATAACTTCTAGCTTCAAGGGTCTTTTCCTCATTTGAAGGGGAGCTACTACAACATATTAGGCAATCTACTCTTTGGAGTTTGTTTTATTTTCCATAACAGTGGCATCTCCTTTGTGGGTGTATAGTCCAATCACAGTTTTCTGTTCAATGTAATTCACCGGACAATCTCTATAACCATAATCTTGATCTCCCACAGAAAATAGAACAAATTCTTTACCCATAAACAAGCCATAAACTCAGAGCTCAGCGATCAACAACACAAACCAACTCTTTCAAGAAATCAAGAAGTGATGTTTATTTTAAAATCAAGAATGTGAAATTTTTAATTCGGAAATAGTAAGATCAAACCATTCACAACAAGATTTAAAATCATCATCAAAAAATATTAGTATATGAAAGATCTAAAAGAAGACAAAGCATTACATGATGAAAAAGGTTAAGAAGAACTTACAATTTTATGGGCAGAACGACGTAGCGGTCGGAGGAGCAGGCCGGCGGAAGTCATCGGAAGAGTAAGACCAGTTCGGGTCTAACCGTGTTAGGGTTTATATAGGGTTTTAGAATTTACAAGGTAGAAGCAAATGCCAAATATATATAGCCGCACCATTTAGCAACGCGTAATATAAAAATAATATATACATATTCTACTTATATATAAGAGGGAGTTTATGAATGTCCCATCATAAACTCCCTATATAATACATAATATAATAATATAATATAATAAATCATTTTTTCTATTATATAATATATATAATATATATTTCTTTTCTAAGGGAGTTTATATAATATATAATATAATATAATATATACATAAACTCTCTTTTATTATATAGTAGAAAATAAATATAATATATATATATAATATAATAATATAATATAATAAATCATTTACAAATGACTTAAAATATTTAATATTTAAAATTCTACCATAAAATAGGTTGATTCTCAAAATTCTATCCGGGTCACATATATTGAGACAGAAAAAATAACGTATATCATTTTCAAATTACCAAAAAAGTATTAAAAATAATAATAATTAACAACTTAAAATATCTGGAAGACATTTTAAAAGGGTTAATTTTGTAATTTTATCCATATCACATAAATTAGGAAGTTATTTGAAAGTTACATAAAAATATTATAAATCACAATAATTAATAACTTAA